>NC_138106.1:71993474-72473474 GCF_964146895.1 Miniopterus schreibersii
GGCCCATGAAGGAAAGCCACGCAGATGAGATGGGGACGGGGCAGCTGTGGAAAGGGTGCCTGCGCCAGGCCGGGGAGGCGTTTCAGATCAGGTGGAACTGCACCGTGTGCGGTATGACTAACTCGATCACTCTCTCTGGTTCCTTCGCCCCATTTGCATCTACAGCCCTGATATTATTCGACTCAGATAAGTGAGCATTCAGCTGGAGTGGATACAGTCTGAGTCCCTGCACACACAGATACCCATCAGAAACCTGGGTAGAGAAATAAATTGACTAGAAAGGAGAGACAAGGGCAATTTAGGCTATTATGTCTGCTTCGGGATTTTTTTTTTGTGTGTGTGTGTGTGCAATGCTGCATGCTTATTTTTTAAATAGCTGTCTAGACATACATGAGAGAAAGTTGATTAAAAGAAGAACAGAAATGAACTTTTCAGTGCTTTTATTTTAAAAGCTCACAATATTGAGACCTATTAAGACCAGTGTGACAAACGAAAGGCTTTGATGTGTAAGAAGAGAAATGTTTCTGAAGACTTTTATAGGGAAAAAAATCTACATAAATAATCCTCTTTTCCACTAATGGAGTTATGCTTCAACAGAAAAAGAAGAAAAAAAAAACACTTCTCAATTTATAAAACAATTTCATGCACATAAATTTTAAAAAATGCATTGAAAAGATATTTCATATTATACTAAAATGTTAAAAATTAACCATAGCCCTTTGATTCAAATACCATTACAGCTGACTGAGGAAATTCATTTATATCAAAGTGGTTTTTTTAAAAAAATATATTAATTCGTAAGCCTCCTTATATTGGGCCTCACTTGTCCTTCCCATAGAATGTCATTGTTTAACAGATAATCTATTAGAAACTTTCTACATACTATGTAATATAAAAAACCAAACAAAGACAGACTGATAGAGTAATTTTAATGATCTCATCAAGACAATAATTAAATATTTGTGGAATTAACAAGATCCAAAGTTTTCATAAATATACAAAGTTTCATTCTATTTCAAACAATGAAACAGCCTGCATATTACATTGATTTATGTTTTTATTGCACTGCTGCTACTATAAATACATAGCATCCCTTTTTCAGTGAGAAGGCCCTAGAACATCACAGAAGACTAGAGGTTTGGGGGTTGAGTTTTGCCCCTTGTGGACATGCCTTCACTTTCTTCAGCAGCCTATCACCTATCACACTCTCATCATTCACTACAAGTGTCTTACCCACCCTTGCCTCTTAAATGAAGGAAAGGCAATTTATTTCTATTTACATGCAAACATTTAAGGAAAGGTGGGGCAAAAAATTATTGGTCATGCAGTATGAAGATCTGGGTTTTAGTAATGTGTTAACCATTTGTTCATAGGTAACCCTAAAATAAAATATTTGATGTCTTCTAGTCATACATTTCTCACCTATAAAGCTATTATTATCTTACAAGGTTGAATAAAGGATTTTTTTAAAGTGAAAAATTGACATTTCAGGGTCAGGTACAAGTATAGGATGTGAGTAGAACTTCTGGTCATCATTGTAATGTTAGTGGCATGGTTTTTGCAATATTATTACATTTCTTTCTTGTATCTTCTGATCTCCTTAGGTCTCCTCTTAACCCTGCCCCACTCTCCTAAGTCAGGGGGTCATCGGGCTGTTCAGTGTCATGATACAGGAAAAATACATGTTCAAAAATTAGTTTTCCTGGCTTTCAGATTTAAAAGGTAAAATTTGGATTTAAATCAAATTTTTGAAAATAAATGTGATGGGGCTGATGTGAGAGGTGAGGCATCCACAGAAGAAAAATCCATGAGTAGGAGAGAGATTGGAAGTTGTGGGGCCAGTCACCCCTGAGTCACAGGAAGAAAGAGAAGCTTCAGATGGTGGTGAGAGATCCTCGAGCAGCCTCCGCCCACCCACACCAGATCCCTCGTTCTCTCTTAAGCACACAAGTATGCTCCTGCCTCAAGGCTTTAGCACTGGTCTTACTCTTTACTCATAGTGCTTTTCCACCAACAGTCTCATGAGCTGGTCCCTTGTCACCTTCAGTCTGTCCAAATGTCACCTTCTCAATTAGGCCTGACCCTGACTACTTTGTTTAAAATAGCAATCCTCCCACCTCCAGGCATGTCTCAGCCCCATTCTCAGTGTTTTGTCTGTAATTCTATCACCTTCAAACTAACTCCATTGTTTCCTCATTTTGCTATGTTGCTGTTTGTCTTTCCTCACTGGGATATGCTTCTATGAGAATAGGGATTTTTGTCTCTTTCATTGTTTCATTCTGTATATACCAATGAAACAGAAACCCCTGAAACAGAGCTTGGCCTATATGACAGTTACCCCTGAAACAGAGCTTGGCCTATATGGCCTATTTTGCACGTTAATGAATAAGCATAGCAGCTAAGCTATCTGAAATATTATTTTATTAATATTCTTTTAAATTATGTCTTGTGAATTAAAACACCTCTTCTCTTCTTAAACTCACACCTGGAATGTTTTAATAAATGCTGCTGAATCTCTTTTCAGATGGTTTCAATCTTCATGTTTAAATTGCTTCCACTCTCGAGCTGCCTTGTGCTGTTCAGTGTATGGATCCCTGTGTCTGAGTTTGTGAGAATAAGACTTGTAGAATATTCCACCAAATACAAGGGAGGCTGTGAATTCCTTTTATACCAGGATCAATAACCATCTGAATTGGACAGATTAAATTAGCCACAGGCTGGTCTGGAGGCAGGAGGATAGATGGACAGCTTCTGTGAGTCCCTTGCAGTTCTATACAAAGTGTTTGTTAAAGTTTCAAAGAGAAAAAAGGCACTAAAATGCAAAGGTAAACATTCTGCTTTAAAGTGATAGAGACAAATGGCCTTGTACAGCATAGGCCTCTTCAGAGATGGTATAGATCATCTGCGTTATGTTTCCGTGTTGCCTGTAAAAAGAATGTGTGGAAAAGGCGCTACTTGAAATTCAGTTCCAATATCGTGCTGGCTGAAAAGCTGTGCTGCTTAGTAAATCCAACCAAATACACTGACATTTTCAGAGTGCATCTGATACATTTCAATAATTAATTCTTAAGTCAAGAAAGAGTCAAGAAATCAGATGAAGAGGCACAGTAGGCTGAAAATTGCCAGTGGGAAGGAAAAAAATCAGCCACAGATAGAACCTTTTCAAGCTGAAAAGAGGTCAGTGGGATACCACTGGGAACAGGGATGAAGCTTCAGGGTTTTTTATTATTGTTATTTACATAAACCACCCAGAGAGTAATGTGAGCTGCTCAGGCCATAACTGTGCAGAAATTGGTAGACTCAGAAAAACAAAAATGCAATCACATAGTAGAAAGAACTAAATCAATGAAGTACATACATAACAAGCAGTTGGAGGAGACAAATTTCAAGCAAGCAAAAAAATTTCTCTTTTAAAGAAAACAAACTGTGGAACAATGATGCTGGACAGAAATCGAGAGCTGCTCCAACAATCCTCCATCGGAAAGTTTTATCTCTTTCCCATCAAGGGCCTTTATGTTTGGAGCAGAGAGGATGCCGCAGAATTACCAACTGAAACCCTAGAATTACATTAGTAGTTGAGCAGTTTTAATGTGGAAAAGATATATATTTCAGATAGAAGGTTTCAGACAGGCTGGAATGGCTACTGAGAGAAACTAACATAATTTCAATGTATCTGTTTTACAAAACTAATTTCATGATGTCTCAGGTTATGTTTTCTGTTTCTGTTTCTAAATAATTATTCTCCTCAATACTATCAAAAAGACTGCAATAAAAATAAAATTTATAATTTAAATTACTGAGAGCAAATTTTAAAATGACAATTTTACTTATTTTAGCATCTATTTTTAAAAAGTTTATCATGAGCTTTTCAGCATGGACAGGGAGATACAATCAGGTCATTATATGCAGTGACCTATTGAGAGTCTTTCTTTATAGTGGCTTTCAGCACAAGGTCCCAGGAAAGATAAATGTATGTAGAAAGATTTATGCATAACACCTATAGCATGCTTGATCAGGTGAAATCTTCCCAATGGAAGTAAAAGATAACCTCTGCAGACCAATGCCTACAACCTGGCATAAGAACCACTAGGTGATACTATCATAATGCTAGTTCTGATCAGCGGTCAAAGCCTCCAACAAGGAAAATAAAATAACAATATGCTTATTTTTAAATTTATAAAAATGCCAGTGTGCACTCTTGTATTCTCTAATCCGGTAATAGGAAATGAGAGTGTTAGATACTACTATACAAAGCCCTTTATATTCCTAGCTGCTTAACACATAATAGGTAGTCAACTTACTGGAAAAACATATATCTTATATCCCTCAAGAACATCTAAGGAAGTAATAATTTGTAAAAATAAGTGTTTTGAATTTAGGAATTCACTACATGATTCCTTATAACTCAAGTGATTTACAAAATAGTAGTTTCCAGTTGTTTCTGTGAGCTACAGAAAAGGATGGCTTTTTAAGGAAAGTAAATTATATGTAGTTTAGTTCCAATTTTATTCTCTGAGTGAGACAGTAAAATATACAATGCAAATGGGTGGAGTAACAAGAACATTTGATTTTTTAAAATCTCAGCTTGAATAACATAAGGTGGTGGTGGCACAGATAGGGAATTTTCCATACGTGACATGAATTGTTATTTGGCAACCAAATAACAAGAGCCATTCTATTTTCTTTCTCCTGGGGAAAATAAATTATCTAAGACAGGAGCAAGTGACTTTGCACTAATGCACTTACTAATTAAATTATATGGAGAGATATCAAAACTGTGAGCAGGGAAGCTACTGGCTGAAATTATATCTCCTTATACTGAAATAGAAGATGATATCTAAACATGTTAGATGCTCAGGTCAAGTGGTTTGAAGAATTTCAACATCTTCTTTGCTTAGGGCTCTATTAATCCCTATACTAGGACTGGGCAAAGCTCATAGCATGATCCAATTAAATCCTATTAATGATACTAGGAAATTCAGGAGGTGGCTATTTGCAAGACACATAGAAACATAAAAGTGCCTGTCAATTTGTAGAATCGGAAGGAGAACTCTTGCCCTGGCCAGGAATTTCTGATGCCTGTTTGCACTACTCTGGAAAAAGCTGCTAGATCAGGTGAGTGCAGTCGAGCTCTGAATATAGAGAATATGAATTAAAACTGAACATACATATTAATATTAGATGTGAGGAATTAATCAGATCTTGGGAAGTGCAGAGCTACTCCAGAGAGCCAGATGAGAGTTGGCTCCAAGTACTTTGTGGTAGGGTTTTGAGGATGAATTCTTTGCAAAGGAAAACAACAAACAAGCAAGCAAAACAGTTAATCAAAGGGAACCAGCTGATGTTGTAGGGACCTGAAACTCTTAAATATGGATGTGAATTATTATGGTAATTTGGGGAAGAAAAGAGAATCTGGTGGGTAAACTGGTATACAGATACAAGAAGTTAGGGCCTTATATTCCCTATAATTGCAGTAAGAAGAAAAAGGGGGGGGGGGGGGCAAAAGAAGGAGAAAATAATAAGAATGCAATTGGTAATGATAACATAAGTGCCAAAGTGGAGCAAAAATGAAAGTCCCCCTAACAACACTCCTGAAGTATAGTCAGTGTAGATTGAAATAATGGTCACTTAAGCAAACCATTGGAATTAGTGTCAAAAGTGACTTATTTGATCTCCACACTGTCAGTAAGGGTACATTATACATGATCTATTACTGAAGCTACTGGACCAAGTGCTATTACAGCTCTCATTGGGACAAGGCATGCAAATAAGGCATATAGGTTATTTATTGGAAGAGCAACACATCTGTAAGATAAAGTGAGTAGAAATTGAATACTATATTACAGATATCAAAAGGATAGACTAGTTTACTAAATATCTTAGAAAATGAAATGCTACCAACTTGGTCAGCCATTCCAACAAAATTCCAGCTAGAATGTGTATGCAATTAATTTCCTTGCTTTAAGTTGCTTGACCTTGATATTAACAGTATTTGGCTCCTCTTTACCATCTAATACTATTATCCATAGCAGACTTGTTCTGAAGGTAAAGCTACCTGATTAGGCTAAATCCATTCACAAGAGTAAAAATTAAATGTTTTCTTCTCACATAATAGATCACACCTGCCCTTTGCATATGGCTCTCAATTAACAAATTGTTTTGAAAGCAGATTTCAGTGTCATATGTTACAGAATTTGATAATTCGAATTTTTATTTTCTGACATGCTTTTGTTTTAAAGTTACCAGTATTAGATTGTCTCTAGAAGTAGCTAATATATTTTATTCATTCATATTTAGGCAATTATTTACATTTTATCTATTTCCAGTGCTTCCTTATCAGTAACTATAAATGCTTTGATATTTAAAAGCAAAGTAGGTTTATTATCTTTCAAAATAAGAATACTCTTTAATATTGTGTTCCTCACAGTGAATGCAACATGCATTATATATATATATTTCCAATAAATTTATTGTTATTTTATTCATTTCCCAGACACTTTATTATTTTCCTTTAATTTTTTTTCTTCCTCAGTTATATGTTCAAGTTAATTTCAGATCTGTCATTTACATTTGCACAAACTACTGATGAAGCTGAGGCAGCTGAATGATTTTACAAGAAAACAAATTCTTTCTCATTTGTTTAAACCTTACTAACATAAAACACATTTTAGTATATTCCTCTCTCTACCAGTTTTAGGACTGATAATATGGTTGACATCTTAAAATTTACTATCCATACTCCAGTCTACTTTAAGATGACAGTTTCCTCTAAGACTACAGAAAACTTTTCAACCACAAAAACAACATGAGTCTATGTAAGTCGGTACTACTCTAAGTTTAATAGTAGAATATATAAATTGATAATGCAAACTTCCATTCTATCAGGCTACTAGGAAGTCAATGATAAATAAAATAATCTTGGGAAAAATGCTTATTTTCTTGGGGTATGTTTTTGCAAATATCACATGTAGTATTTTAAAATTAGATTCTAAATGTTAATTTTTGCTGCTATGTATAATTTATTTTAAACCACTGAGACTGAAATGTCTCTTACAATTTTAGATTTGATTTCAAAATATAAAACATACTATCACTGTTTTTGACTACTGACATGTAAATTCAATATTTTTGACACAATAAAAAAATAAATGTGAATGAATTGATGTGTCACTAAATGCATTTCCAGTTGTTAGATTTTTTATTTTAATTTTATTAGATTTACACTCTTAGCAACTTTAATATGTGCAGCACAATAGTAACTATAGTCACCATGCTATATATATTTATTTCATCCTTATGACTTACTTATTTCATAACTGGAAGTTTATACCTCTAGCCATTTCACCCATACCCCACCCCCCTACCCTCTTACAATTTATTCGCTGTATCTTTGAGCTTGGTTTTTGTTTTGTTTTGTTTATTTTCTTTTTCAGATTCTATATATAAGCGAAATCATGCTATATTTGTCTTTCTCTGTCTGATTTATTTTCCTTATCATAATGCCCTCAAGATCCACCCATGTTATTGCAAATGGAAATATTCTATTGTTTTTTATAGCTGAATAGTATTCCATTATGTATATATGTCGTATTTTCTTTATTCATTCATCAGTGGACACTTAGGTTGCTTCCATATTTTGGTTATTGTAAATAATGTTGTGCCATTAAACATGGGGTTGCATATATCTTGCGTAGTTCGTGTTTTCATATATATTTTTAAAATACTCAAATGTGGAATTGCTGGATCATAAGACAGGTTGCTGTCTCATTCTGTTGATCTTCTTTGCTGTGCAAAGCTTTTTAGTTTGATATAGTCCCACTTGTTTATTTTTGTTTTTGTTGCCTTGCTATCAGAGTAGGCTCCAAAAATCATTGCTGAGACTAATGTTAGGGAGCTTATCGCCTATGTTTTCTTCTAGGAGGTTTATGATTTTGGGTCTTACATTAAAGTATTTAATCTACTTTGAGTGAATTTTTGTGTGTGGTATATGATAGTAGTCTAGTTTCATTCTTTTGCACTTGCTTGTTCAGTTTTACTAATATCATTTATTGAAGAGTGCAGTGCCCAAGACTACTCCAAATGCAATGCCAAAGACTACGCCAAGTGTAGTGGAGATAAACGTGGCCAGGAAGGTTTGAGCAGTCTGATGAAAAACCGTGGAGCTGAAGGATGAGGCATTTCCTTTATTTGGCTGTGGCGGGCCAAATGTACACAAGAGATAAACCCACATTCTTTCTCCCTGTGGTGGCCAGCAGGGCATAAGTGGGGACACACCGCACCCCGGGGGAACAATCTGCCCAGGGGGAACAAACCACCCTCTGAAAGTCCTAGGCCAGTCTTACAGGAACCAGGACAATAGTGGCTCTCAGCCAACGATGGGTGAGACATTAGTCAATTAACAAGGCATCTGTTATGACTCTGCTATATCATGTTTATGTAACTGGGGCCTTGGCCGGGAGAAGGTGGCGAGAAAGTCTAAGTGTTTTCATTTTCCCTACAAAGAGACTATAGTTTCCCCCATTGTATGTCCTTGTCTCTGTTACAAATTACTTGTCCTTATGCACAGGTTTACTTCTGGGGTGCTTATTTTGTTCCATTGATCTAGATGTCTGTTTTTATGCCAATACCATACTGTTTTGATTATGATAGTTCTGTAATATAGTTTGAAAATAGGGAGTGTAATGCCTCCAGCTTTTTTCTTCTTTCTCAAGTCTCTGTGGTCTTTTGTGGGTCCGTATAAATTTTAGAATTATTTATTATGTCTCTGTAAAAGTGTCATTGGGATTTTGATAGGCATTACATTGAATCTGTAATTTCTTTGGATAATGCAGACATTTTAACAATATTAATTCTTTCAATCCACAAGCATAAAATATCTTTCCATTTGTTCATGACTTTTTCATTTTTTTAATCAATGTCTTACAATTTTCAGTGCACAGGTCTTTTACCTACTTGGTTAAATTTATTACTAGGTATTTCATTATTTTTGATACAGTTATAAATGGGATTAAAAATATTCTTTCTGGTAGTTTGTTGTTTGTGTATAGAAAGAACTGATTTTTATTTATTGATTTTGTATCTTGAAAATTCATTGAAATTGTTTATTAGTTTTATGGTGGAGTCTTTGGGGTTTTCTATATATAAAATCTTGTCATCTACAAATAGTCAGAGTTTTACTTCTTGCTTTCCAATTTCGATGCCTTTAATTCCTTTTTCTTGCCTAATTGCTCTGGCTAGGACATTCACTAACATTGTGAATAGAAGTGACAAGAGTAGGTATCTTTGTCTCATTCCTGATCTTAGAAAAAAGCTTTTAGCTTTTCACTGTTGAGTGGCTAGATTTTAGAATAGAACAACTGCACTTTATAAGAAGTGTTTTCTTTTTTCAGTATGTATTACTAGTCTGTGAGTATATGTGTTTTGTTTTATATTAAGGAAAATAAATAGGACTTTTTAAAAACTTGGGTAATCTAAACTTGCTCGCTTTATTTACAAAGATAGAGGTGAGGTGAATTGTGGTGAATGAAATAGCTATGGAAGAAATACTTATAACACACTATTTTGCTATAATAAATATGGAGTCTAATTTTCATGCTGTATGACCTGTTAGTCATGTCAAGTGTATTAAATAACATTTGAGTTTGAAAAATCCCAAAGCATTTGGTAACACTTCCCAAAAGGATTGTAAAAAGTTTTAAAATCTATCATCTATCTATCATCTATCTATCTATCTATCTATCTATCTATCTATCTATCTATCTATCTATCTATCTATCATCTATCTATCTATCTATCATCTATCTATCATCTATCTATCTATCTATCATCTATCTATCTATCTATCTATCTATCTATCATCATCTATCATCATCTATCTATCTATCATCATCTATCTATCATCTATCTACCTACCTATTGCTATATTTTATATATAAATATAAACTATATCTATGGTTTTATAACTATATCTTACCTAAATCTAAATTTATCCCCCAGTGTTATAAGAAAAAATATTTTATTACGAGGAGTAACTTTTTATTTTCAGATGAGAAAATTTAAAGTTTTCAATGAGTCAAATATCAGATTACAAAGATACATCTATCTCTAGGGGAAGTTGTATTCTGATATACATAGATATTAGCTCCCTAGTTTCCAGTTTCCATTTTAATGTGCTACTAGAAACTAGTTGTACATGTAATTGTAAATATCTTCATGAACAATTTGTTTATTGTTCAAGTCATATAGTATTACTGAGTTGTATCTAGACCCCATGTTTATTAAGTGATCCCAGTGCCCATCAGATGATTACCCTATCTTGGAAAAAAAACAGATTACCACAAAACAATTTCAAATCCTATTCTGTCCGTTTTCTTTATTTGGCCAAAATGGGAAAACACAAAAGTAGTGAGTTAAATTAATGAAGCTTTTGAAGCTTATGCCACACACACATGCTTTCATGTTACTAAAATAATGTCATACTGAATTACAGACAAGAATCAAATGTAAAAGCAATTTTTAATCTGTTGTGTTCAAAATAGAACCAATAGAAATATATAATTAAGATTTGCAGGTTTTATGGTATTTAGGATGTTATTCTGTTATTCTTGAAAAGTTTTTTTAAATATAAAGTTTTCTCTTCCCTGAATTATTTCAATATATGCATTTTTTTAAAATTATGAAAACCAATAAGATATGTAAGAACTATTTTAGAGAAAGACACTGTATATAATGTTTTTTCCTGAAATACAATTTACAATTTTTGCTTTACTTTTACTTCTGTTCCACAGTACACTATAAAGTACTTTTCTGTGAGTTGACGTTTTGACAAGATCAGAACTGCCATTTTAATTTTCTGAGTTTTGGTCTTCAGTTTTGATGAGAATAAATATGAAGGATAATAAAGTGTTTTAAATCCTTTACACACATTTAAAAGCAATTATTTAATTAATGGTTCTTTTTATTTTTTCTAAATGTTTCAACTGTATTTTGGAAAGATTTCCTATTCTCACAAATCTGCCCTTTTCTCTCTGATACTACCACTGGTCACTTTAGGCCTCTAAACCAAACTTTAAGTATTTCTTCCTGGTCTATTGCAATTTCTCAGAAAATTCAACTTGTTTCTTTGTCGTCTATACTAATCCCTTCTAATTTATTCTTCAGGAACACCCAGTAATCTCCTTCAAAGCATATATGTGATAATACCCCACTATACCTGTACTTATCCCCCTTAAAGCCCCTTAATGCTTCACATTGTTTTAGAATTCAAAACAACCACAACAAAAGCAAAAACTGTGTAGCAAAATCTTCAAGGCATTGTGTAGGATATTACATAAAGAAAACTATAAAGACTCTACCAATAAACTGTTAGAAATAATACATTATTTCTGCAAAGTTGTGGAACACAAAATCAATACACAAAAGTCAGTTGCCTTTCTATACACCAACGAATGTGAAAAAGAGAAATTAAGAAAACAATCCTATTTACAACTGCATCCAAAAGAATAAAATCCTTATAAATAACTTTAAACAAGGAGGTGCAAGACCTATACACTGAAAACTATAAGATATTGATACAAGAAATCTAAAAGGACACAAATAAATGAAAAGATAGTCAGTGTTCATGGATTGGAAGAATTAGTATTGTTAAATGTCCCTATTACTTGTGTATGATGTAAGGCAGTTTCTTTATTTGGCCAAAATGAGAAAACATATTCACTGCAATCCCTATCAAAATTCCAATGGCATTTTTTTTACAGAAATAAAACCAACAACCCTGAAATTTTTATAGAACCACATAACCCTGATAGCCAACAGAATCTTGAGAAAGAAGAACAAAGCTACAAATCTCAGACTTCCTGATTTCAAACTATATTACAAAGTTATGGTAATAAAAAGAGTATAGTATTGGCATAAAAAACAGACACCTAGATGAACAGAACAGAACAGAGATCCCAGAAATAAAGTTATCCATGTATGATCAATCAATTTTCAATAAAAGAGTCAAGAACATAAAATGGGAAAAGTACAGTCTCTTCAATAATTGTTGATTGGAAAACTGGATAGTCACATGAAAAAGTATGAAACTGCCTTACAACATACACAGAATCAACTCAAATGGATTAAAAGCTTGAACATAACATCTGAAACCATAAAACTAAAAGAAACCATAGATGGTTAGTTCCTAGACCTTGGTCCTGGACCTTGGTCCTGGCAACAACTTTTGGAGATATCTACCCTCATTTCACCCCTGCCTCCCACTGATTCCTCTAGGAACTATATTGCCTTTCTTTTAGTTCCCTGCTGCCGTTCCCTTGATGTAGGATGTTATTCCCTCTCTTCTTTGCCTTCTTAGTTCTGACTAGTTCAGCTCTCTCATAACCATCACTTCCTCTAAGAAGTCTTCCTTATAGTCTTTTTTGACTAAAACAAATTTCCCTAAAATCAGATCTTGCTACTATTGTTTCATAGTAGCAAATTTACATTCCTACAGATGAATATTTGATTAATCATTAATCTATATTTTTTACTAAATGAAAATGACTAGATTCCCCATTACTTCCACATTGCTAAATCCAATGGTAAATGCTCAGTTCTCATTTATTAAGAACTTTTAACTCAGTTGAACACCATTTCCTTTTTCAAAACACTTTCTTCATACACTTATTTTGGATTCTTCTCTGGCTCCTTTGCTTGTATTTCATCATCTGTTTGATCTCTTTAATTTTTGAATACCTGAGAACTTAGTATTTTATTTCTTCTTTCACTACATTCATACTTCTGATGAGCTCATCCAATCTCATAGCTTTATATACTGACAATGATTTCCAGATATTTTATCTACAGTGTATGACTATCTCCTAAATTTTATACTCAGAGACAACTTCTACTTGTCATCTTCATTTTTAATAGTATTTCTGACTTCCCATATTCAAAACTGAGCTCTCATTATTTTACCATGTTTCTCCCAGAGTCTTCTCCATCTTGTAAATGTAACTTTGTTTTTTTCACTTTTTCAGACAAAAACAAAGAAATAAAACATTAGGGGAGGTGGAAAGGAAAGAAAATAAATAAATAAAATATTAAAATCATCCACACTTCACCCTTCATATCATGTCTCACTTCCAGTCAGCAAATCTGAGTAGGTGTAATTTCAAAGGACCACTTCTCACCACCTCCACTGCTACAGCTCTACTCCTACCACCATCATCTGTCCCCTGGAATCTTTTTGAAAAGTGTTCTAACATCTCTTATTGAAGTTTATTATCATCAGAGCACCCAAACTAATCCTGTTAAAGCTAAATCAGCACATGTCTCTCTTCTGCTCAGTCTTCCAGTGGCTTTTTATCTCAATTGGAGCAAAACAGAAATCCTTACATGACTTGGGACCTCAATACCTCTGTGACCTTCTCTCTTATTTAGTCTCCTAGGCTCAGGCTTTTCTAGCCACAGAGCAGTTCACTCTCCCTTGAATAAACTGTGCCCTTACTGCCTTTAGTCCTTTGCCCTTTGCAATTCCTCTTCTTGGAATGCTTCTCCAAGATATTCACATGGCCAGCTTCCTCACCATCAATTTCCTCCTCAAATATTCCCTTTGTCTAACCTCCCTGATCAAAATTAGAACCATCTCCCTCCTCTACTGTTTCCAAGCATTTCTATCCCATTGTTTTGCTTTATTTTTTCTTCATAATGCTTATTACATTGTAACTTACAGGGGTTTTTTTTGTTTTTACTAATAAATTCGCAGCAATCCCTGTCAATGCTGGGTGAAGGAATGAATGAATAAATGAATGAATGAGTGAAAGCTCCATAAAGTTAAAAAAAATTATATATATTTTTTCTCCCCATTACCTTTGCATAGTACAGACATTGAATAAAATTTATCAAATTAAAAGAACATATTTTTTTACTCCCTTTTCAAGGATGTTCAGTAAAAAAACAAAAAGCATAAAAGGATATAATTATTACAAGATATTTCCATGCACATGGATCATTGGCATGGGCTTAGAACATGGGCTGCATTTAATTCATTACTGAATATCAAGCTTCTGGCTCTGTGATTATGACATTTAATTAATAGCTATTTACATCTCGATATCAGCTGGTTGTTATAAAATTCCTTACACATATTCTTTTGATTGTTATGACTATATGAAGTCAGTGGTACTAATATTTTCATCCCTATTTACTGATGTGAAGACTGAAGAGCAAGTGGTAAAGTAAAAACTAGGATCCAGCTACTCTGATAACCTTCACCAAAGCTTTTAACAGTAGTTTGCTCATGGTAAATATTTTATATTATCATGTCAGGTCAAATGATTTTTTTCCACTAGAAGTATATATACCTATAACTCCATCTGACTTGAAATATGAAATAGGATTTATTTTTAGTCTAATGTAACTTCAGTCCTTATAGCTCTTGTCCCTAAATGCCCAACTGTTACACATTGATGACTGTATTTCTCATTAGTACAGACTGTTTTCCTATTTAAAAACCTGTAAGAAGCCACAAACCTTGGGATTTTAATTTCAGACTGTCTAAACTCCTACTCAGCAGCTGTAGAATAAGCAAATACCAATTTTATTAACATAATAGAATGACATGAACCAACTGAACAAACTGAGTCCCAGAAGATCCTGCCTTTTGGATGAGATGTGTTTAGATAGAATAAAAAGTCTTACAATGATTTATTTATAATAGAAATTAGGATATAAACTTAAGGTAGCAACGCTTAAACTAATTTTTAATTGCTGTACAAAATTTACTGTTTTGGTAGCAAATGAATTATGTTCATCCACATGTCCACAGGAAAGCTTAAGCCTGAATTTGCATTTCAAAAAGAAAGGAGAAAAATGCAGCTCCATTAAATTAAGTGAAAAGTAATATTTGTTTAGACTTGCAAATGGAGTATCTGTAGGGGTCTTTCCATCCTGTCCCACACTAGTTTGTACTGTGCAACATTAATAGGGACAGTTATATAAGAGTAAATAATGAAATATTCCATAGAGCAAATACATGGCATTTGCTCACCCCTATACAGTGAGAAATAAAAACCAGAAACTACTTCAAATGAAGCTGCACTTTAAAAACAACTAGAATTATGTATATTTTAACCTACTGAATCATCTTGTCATAAAATTTTCATGAACACACTTTTTAACCCTGTTACCCTCTTCTGAGTTCAGCATTTTACATGAGCTATGCCTAAAACTTTTCTAGAACATTACTGAGAAATTAATTACCTCCTCACTTTCCCAAGATGGAATAAGTGAAATTAACATAAGGTAAATGGATAAGAGACCTGGAAATCAAAAAAAATTAAAAAAAGGAAAGAAAGAAACAAGTCTGGGAGAATATTTTTCTCGACAATATACCCAGCTTGGTAGGTCCAATCTATTTGTTTCTGAGAACTCTTCATCTTTCCACATCACTCCCCTTACCAACCCCGGTCTTAGCTGGGTGGATGGGACATAGGTAAATGCGTTTAAATAAATAAGTTAGGTGACTGGTAATATTGATTAATCTGGTATCTTTAGAGACTTTAAAAGATAACAAGCTTGAACTCAGGAGTCATTTTGTCTGATTTGGAATTGTTGTCCCACTTCTTACTCAGATTGAGAACTTAAAACAATTTTCTTAATCTTTTGCTTTATTTTCATTTAAAAAAATGAGAATGATAATAGTACCTATCTCAAAGTCTTTTGTGAGGATTGATTAGAAAACATAAAATACTGAGTGTAATGCTTAACACATAGAAAACATTCAAGAAATATTGGCTGTTATAATTATTATCTACTCTTTAAAACATTAGAAATGTTGTAGTAACAAATTATATCTTTAAAAATATGATTGCACTATCATATATAGGAATGTCTTTGGCACTTTTCCTAGAGAAGTGAAAAGAAATAGAAGGTTGATTAAGAAAACATTCTTAGCGTCTTCCACCTGGAGCCCTTCGTGAATATGTTATAGAATCATAATATGTTTTTAAATTCTCTAACATACTGTATTTCTAACATTCCCAACATGTTTTCTTATATCAGCTTGTCTTGCATGGGACAAATAAACATAAGCTTCAATAACTGTTTCTTGATGAGTTATTTTTGATGAAGATTTTGTAGCTCTTATGCAAGAATTTCCTCACACTTTTTAAATTAAAATCTAAACATAGCTTCAACAAAAGGAGTTGTGATATATTCAAAAGAAATTATATATAACCTTAGTCCTCAGTTTCTTTACAGAGACAAGTTATTTTTACATTTTAGGTATTATATAAGCCTCTGTGTGACAATTTTCTTAATTTTTCCTGTTCTGACACTGGGTTGGAATTCCTTAATGATATAATTTATACACTTTGGCTTTTAATATTTAAATGTGAGCAAAGAAAATATATATACCTAGTGGATCATATACATTATATTTTATATATTTATGATGATTACAAACATGAACACATCATGAAGATGTAATACAGCTGATACTCAAGAAAAATTTTAGTTTTTGGACCTGTCTTTCACTTCATGTTTTTAAATTTATTTTGTGGGGGTTTTTTCACAGACATTTAAATCACAATAGTAATGACAGTAATAGTAATAAGTATAATTTACTGAATGTTTACTAGGTGTCTCTTCCTAGTTTAATTTATTTTTGTATATTATCCCATATAATTGTCACAAGAACTGAATATGGAATGAAATTAATCAAACTGCCCAGGTGTTCGAATCTAATAAATTAAAAAACCAGGATTTGACTTACGTCCGTCAGAGTACCAAATGGAAGTTCTTAATATATATACTGCATACAAACTGAAAACTGTCTGCCCCAGTTAAGGTAAAATTCTCAGAATAGTGTGAATCAATGTCTCAATTTCAACCTCATATGTGCCTTTCAATTTACCTGCAAGGTATAATATGGAAAACCTGGGATACTAAATGTCATGTTTTGGTTGACTAGCAGACTTTTTGAATTTGCACCCAAATGAATGAGTTATTTAACAATATTGTATATGACTGTTATCAAATCCGGTCAACTGAAATGCTGATTCTTCTCTAAATCACATATATAACTTAAATTAGATTGCTGAGTGCCCTGCATTATCTTTTAATTCTCATGCAGAGTGAGAATAATTATGTTAATTTTTATTTGAGAACTGAATAATGATTATGTGATTGAAAGTAATAGCTGATAATCTAGAAATGACATAAAATATTATTCTCACTATAGTGGCCAAATTTTGAATTTAAAAAATCCTAAAAATCAGATTAGAGACTGAAAATATACTTACTAGGTTAAAACTAAATGTATAAGATTTTTTTGACAACATTAGTCATTAAGATACATGTAGTTTATATTTACAAGTTTACAATAGAATAAAATAAAATGACTTTATACAAAAAATTTAGGAACACTTTAAGGTACCTTTTTGTCAATCTCTAAGTGGCAAAGCATTGAAGATCTTATTTAAAATTCACTGTGATATATGAATGTAGAATAGATTGTAAAGCAAAAGACAGGTTAAAACTTCTCCAGGCAAGCTCTGAGAAAGGAGTGGTTTGAAGAAGAGGGTTCCATGCAAAAACTACTATTCCCATGGTAAAATTAGGACTTAACTGGGATAATTTTATCCCTATAAAAGGACAGTTTGATAATTAATTGGTTGGGGGGGGGCATTCAGGCAAAGGAGTTAAAGATGTCTCAATTATTTTAAACTACTAAATGAGGAAAATATTTATTCATGAGAAGATATAACAAATCCCGAGGCCTCAGATTTGCAAAGAAAAATAGTTTTAGTTTTTAATATTCAGGTGGAAATGTTTAGTAGGGTGAATGGAAATAGCAGATGGGAGCTTAATGGTAGGAACAAGTCAAGGAAAGTGAAAACTGAAATCAACTAAGAAACGAGCAGAGAAAGAAGACAGTTGTAGTAATTGCTTCTCTCTTGATTGCAAGCAAGAGAAACCTATCTAGAATGCTTAAAAGAGCTGTGTCACAGACCCACAGGCAAGGATAAAAGATCTTCAAAATACATCAGAAAAGGGACTCTCCTGACCTCTCACTCTTTGTACACTCTAGCTTTCTTTTTCTTGACTTAATTCATCTTTGTATTCAGTCTACATGCAAAATTCATGGCCAAACAGGGCAACGAAATTGATCCCCCATCTCTCCTCCTTCTTGCCCCTTTCAGTTTTCTCTCTCTCCTTTCTCCATTCCCATCTCTAAGTTTTCAGGGAAGGAATTTGATTAGATTCTTTGTTTTCCCCTTAATAGTCAACAATGGTGAGGGAGGTTGGTTGTAAATACACAATCATCTAGAAAATAGATGATTTTCTTTCTTTCCCAGGAAGTAAAGTTCATTTCTTTAAGGAGCTGAACCAATGCTACAATAAGCAATCTCTGCAGGAATCAAAGGTATAATCCGAATGAAATCTATATTCCAGAACAAGACATAAAAGGAGAGAGAAAGAGGCAGACACGAGTTAAAAAAAAAAATACTGTGTGGAGACACGGAAACCAAGGGAAATAAAAAATCAAAAGAAACAATATAAATTCAGCAAAACAAAATGAGTAATATGAAGATTGTGGAACTACCATTGGATTTGACCACTAAAGAATAATTGATAATAGGATGGACGTTTCCTCATAGGTAAGAAAAGCATTAGCTGTTAAAAGGATGAAACTGAGACATATTTATAATGTTTCCCTCAGAAACTGGCATAATAACCAATATAAAAAGGAGTGGGGGGACTAGGGCAATTTCCTCTACTATTATTAATACCCACTGACTCCTATCATAATCTCTTTTCATCTAAACATCCACTAATTGTTTTAAGAGTCTGTTTAAAATTTTTATTGGGAAATTAATGTCAAATTTACCAGTCTATAGTTTCTAGAATGTAATCCTTAAAAAAAAAGTCAGGACACATTCCTCTCCCAATATTCCAGAGGCTCCCCCACATTTGGATGATTCCATGGGGATAAGTGAAGGCGATATAATTCTCTTCAAAACTTCCCTTGTTTCCCTGGAATATACTTTGTTTGGACCAGGAAATGAACTATTTTTAAGCAACCATGTGCTCTTATACTATCTTGGGACTTATTTTCCTCTTACCCACATTTTTTTTCTGTTTGAAGACCTTTTTAAAAAAAACATGAAAATTGGACAATAAAAGTATTGAATATTTCTCTCTGTTATTTCTACATAACATACATCTGTTTCAATTGTTAGAAATAATATGTCGATTTCTATTTGAGGTACAGTTCATTTTAGAAACTGTCATTTCTTGTCTCTATAGACATTGTAGATGCAAAAATACAGGCAAAGGGTAAACTATGTCCCAAAGCTCCCTGCAGGCTTGTACACAATTGGAGAAAGGAGATGTAAATAAAATGGATAGGTAGAACAGGAGCAATGGCAATGTGGGAAGCGCTAAATTGGGCACAGAAATATGTTTGCGCTGCAGAATCCAAGCCAACTTGATTTCTGACATGACTTAACAAACACCTGTAACGTGATTTATGCCTATAATTCTACATTGCTAAACTGGTTTCCTATAGTTAATACTGTATAATTTGTACAGTATAATTTGAATTATTGCCCATTGCTTTTAAGAGTTATCAAGTAATCACAAATTTGATCATTACAAGAGGTTTTATATAATCAAACGTAGTAATGGCTCAAGATCACTCCATTGCCTGTTGCATCATCAAACTTATTTTCCTCCACTTCCATAAAAACACAGGTCTTCCCTCAAAGCCTGTCTTCACTATACTGAAATGAACTATACTTACTTCTATGTCCACACGTTTAGTTATGCTTTTAAGTTATTTTTTCTATGTTCTACGTTTTTCTACATCCTACCCAACCTTCAAAAATCAGTTCAAGCCCCAGCTCCCACATAAAGCATTCTCTGAGGAGGACTCCAACCTCAATAATTATTCTAGCACATTTACTGTAACTGTGGTGGGTAGTTAGAGACATGAGCAGAGCAAGGAAGATGGGCTAGGTATAGAAGGTCACCAGGGCAGAAAGTCCTGGGTGCCTAGCAATGGGCAAAACTGAGAAAACAGGGAGCTCATCCCCAGGGTAACCTTTCCTTCCCTAGCATATCATTGGTCATGGTGGCCATTCATATCTATGGTCATGCAGCTCAGACCCTCCTCTGACCTTTCCTCCCCTAGTATGTTACTAGCTATGTGGTAGACCCCACTGAAGGAGAAACAAGGTGTCCAAGAGTGGCCTCATTCAACTCCAGTGTGAGCCCTTGCACAACCACTCCCTTAAGCATTAATCCCTAGGGATAACATCTAAACCTCAGCTGTGTTTCACCTCCAGCCCCAGAAAGCAGCAAAATCAAACAAGTGACATCACAGCTGACCTTAGGGCCAGCTGTGATGACTAATGACCCCCCTGTGCTGGCACCAGCCAAACAGTTGAGACCATGACCCTGAAAGGACACACCTGGAAAGTTGATGCGTATTCTATTAAGATCCTGCCCTGGGACCTCCCCTAAAATTCTCACCCTTAAAAGCCCTTAGGCTGGAGGGCCCAGTGCACTCTCCTTCCCTGGAGCAAGCCAGCACCTTTCCCCTCCCTCTCAACTTCCCCCCCAGGCAAGTTGCTTTTACCTTTCTCTCACTTAAACTCCAAGGGCCCTTCTTTTGCTGTAATTTGTTTCCTGAGCCCACTTCTTTTACTGCTCACTTCTTTTACCTCTGTGATTTTTCTAACTAAACTTTCTTTCATCGGTTGAGTCTTGCCTCTGAATTCTTTCCTAGCTAGAACTCAAGTACCGAAATTGCTGAACTGAGGTCCAACTGACCCCACCTGAATGGTGCCATTCTCACCACCAAATAAATCATTTATTAGGCTAAGTGTAGAGGATACAACAAAGGGTAACCATAGATTTGCCATCTAGTCTTTTATATCTTTAGTGTTCTCTAAAACAAAGATATGGCTGGGAAAATAGTACTTGCACACTAAATGCTTAGCCTATAACTAGGGAGTAGTTAACACTTCAAAGATAACGCTCTGTCACTAGCTGTAAAATTAGAACCTGGAGGAAGGCAGGGCTGGAGGGAGAGGGATAATAGAGGTTGGCCTTGGGGTGAATTTGAATATGAAAGGTTGAGAAAGAAAAAACCACCTGGTCATTCCTTCTGAGCACAGACAGGAAGATAATAGACACCGCAATACTAAATGATAAAGTCATAAAATTATTCACAAAGAGGCAGGTCTGTGAGAAGCAAAAGGAAACCAGCATTGCTTAAAATGCTAGTAGCAGCAGGAAGCCTACAAGTTGTTTTATATATTTTACATAACTGGACCCTCACAGCAACCTTTTGAAGTATTTCTTGTTATTCACACTCTGTAGATGGGGAAACTGAAGATAATAGGTATATGGCCAATATGGTAGCTGCTGTTTTGTTGCATAAGAATAAATGAAAGATGAAACTTCATTAACTATATTTGCTTTATAAGAAGGAGAAAACAATTTTAAATACCTACATTGTTTTAGAGAGTATGAAATCAAAACATAAACTAAACTTATGATACGGTATTATACAAATATTAGAATTCTCGCAAAACCATAAAGACTGACACATCGAGCCAAAAGTCTTTTCTTTCAGTGAGACATTTTGGCATTAGACAAGTTTGTCCTTCCTCATGAAAAAACATTTCAGAATTCTAACAAATGCAAAGTTAATTCAACTAGGAAATAGGAAAAAAACATCAGAAATAGAAACCTACAGTTTATATTTATTTTTTAACAGATAAAATGTTCTCTTCTAACTTTAGGAAAGCATGTAAATTTTGAGATTTTTCCATCAGCCTTATTTTATGCCATATTTTTTCCAACTTACGTTTTTGTCAAGGAGACAAAGGTCAAAAGACAAAATGTTAGTGCACAAAAGCACTTTATTCAAGTGAGAAAACAAGCAAACAAAAAACAGTCTCACAAACAATCATGCAAACACAGACATATATCAGAAACTGAGTAATTGAAATAATATATACTGTATTTGTAGAAATTTGTGATGAATATTTATATACTGAACTAATATTATCACCAACAGAATTGGCTCCATCATTCAAGAGAGTTTAGAAGACTGAGCGGGAAAAAATGAATCATGGTGAATCATGCAAAGTGGATGGGGGCTCACCTTTAACTTTATTTTTTGAAGCAGCGGCTGGTTCCAAGAAAAGATTGCACAAGAAGAAGAAAACAAACATATTAGACATTAGATAGAGTCTCTAGTAAGAAAATGAGATATGTTAATACTATTAAAGTCTAAAAAAATGTATTATTATATGATCAACACACTTTCAATGAATAGGGCCTATAACAAAGAAAATGACAATTGGTTATATTTTGTTAGTACATGATTAAACTTCTTAAATAAGAAAGAATAAAACAGATGGGAGTCTCAGTGCAAATTCCAAACACCACAGGCACCAAATTCCTTTGAGTACTGTAAATCTTTCTCTATTTTCTTCTTAACTCTAAACTTTAGTTAGTAACTGAATTAAAGATATACTCACACATAGTTTAAATATATTTCAGATTATTTAAGAACTAAACTCTAGCCAATAATGTTTGGAGAAATCACAAGGGCAAGCCACTTGTATTTATTGAGTGTTTATCAAATGCCAGAGACTGAGGTTGAAAACTTTCCATACTTCTTCCACTTAATAACGACAACCTCAAGAAGGAAGTTTTGTGATCACTGCCTGACAAACATGGAAACTGGGACTTTGACAAGTCAAATTACTTGCTGACTGTGACACAGTTGGAAAAAAGCAAATCTGGGATTTGATTCTTGGTGTATCTGACTCTGAAACCCCTTACGCTACTGGGATTTAAGACAAGGAGTCATCAACTGAATTGCAAACATTAGGTCAACAAAGCCAAATCAAAACAGCATGATTCATTGAACTCCAGCTATTTGGTATTTGGTTAACCACACAGCTGTGAAACTAGAAAACTCCATTACTTCAAATGGCATTATTACTATTAAGAAGTAGAAATTTAAGCTTATTTACGTCTAGTGGTAAACACTACTTGGGGTTTGAAGTAAACTTAATGAGGAAGCTATAACAGACCTAAAGGAGAGTTCTTTACTCAAAGGAAGATTTCTAGACAAAATGCATAATTAGAGACCTCTAAACATTTTGAAGTGATATATTCTATTTTGATTTAAATACAATTTAAAAATGAATATTGACAGAGGAACAGGTCTTTTTCACTCTCTAAATGATGTTAAGATGAAGTGGTAACACATCTCTTAATTGGGAAATAAACAATCTTTACTTTCGCATACTGACCTTCAGTGGACTTTAATTTAGATTTTAGATCAAGTACTTATGAACTACATATAGAAAATTTTAATCTACAATTCTTACCATCAAGTTATTTAAAGCTACATAAAAATTTCTAGCAAATCTAGGAATTTGCCAGACTACTCACAGAGAATTTCATTTTTGTTTATGATCATAAACATGATCTTAATAGCATTTATCTTCCACTAGCTCATACAAAAATGTGTACTATGTTTTTAAACTATTTTTTTCAGATAAAAATATATCAAGTAAAACCAAAAATATTCCCAGAAACCTCAATTAAGTCCTTGCTAAAATCCATTCAAACTCTGTTTATTCAAAAAGTTTAAAATGAAAGTATATGGCTTGAGAGGGAGAATGTTCACAATATTGTTAGGAAGATAGAAGTCAAACTAAAAAACAAAGATCCAAAATTAAACTACCAGCTTTATTGTGATAATGTTATGATCGAGCAATTCATAATATAACCTATAGACCACTGAAGTCCCTAAAATAATTAATATTAAAGTTTAAAAAATGATTTTTACCAAGAAATGTATCCCTTTTTAATGAATGAAATAGTTCTACTTTGTTTATTTTTATTATAAAATTGATTTGATACATTTAAAAATATTAGAGATGATATAGATTTAAAAAAAATCATTCTTCCCCAGTGTTAGCTACTGAAATAATCAATGTTAACAGTTTGCTAATGTTATAAAAATTAATTTTTCAATTCTTATAAAAACTAGTAACATATATTTTTGTGTATTTTGTTTCCAAAAACAGGATAATATGATACACATTACCTTGCAGTATGCATTTCCAGGTTAATACATGGAGTTTTAACTCACTAATTTTAATTGTTGCATATATTTCTATTGTGTATATGCAGCATGGGATTATTTTTCTATTGATAGACAATTAGGTTGTTTGTAGTATGTATGTATGTATGTATGTATGTATGTATGTATGTATTTAATGGCTACTAAAAACACTGCAATACACATCCTATGCTGTATGCCTCATGTACTTTAGTGGTGTTTTGCTTCTGTAGGATAGATTTCCAAGTCGTTTTCATTTTTCAATCCAAATAATCACTGACAAAGATGAAGACCTTAAATATTACAGGTAGTGGGGTTGCGAGTATTTGGAAAGAAATATTCAAGTATATTGAGTGCTATAAAATAAGAGGAAAACAGAAAAAGAGGAAAAGAGAGAGAAACAAAAGTACAGAACCCAGTGTTCCAAATAACTGATACACTGCAAATTCCTAGGATCTTTTAAACCCCAAGGTGATTCATTTGACGTTTCTTTTTTTTTCTTTTCTTTATTGTTGAGAGTATTACAGGTGTCCCATTTTTCCCTCCCAATTGACCCCCTCCACTTTGCTCCCACCCTCTCCCCAGGCCTTCACCCCATTATTGACTGTGTCCATGGGTTATGCATATATGCATATAACTTCTCTGGTTAATCTCTTCCCACCCTCCATGCCCCTTCCCTCTTCCCTCTGAAATATGATCGTCTGTTACATGCGTCAATGTCTCTGGATCTATTTAGTTTGTCAGATTCTTTTATTCATTAGCTGCTTCTTAAAGAAGACCCTTCAACTTTTCCTGTAGTGTTGGTCTGGTGGTGATGAACTCCTTTAGCTTTTTTTTATCTGTGAATCTCTTTATCTGACCTTCAGTTCTAAATGATAGCTTTGCTGGGTAGAGCAATCTTGGTTGCAGTTCCATGTTTTTTAACACTTTGAATATTTCTTGCCACTCCCTTCTGGCCTGCAAGGTTTCTGTTGAGAAATCAGCTGACAGTCATGGGGGCACCCTTGTAGGTAACTAACTGCTTTTCTCTTTCTGCTTTTAAGATTCTCTCTTTGTCTTTAACCTTTGGTATTTTAGTTATGATGTTTCTTGCTGTGTACCTCTTTGGGTTCCTCTTCTTTGGGACTCTCTGTGCTTCCTGGACTTGTAAGTCTATTTCTTTCCCCAGGTAGGGGAAGTTTTCTGTCATTATTTTTTCAAATAGGTTTTCAATTCCTTGCTCTTTTTCTTCCGCTTGGCCATCCCAATAATTGGATGTTGGACCACTTGAAGTTGTTCCAGAGGCTCCTTATACTATCTTCATATTTGTGGATTCTTTCCTCTTTTTGCTCTTCTGGTTGGGTGTTTTTTGTTTCCTCATGTTCCAAATTGCTGATTTGATTCTCAGCGTCCCCTCCTCGACTGTTGATTCCCTGTAAATTATTCTTTATTCAGTTCGTGTAGCCTTCATTTCAAATTGGTACTTTATTATCAGTTTTCTCAGTTATTTCCTTAATAATATGCTTGAGCACCCTTATAAACAAAATTCTGAACTCTGTACCTGTTAGCTTGCTTGGATCTATTTCATTTAGTGCCTCCTCTAGAGATTTCTTCTGTTCTTTCCTTTGTGACATGTTTCTTTGCCTCCACATTTTGGCTGCTTCCAGGTGTTTGTTTCTATGTATTAGGTAGAGCTGCTATGTCTCCTGGAGTTTGTAGAGTGGCTTTGTGTAGTAGGTGTCCTGTAGTGTCCAGTGGCTCAGCCTCCCCAGTCCCCTGAGCTGGGCCTTCTAGGTGCTCCCCTGTGTGGGCTGTGTGCACTGTCCTGTTGTAGATGAGCCTTGGTTGCTGTTGGCATCACTGGGAGGAACTGACCCCCAGGCCAATCGGCTATGAGGACCAGCTGCAACTACAGCCAAAGAGCTACTGTGCTGGAGACACCCCTATGGAGCAGGATTTACTTCAGTGGAGGTTTGGTGTTCACCAAGTATGCCCCTTGAGTGTGTCACTCATGGATGTGGTAGGGTTGTAATGCAGTGTGGTCGAGTCTGACTACCAGGTGCACTGTCTCTGGGGCCTCCCAGTTATGTTTCTTAATATTTACTTTTCAATTAAAAATTCAGTTTTTAATTCTTGATAGAATTTCAGTAGATTTCAGAAGTCTAATAATCAGGAATTATTTTTATCTTTGTATTGTATTTAAGACTACTCAAAGCTAAAAGACATTTTTAGATTATGTGAAAATATAATTTGCCTCAATTTCAAATAAAATATTTCAGTGCATCAGTATATTGACTTGTTCACATGAAAATAAATTTTACTTAAAATTCAAATTCATCACTTAACACTTTTAGTCTGAATTCAAAAAGCATTGTCAACATTCTTTAGAAAATTTTCAAATTGTAGTATCTAATATGTAACAGATACAACCAATTTTTAATTAAAATCATTTTCTTATTAAAACTTAGTGAAATAAAAGTAGAGAAGGGAAGTCTTTACAGTTCTCAGTGAAATGGAGATGAATTATTGAAAGTTCTTAAACATTACATGAAGGCAGATAATTTTATTCTTAGATTATTGGGTACATACCAAAATAAAATTAAAAAGAAAACAAAGCTCTATGCCTGTTATGTGTGTGTTCAGGCAGCTAATACTAGACGAGGCTGGTTAATATAATTGGAGAGAGGCCAGGCTACCAGGCTTGTTAGCCCAATTATAATTCTCTGCATATTCAATAAAAGAAGCCAAGATGACAGCAATACTGTCATAAATGTCATGTTCAATACTTGTAAGATTTTCCATTGTCAGCACAGTCCAATTATAAGTCAATAGTAAAGTGCACATTGCACACCACCCAAAAGTGACTGGAAATTATCTTAGAAATACAATTTTAACAGTTCACAGTTAAAGTGAAAAGAAAGGAGGTAAAGGTGCTTTGACCAGAAAAAAGTTTTAGACATGGTATCAACAGTTCTTTACCTTTAAAATAAAAACACTAAACTATTACTATGACATTATAGGTGTCCACACTATTTTTTCAGAGTTGGTTAGATATAATTATAAATTTGCAACTGATAATAATTATAATACTAACAATGTAAATATTTACACATATAATTTTTAAAGTAAAATCATGTGAATCATAGTAGAATCACCACAGCAATTTAGAGATGAATACTAAATAGTTAGTGAATACTAGTAATCATATTAATAAGGTTTACCTCTAAAATCTCCACTATGAATTATCAAAAAATAAAAGTATAAATTATGTTATCAATTTAGTTAATTAGTTTAGTTAATTAGTTTTGTTGAATTATCAAAAAGTAAAAGTACAATAATGTTAAAAATTTAGTTAATTATCAATCATCTGTCTATTTGAAAGATATTACTAATAATTTTTGAAGAATTGGTGAATCTAAAACAATGTTTCTCAAAATAAAGTACAAGGCATAAGGGCATTCTCAGGGGAATTCAGATAAATTTTAAAACCTGCCTCACAAATTACATGACCTAGTCACATTTTCCCTGTTCTTTTAATTCCTACTTCTTATTTTAAGATTTTCTGTCAAAACAAAATGGGGTATATTTTATTAGTATTTATAATGTATCAATAATGTAGAACATACTGGATTTGTGGTTGCCTTTAGATGTGTTTGCTGAAAGTTATTCAGCAGTTAAACATTTAGTAAATAGACAGCAAAGAGATGGCTGGTATTTATTCACTCAGAACTAATGCTAAAGCACTATCGATCTTTTCATTTTAAGGTGATGTAAAAATTTTTGAAAAACCTTAATAATTTAGCCAAGTGTTTTTATTCCTCCCCCCATAGCAAATGTATAGGTGAGATTCTTGTTCCCTAAGAGGGAAGTAATATATATACTTAGAAAGCACTGAGACTTTCTGCAGAGAGAGAAGTTCCTGACATCTATGACTTTATATTCAGATATATTGGATGTTTCCCTTGCCCCAAATTTATCTGCAACAACAAAAAGCAACACAAAACAAACTAAAACCCATTCCCATTGTTATAGACTTTAAAATATAGTTTTTAAATATGAAAATGTTATTCTTACATACATATGTGAAAAATATTTAAAAAGACAATACATTTGCCACTACTTTCTAGGGTAAATGACTTTTTCTAGGTCCCAGAGCTATCCAGTAGCAAATTTACAATGCAAACACCATGCTGGATAAACATATTTTTAAACCCACTATATCAAAATGCAATCATTAGATAACAGTATAGCAATATAGTGCTAATCAATACCAGCTGAGTTTGATTCATTTATACAAAGAAGGAAATCACGCTGATTTGAAAAGGAAGAGTACTACTACATCTAATCTATCAGATGCCACATTATTACAGTCCTTCAAGATACAGATATTAAAATTGCATTTTAGAGAGCCACCTACATTTCCCCCTTTTTAAGTTTTTTTTTCTGTAACTATGTAACACAAAGTTAAACACATTCTTTCACCAGCCACTTGAGAGTTATTTAAAATAACAACTTTCTAGCCAACAACTAACATCATCTAAACACTAGAATTTTCTTCAAAGGCTCATTTAGACTTGAAAAGTTTGAATTTAATTTCTTTCAAAAGTTTTTTTTTTTTTTTCTTTCTTAATAACCAAACAATTTTGTATTAGAAAAAATGCGTAAAAGTAATGCTTGAAAAAAATATTGCTAAATAATTATGCCCCAGAGTAACCAAGTATTTGATGCATGGAAATATTTCTTCATACAAATACTGTAGCCAATAAATAAAGAGGAAATAATAGAATTCAAAACCACAATTCTGCAATTCTTATTAAGTTCTTACACATAGTCAGCGATCACCATTTCTGCTAACATCATTAAAAAGGAGACTATCAAGCATTATATACCTTCTCATAGAAGGACACAATACCATTTAAGGAGAATTTTTGCCAAAATAATCAAATCTGAATAGGATCATGCCTCTACCTTCAATTTCCAATGTCCAATAAACAAAGGAGACAAATAAATGACATTAAATCAATTAAATTAGTCAAATCTTGAATGCGGGAAGCCACACACAAGCAATTTTCACATTTGGTTTCTTTAGCAAGTAGATTTCAGGGATAAAATAAAATATCAATTTAAGGGGAGGCTTTTGAGGCATATCAAACAGGTTCCATGTGTAGACTATGTTGGATACTGACTTGAGCATGAGATATTTTCTGATACTAAGTAATTACTGTTAATATGTCAGTGAAATAATAGGTGACTTTTTTTTTTAAATAATTATTTTTTAACAAAATAAAATATTCATGAATAATAATCTTCTGCCTGGAATTTGTTTCAAAGTAATATTGGGATGCATTCTGTTTATTATATTGTCTATTATTGTATATAATCAAATTTTGTGATAAAATTATTTAAAATATTTTAAATATTCAATTAAATACATAGGTTAATTTCTGTTTTAAATATTACTGTTTCTCAACATCAATTTTCCTATAATATTATTAAGTGTAATAGTGTATATAAAACAGCACAGTATTGGCTATACATTGGTTTTTACATTGAATGAGGTCAATTTATCATGTGAGGATCATTTGAGTGAGTGATTTATGGTATGTGCAAAGCAAACAGGCATCAATGAAGTAATTTTGGTTTAGGACATTTAGATTTTAAAATGTGGCACATTGTAATTTTCTCTATGAAATAAACATTTTACTTCTAGAGTAATAAAACAGAAGTTTATTTTAAGCTTCTAACTACTTTATTCACGTGCATTTGAGAACTAAGTAATCTACAGAGTTATTTCCCATGTTTCCTCACTCTATACATACTGAATAATTGTATGTATCAAAATAACTTATTTTGTATTAAGAGACTTTTCTCTCTACTGTTTTCATGCTTCTAGGATTAATAGTGTACATATAAAATATTTACACTACCTTATTCTATATTTATTTCTTTTGTTCTTGAGACCACTTTAAACTTTATGAGTCACTATCAATTCATAAATCTCTTTTTCTTATGCTACATTCCATACTTCCCTGTAGGCTATGACTTTCCACAATAGGTAGAGGGAGAACTTTTAAGGCTTTGTAAAAAATTGGACTCAAACTCATGTCTCTACAATAAAAACACTTAGATCATGCATTATGTATCAGTCATGCATTCTTATGAAATCCATGTGCCACAACAAGAACAAAAGGTTCTCAACAAATAAAGTGCATGGGCATCCTTTGAAATTATATTTTATATGTATGTTACTAAACCAGGAAGCTATTTTAGAAATATTACAAATCAATAACAAATAAAATATAATGTTGCAGGTTAGTTTCATATCATATTCTCCAGATCTTCAGTGAGATGGCCAAGTTTCCTATTTTCTAGATGTTATAATTATACTTGCAGTTTTTTCTATTGAGTTACTATCTTAATTAGAAATTTCTACTCAATAATTTATTTTAAGATATATTTTATTTTACTAATTTAAACATACACAAACTACATGATACTATTATGCCCATAATTAGTAATTGTAAAATAATAAAGCAACTATATATGCTTCTTTGAATACTTTTTTGCCACCAAAGCTCTTCAATGGTCATGTAGAGCCAATAATGGTATGAAATTTATCAATAAGAGTTCACACTCTAAGGCAGAAGGTGATATGAGAAAAACCATATGACAAACATTCTCTCCATGTGTATATGCATATATGTGTGTATGTGTATGTATACAGAAAACAATATTATGTGATCATTTTGTATTATCATATATACATATAACAGTTTACTCAGTTCATAGCATACCATTGGTAATTAGTACTTTTTATTTTTATCTGGGAAGAATAACTACTGTATTCTGTATAAGTGTTGGGAATGGTTTTCAATTACAGGACCAAACTATCACTAATAACACATTTGTTGACTGATAACAGCTTTGCAATTATTATAATGGATGACCGGGATTCATCGATATAAAAGAAGAGAATCCATACCACCTTGGACTTACATGTAACCGAAGGTTTTACAGCTTCTGCTTAAGAAGAGTAGTGACAGGAGATGTTATAAAGGGCAGAACAGAAAAAAAAAATTGACAGAAATAATCATGTTTTCATGAGACATTTTTTGAGAAGATGTATAGAGAGAGATGTGAAACTAAGGACCATGTGATGATTGGGCTCATAGTATTTCAAGCAAATGGTTATAAAGTAAACATCAACTCCATGTTCCCTCACTACTAATTACTAGATTATGGGTTAATTCTGAAAAAGCTGTGCAAATAGAGAATGTGATTAGGAATAATTTAAGGAATGTATTTAATCTGCTCTATTGTTGTTCAGGTAACTAGTTCAACTCCCAGGGAACCCAATGGCAATTAGTGCAGCAGACAAGAAAGTAAGCTTTTGATAAAAAAACAAAACAAAACAAAAAACCCACAAAAAACCCACAAACGTGTTGCCCTCTAGTGGATCACCCCAATGAAGAGCTCCAGCAAGGTGAAAGGTGACCTGCAGAATGCTGTGCATCAGCTACTGATCTCATACTGACTTATACCTCAGGTAGCATCATGATTTCCTAAAATTATGTCATCCACAATAAAAGAGCTTAGACCCAGAATACACATGCTTACATACCTTCAGTATTAAGCCATGCTGATTTGAGGAGCAATTAGATGCCTGCCTTTAGTACATCACTTCTATAAACCGTATGCAGGGAATGTGATCATTTAGAAGTGTCATTTTCAAATTCATTAGACATGATATACAGTAGTTTTTATTGTAATACTGGTTTCCTGACACATAGATGCTGCTTTATTTAAGTCTTAAGGAGTGAACAAAGAAGTCACATTAGTGATTCGATGGTAAACAGGTGGGTTAAGTAAGTATTGGGCTCATGGTATTTGGTTCCAGTGAGTCTTATGGAGAACCTCAGTGACACCTTTTTCCTATGTTCGTCTCCTTTTGCCTTCTATTTAACACTTTCATTTTATATTGATATAGTCAGTGATTTTTGTATAATTTATTTTCCAAAAGAAAATTTTATCAGGTGTTATGTAACTCCGTAGGTCAATAGATATCATTATTCATGCTAATCATAATATGAATTATAGGGTATAAATTGTGGTTCAAGAAATATGATTAACATTTTATTTAAGGGATATTAGCAAACGTTGAGCACTTGAGGATCCACTATGACTAAATCTCAATTTAAAATCCTCAGAAACAAGAGCAATGAAAGGGATATTTCTCAGCGATATGATGAGGGTCTCAGAGTTCTATTTTAGGACACATGAAAAAAGTAGCTAATTATGCCATAATCTGATCAAATTCAGGGGCATTAGATATTTTTAGATATATTTTAAAAGTATTATAGAAGGAAACAAGGTGGCGGCGTAGGTAAGAGCAGTACCTGCTGCCTCCACAATCACATCAAAATCACAACTAAACACAGAACCACCGTCCCTCAGAGCCTCCTGAGATCCGACTGCACAGAAGCCCCACAGCCAGGGAGCTGAAGCACCGAGAGGGGAGGAGGGGCGGAGACGCGGGCGGGTCGGGGCTGGATCCCGGAGAATGGGCAGCGGGCCCACACCCAGGGCCGAGGTTGAAACATGGGAGGGAATCACAACTGCAGAGGTTTCCCGGAGGAGGGAGGGGTCCCAGCCCCACAGCAGGTCCCAGCCCAGGGCTCCAGGGCCGGGAAGAGACGTCCCCACAACTCCAGGCTGTGAAACCAGCGGGGACTGTCCCTGAGGGTCGCGGAGGCTGCGGGAGCCCCAGCAGCTCCTCTCAAGGGCCCGGCACGGACTCACTCGGACGCTCCCTCTGAGCCCAGCGCCGGGAGCAGCCGGAAAGGACCCGGGACACTCGGGGAGGAACTGACCTGCCTGAGATCCGGGCGAGAGGCGGAGGGGCGGCTTCCTCCCAGGCAGAAGGGCTGGCGGAGGCCATGGCTCCTGTGGCGAGTCCTCCCCGCACAGCCGGCAGGCAGGCGCCATATTTGAGTCGCCAGCACCTGACTCTCACCTTTGGCCCCGCCCCGTGATTCCCGGAGGCCCCGCCCCTCCCCACCTGCAGCTCATCCAGGCCATTTCCAGGGGCTTTTCTGTGCAAGTGGCCTCTCGAGCCTCATGCTTAGGACTTTCCTAAAATCTCTCCAACAAGCAGCAGCGGGCCCCATACGGCTTGATAAGCGGCCCCAGGCCTGGCACTAGCGGCAGCTGCAGTGGCTCATAGCTTGGCCTCTCCTGGACACCTCCAAGCCCAGCACAAGCAGCAGCCAACTACGGTTTGCTGTGTAGCTCATGCTGGGTGGCCCTGGGCAAGGCACTGGCACAGGCTGACTACACCTCCCAGGAGGCCCCAGAGACAGTGCACCTGGTGGTCAGACTCGACCATGCTGGGTTACAACCCTACCACATCCAAGAGTGACACACTCAAGGGGCACACTTGGTGAACACCAAAGCTCCACTGAAGTAAATCCTGCTCCATAGGGGTGTCTCCAGCACAGCAGCTCTTTGGCTGTAGCTGCAGCTGGTCCTCATAGCCGATTGGCCTGGGGGTCAGTTCCTCCCAGTGACACCAACAGCAACCAAGGCTCAACTACAACAGGACAGTGCACACAGCCCACACAGGGGAGCACCTAGAAGGCCCAGCTCAGGGGACTGGGGAGGCTGAGCCACTGGACACTACAGGACACCTATTACACAAAGCCACTCTACAAACTCCAGGAGACATAGCAGCTCTACCTAATACATAGAAACAAACACCTGGAAGCAGCCAAAATGTGGAGGCAAAGAAACATGTCACAAAAGAAAGAACAGAAGAAATCTCTAGAGGAGGCACTAAATGAAATAGATCCAAGCAAGCTAACAGGTACAGAGTTCAGAATTTTGTTTATAAGGGTGCTCAAGCATATTATTAAGGAAATAACTGAGAAAACTGATAATAAAGTACCAATTTGAAATGAAGGCTACACGAACTGAATAAAGAATAATTTACAGGGAATCAACAGTCGAGGAGGGGATGCTGAGAATCAAATCAGCAATTTGGAACATGAGGAAACAAAAAACACCCAACCAGAAGAGCAAAAAGAGGAAAGAATCCACAAATATGAAGATAGTATAAGGAGCCTCTGGAACAACTTCAAGTGGTCCAACATCCAATTATTGGGATGGCCAAGCGGAAGAAAAAGAGCAAGGAATTGAAAACCTATTTGAAAAAATAATGACAGAAAACTTCCCCTACCTGGGGAAAGAAATAGACTTATAAGTCCAAGAAGCACAGAGTCCCAAAGAAGAGGAACCCAAGGAGGTCCACAGCAAGACACATCATAATTAAAATGGCAAAGGTTAAAGACAAAGGGAGAATCTTAAAAGCAGCAAGAGAAAAGCAATTAGTTATCTATTAGGGAGCACCCATACGACTGTAGCTGATTTCTCAATAGAAACTTTGCAGGCCATAAGGGAGTGGTAAGAAATATTCAAAGTGATGAAAAACAAGAAACTACAACCAAATTGCTCTACCCAGCAAAGCTATCATTTAGAACTGAAGGTCAGATAGAGTTTCACAGATAAAAAAAGCTAAAGGAGTTCATCACCACCAGACCGGCACTTCAGGACATGTTGAAGAGTCTTTTTTAAGAGGAAGCTAATGAACAAAAGAATCTGACAAACTGAATAGATCCAGAGACATTGACACATGCAACCGACGATCATATTTCAGAAGGAAGAGAAAAGGGGCATGGAGGGTGGGAAGAGATTAACCAAAGAAGTTATGTGCATATAAGCATAACCCATGGACACAGTCAATAACGAGGTGAAGGCCTGGGGAAGGGGTGGGACCGAGGTGGTGGGGGTCAATTGGGGGGGGGAAATGGAACACCTATAATACTTTCAACAATAAAAATAAATTTTAAAATAAAGTACTATATAAATGAATCAAGAAAACAATATAAGCCAGATTTCTGCGTCAAAATAGTCTTAATAAACATAAATAGCAATTGAAAAATAATTGATATTGTCTGAATCAGATCATATGGAGAAAGGATGGAAAACAGTATTATGAATTCAGTTTTAGAAAATCTATTTGGCATAGTCACTGTGTCTTCTGCATTTTAGCTTTGTGGAAACATTATTTAGAAGCCTATCAATAATTTTTCCCAAATGAGCATCTATCTTAGGGCAAAGTTACTTCAAACATTGTCCATTATTAAAATATGACGACAAAATGGAAAGGGGATTTGCAGAGATACAAAAACTCTTTTAATTATAAAATACATAGTTACAATGTACTAAACAAGCCACTATGTATTTTGCATATGGAAGGTTAAAAATATCTACAAATGTCATGAACTGTCTTGTCTCTAGTGTAGTGCAAATACATTAGAGGAAAGGCTAGAAAAAAAAGGTACAAACACAAATAATAAACTGAATTTCAAGATCCATTCAAGAAACCCAGTATCATTATTTTATATTGATATTAGTTTCAGGCAATTTGAAGTTATAGCCAAAACACCGCTATCTGGAATGAGCTTTTACACTGCAGAAAAAGACAAAATATTTTTGACCAAGACAAGTAAGTTATACAGAAATATATTCTGGATATTCACTTTCCCAGTACCTGGGATTGCTACAGAGAGCAGGTAGAAGACTAGTTCATACTGTGTGACAGGTAAGCTAACTGCTAGTTTTGACTTGTAAGATAATGCTGAACTGGTGAGTATTATGTGCTTTTTATCTCAAATATCACTAGTTATAAGGTTTTAAATATACACTTGAAAGATAATCATAATGATGTGAGTTTATAGTTAAATAAAATACCTAATTTTTAAGATCATAGGTTATTATTTTTGCTATTTTTTGATTTTTTTTAGAGCTAGTGCATTGGATTTGAAGTTGAATGTCTGTGACAGACACAATGAGAAAATGATAATTTTAGTTCTACATTTTCTATGATCGCCTTGAATGAAAGATATATTCAAACCCACCAACCTGGTCTAGAATATACATTTGAAAAGGTAAGAAACCTACAACCAACAACATCACTAAATCAAGTTGAAAATGAATTCTTAAAATAAGAAAGTGTTTTTTACAGACAATGTTTTACCTGAAATTTTGTAAATCTCACAGTTGGAAAAGTAATTGAATGCCTTTTTGAATGTTTCCATATCTGTCATTGTGTAGAGTTCACAAAGAAACTCTGAGGTCAGACACTGTTAATACTAAATTGTATGTGTAGAAATTGAGGCCCTAGGGACAATACAAGATTTTCTCAATAGTACCCAGCTATTCGGGAGAGGAATTGGGAAGGTTCTAAACCTTCCAACTCCCAGCACAGGGACTTTTCCCTCACATCATATATCCTGGTTCCTCTTATCTACGGAATAAATTCCAAGTAACCATGAAAGAAAACGTTTGTGTCATCATGATGCTATTTTTCATGATTTCACAAACCATTTTATATGTACATATTATTAAACATGTTGAGAACTCCCAACAATTTATAGGAAAATATATTTTAGACAGAAAAAATAAAATCTATTCTAAAAATTTTTTAATAGTTGAACTGCAAGTAAATTTACTCAGGTTGTTTGCATTTGAATCTACTGTTAAATCTAAAATCCTGCCTGGGATAATTTCAGAGAATCAGAGAATCTCAGAGTTAGAAGTTTCCATTAAAGGTTATGTGGTCTAACCCCCTTCCCAGCGTTGATTATCAAATACTGTGAACTCTATACAGAAGGGAAGAAACAGCTATTGAGCAGCATAAAATGTAACTGTTCATTAAATTTAAAACTCTAAAAGCATTACTTAAAAATTCAAATGAGGAAATTACAATTGAGCACTTCTACTCACTCTCTCAAAACAAGGTCTGACCTTGAGTCACTCCCGTGCGTCAGCTGAAAGCCAGTGGAAGACCCCTACGCAGGATGTTTTTCCCAAAGATGTGCAGCCAATACTAAACTTCTCTTAATGTTTCCACCAAGGAAACAATTTTGTAGTCATAGTTCTTTATAAAAACTGAAAACAACATAAGATATCGCCATCTTTCCATTTTAGAGACATAGTTTGAGGGTAATTCAAGTCAGGATAACAGATATTTATCGAACACTGAGGGATGACATTGTTCTGGAACAAATAGTATGATTAAGACAAGACCCTTGTCTTCAGAGACTTTATTGTCTAGAAATGGAAACAAACATATAAACAAGTAATTCAGGAGAAACCTAAGTGTAAAACTAGGCCATGTCAGGAGCAATGGGATTACATTTTAGAAAAATCAATTCACCAGCTAAAGAAAGTGGTTTGGGAATCTAGAACAAGGAGAGAGGTCTTCCCAGGCAGCTGCGCCCGGCTGCTTGCAGAGCTGTGGAGGAGAGAAGGACCGTGATGTGGGCGGGAGGACAGCTTTTAGCTCGCTCGGCTGTGGAATTGGAATAGAAAATGTGTCTTCTATTGATGTGCTCTACTACTTCTTTACATAATGTATGTGAAATGTTCTACATTATGTTCATTCCATTTTCCCTTCCAACAGACCCAGCGATGGAAGGAGTAAGGAAGGAACGGGCATTGATTTCATTTCCCAAACGGAAAGAAACTGGCTGGAGCACTCAGGTAACACACTTTACAGGCTATGGAACACCGCATTTCAAGGGAGTGTTCAGATGCAGGCAAACACAGCATACATTGAAGCTGGCAATACGGTAACAACTCCTCCTTAAAACCCCCTAAAACCTCCTCTTCAAAGAGATTTATGAATAATGTGAACTAAATAATTCATGGGAATGCAGATGCCAGTCCACGTAGCCTCTTCTCTTTCAAGGTTTCAGTTTGTAGAACTGTGATCAAAAGCCTTCATCAGTCTTGATCGTTGCATTTGTCCTTACTCCAAACAAGCCGCATTTGCATGTGAATGTTTTTCATTGAAATGAGATATAGAATATGCCAGCCAAAGCCCAACTAAAAGGCATTTTTATGCCATTTAAATTCAGTCAAATTAAAGGCTGAATGCAACCTAAAAGGTCTGCTCTCAGAACAGCAATTTGACACATCATAAATAAGAACCACTTTTTGTTAGCGCAGATTCAGCACATGTCAGAAAATCATACACAGTCATATTAACAAAGTGCTGCTTCTTAGGGCAAAATAAACTGTAAGGAAACCTTGTATGTAAAGCAAGCAGAGCACACACACAGAGAGTGTAATACAGTGTCAGTGGTTCAAAGTTGACAATTTTCACTGACGTTTACAGAAAGGGACAAATAACATTTTAACATGCTTGAATGACAAGAGAAACTGTCAAAAATAATGGCTTTTTTTTGTTTAAAATTTAAGCTAAAAATTATGTCTAGGAACAGGTGAATGAATACATTGATTGCCATGTAAAGTAGCTTTGACTCATCCACTTAATTCTTGGTCTTCAACAGTGAGACCTGGAACATTTGTGAAATCATAAACTAAAATCATAAACTAAAATCATCAACTAAACAGTAGAGTTGAAAAATATCAACTGTTTGAAAATGTTATAAATACTTTTTTAAAGACCTCAGTGATGTGTGAACCTGTATTTTTACTGAAGTTTATGAACAGATGTTATGATGAATTTTCTAGTTCCCATTGCCTAAAAGAAAATATCATTGAATAAACACATATTGAGAGATTTTTACATGAAAATTGATAATTGCAGTGCATGAAAAAAGGCTAGAATTCAAAGGTTAAAAAAAAGTTATATTAAAACAAAAACCAAAGCAAATAAAACAGACTCTCCATAACTTAAACTGTCCCAGACATTCAACTTTATTTATTTATTTTTAATTCTTCCATGTGCAACCTCTGTATATTTTGGGCCAGCCCATCTATTCAATCTTCTCTGCAAACACCAAGTTCATTATTACTTTTGTGTCCTCAATAACATTAAGAATAGCGTTGAAGATTGCAATTTCATATGAACTGTCTCCATGATGGCTCTAAAAGGTAGCTTTATGTATATTTGTAACTACATCCTTCCTATGTACTAAAGAGATCTGAGATGATTAGAGTATAGGACGGTGACTTTCAACCAATGTGTTGCAAGATTTTTTAAAACATGCAGTACCTGACTAGTCAGGGGCACTGACCTCTTAGATTGTCAAATAAAAAAATGACAACAGCCAACACAACCATCCAGTGGGAGTGAATAAAAATTATGTCTTTGGGACAAATTATATTTTTTGGTGTGTCGCAGAATTTTAGTGATTAGTTTCTGTGTGCCATGAGAAGAAAATGGTTGAAAATCACTGGTATAGAAAATATATAACACCTCAGGTAATGTACAGAAAAATCTCTAGATATCAGATATCTGTACCTAGACATCAGATATCTAGACATCAGATATCTATTCACATCAAATACCCAAAATTCTAAAGGCAGAAAAACAACTATAACTATTTCATCCCACTACCAGCAAGTGACAGAAAGTCTAAAGTATTAATAAAGTGTGTTTCCAAGTCCTCTTTTTGTAAAATAGAAAAGCTTTCCATAAAACCCTTCACATCTGGTTATGCTGATTCTTACGATATATGCCATATGGGTGGGGAGTATTGGCAAGTAAGGAAAAATCTGGATTACTGTTATTTTAATTCTTATTCAAGTGCATGCTTGAGTTAGAAAGATTAAAATATGCACAAAGGAAATCTTATTTTTTAAAAGGCAAATCATACTGATAAATTGTTTTAAAAATGCTAAACTAGAGAGGTTGTATTTTTTTAAATAGGTTTCATTTTTATTGTTGAAAGTATTACAGATGTTCCCCTTTGTCCCCCACTATTGGCACCCTCCACCCTACTCCCACCCCACCCCACCCCTTCCCCACACTATTGTTTGTCCATGGGTTATGCATATTTGCATATAAATTCTTTGATTAATATCTTCCCTCCTCCCCCCTTCCCTCTGAGATATGTCCATCTGTTGCATGTTTCAATGCCTCTGGATCTATTTTGTTCATCAGTTTATTATGTTCTTTAGATTTTATATATGAGTGAGATCATGTGATACTTGTCTTTCTCTAACTGGCTTATTTCACTTAGCATAATACTCTCCAGTTCTCTCCATACTGTCTCAAAGGGTAAGATATCCTTCTTTTTTACAGCTGCATAGTATCCCATGGTGTACATGTCCCACAGCTTTTTTATCTACTCATCTACTGATGGGCACTTGGGCTGTATTTTTTTTTTTTTTTTTTTTGCTAAAAATTGTAGAAAAGTATAGGGGTTTGGGTGTCTCCAAGATATAACATTGAAATCTTTTTATACATCTACATAGCATTAAATTCATCTGCACAATCTCAAAATGTGCCTTGTTTCCTGGGTATGTAACCTTTTCCGTGTAGATGTTATTCTTCAGGTAAAAAAAAAAAAAAGCAACGAAGTAGGAAAGATATACACACATATAATAGGAGTACTGGCTTCTATCCTTATTGAAATTTCCTAACTATATCAACTCTATTTTTCAATGCCTATTTTATAATAAAGTCATATAATGACTTAATCTTCCTAGGAAATTTGTATTTTGGTGAACCAAGAAAATAATGATACTCTATAGAAGGAAATGTAGAATATCTAAGAAACTTCATCAGATACATCAGTTATAAATCATAGCTACAGAGAACTAGCAATTCCACAATTTCTTTGAAAATGTTATTATTTTATTTTGTAATTTTAGGGCTAAATATTTAGTAAAAAATCATAAAGTACTTTGATACTATTATAAAGTATATAAACTATAAAACAAACCTCTAAAGTATATAGAATATACCTATACTTGTATAAATTCAAATATGTATATATATAATTATAGCTTTGTCATTCTATAAGTAAATATCCACTAGAATATATTGGCTATAAAAATTACTTAAACCACTTTTTCTTTGTTCTGATCTAACAAATATAATATACATTTTAATAGGTTTCAAGATTTCATCATGAAAATGAAAGAGAAATAAGCAAGGTTTTTTGTGATGACCTAGATTTTCTTCTCTCCCTATACCAACTTGTGAATTGCTTATTCAGATATTGAAAAATGTATATCTTTTTCATATTTCAGTAATGTCATCAATTCTAAAGCAGATGCATCCGTATGTAAATAATTATCATAAACAAGTCAATATAGGGAAAATATCCAATATGCTGGGGAAATTAGGACAATTCTGATGCAAAGGTACTGACTTTATAGAAAAATAACAAGGAATGTCTTGTGGCAGAAAACACAATATATCAGTGGGAATGCGAATGCTAATGAGAGGAAGCCAAGGACTAGGGATATAGCAATGTATACTGCAAGCAAACACTGATGAGGGCAGATGTGGAAAAATGATTATCAACTTTAGACCCCTAGAGCAACATGAATGAAATCACATCTTTGTGTTCTGGGAAATAAAACAGGCAACTTGGATAGAAATAAAGAGAGGCTTTAATTATCTAAAAGTAAATTGGGAGCAACCCATGATAATACTGAAGTGGGGTTATTATAGAACACAATGTAGAGTTAATTCAGAAATCGGTTTGTTCAAAAACATCAACAGCTGGGTTTAATAATGGACAAGATGAATCAGAAATGAATAAAACCTTGAGATGGAAGATTATCTGAACAGCTCTAATCATAGTATTAGATTTACTAAGGAAAATAAAATGACAATCTACGTAAGGAACTTATTTGTGTGAATATAGTTTTAAGCAATAGTTAAGAGAAAAACTGAGGTCATATGAACAGTTAATATACATATTTCAGGGAGACTTATTCTCGGTCTTATGACACAATGAGAAAATTATATGAATAAGAAGGGATTTGCTACAAATAATCAAAGATAAAATGTGAGGGGGAAAAGCCACATCTAACTCTAGAATAAATTTTTCAGAGTTAAATTAGACTCCAATTAGCTTCTTTTTTCTTAGGCCTTTGAATGTGAGGGTTGGGGTCAGATACCAGATTTCTCAGACTGTTAACAAATACATGAGCCTAGCTTACAAATGGCAAGAGGTTCTGTGGAACAAGTTCTATTTAAATATCTCAGCATGTGGAGCTCAAGGGAACATATAGTGAAGACCCCAAAGGGTTTACAATCAGGAGCTGACACCTTGTACTTATAGACAAATTAAAAAATCATCATGGAAAAAATTAAAATTACAGAAATAGGTTTTTGCCAGATTATTGATTTTTTTCATTAAATTTGCCTACACAGTGTCTCCTGTAATGTTCATGTAACACATCTACTCCCTAGAAGCATTCAACTCCAGGTCTAGAATGCCAACCCTCATCACTTACTGATATAAATGAGCAAGATATGTCATCTCTCTCTGCCACAAATTCTTCATCTCTAATATGGGACAATAATAACAGTATCTGACACATATAATTATAATAAAAATATAAATTATTCAATAATATATAAAGCACCCAGAACACAGTCTGGTACATGCTAAGGGTACAGAAACTGTTTTTATTGCACCATTTATGGCCTCAAATAGAAATTATCTGTGTCCTTGCTCTCCCTTTATTGAGGGCTTGGTTTTCTACGCTCACTATTAAGAACCCATTTCCTCATACAGAACTGGGTGTTTAGTAGGCACTCCGGAGTTTCTGAATAAATAAATAAAGATACAATAGCTACTATGTTTCAAGCACTTTACTCTGAAGAAACAAAGGTTGAAAACAACAAGATCTTTGACAATTTTTCAGTATATGATAATGTTATTTTGAATGACCTTGTCCTTTGCATCGGCCTTGAGCACATTAAAAAAAAAAAAAAAAATAGAAAGTCAACGTATCCTAAAAAGTGATATAAGATTCTTAAAGCACCTTTTCAATTTATCTAATTTTGTTATTTTGTTTTGCAAGAAAAAAGCCCCAAGTGTAAGGTAAGTAAGAAACAATCGAGGTAACCTTTAACTTTAAAGTAGAAGAGGAAAAGGGCTCATGTAAATATGTCACATAATTGCCATATAAGTTGATCTTGTTTTAGACATATTTAGAGTTGCTTGTCTTCCCACCCCCACCCTGTCACCTGGAGAAAAGGGCAATATACCCTCTTTCAAAGAAATGCCTGCTGAGCGTCCCTATTGCTCTTTGTTATTGCAAAACTAATTGTCTAATCAATCCTTTCCTCATCTAGCATATTTGATATATAATGTGAGTTTCCTGCTTTGAAAAGGATCAGCCAGGTTCTCTCAGAAATGCTTGGGTAACTTAGAGGAGGTGATCAGTGAGAGCTGAAACTGAAACATTTTACATGGTACGTAGTTGAAGTCAAACCAGAAAGAAAATAGAAAATGGGCTAGGAAAGGGAAGATAAAGATGATAGGTTTCTTGGAAGCGCCTTGGTTCTCTCCTTCCAGAAACACATTTGTACTACTCCCTAGATTTCTTGGATTTCCATTCGGTAATCCCATTGCTCCATAGGAAGCAATGTGAATGTGTCTCAGTTTCATGAAAACAAAAGGATCCTGAAAACAAACAAACAAACAAATCAAAAAAAGTATTCAAATAGAAAGACCCAGGACTGAAAAAAGATGTGCCATCATACACATTTAAAACACAAAAGAAGAAAACACCTACCATGAGGTAGTTATGAAGTCTAGGTAGTGTAGTACTGACTTATCTAAAGTACACGTTTGATGAGTGAATCTCCTGGGACTTAGGCTTTATTAAAAGCAAGTTGACCCATTTCAAAAAAAATAATTTAGAATCCTGCATCAATTATTCAGGGCAGTACTGGCCAGTAGAACACTTTTTACGGAGTAAACACAGAAGGTGTTCAGGAAACACTATTGAATTTTGAATGAAATGTTCTTGCTACCCTGCATAGTTTAAAACTGCATTATGATGAGAGATAGGCATTTTGGGTCATTCAGGCTTTGTTGAGTGTGAATAGGAACAGATTTCAAAGAGACTTTGATTCTTGCAATGCTTATGTCTTATTACTCAATATTTCTTTTCAGCCATATAGATCCATATCTCTTATTTCAGTTAGTTCATTTTCTTTTTTATCTAGGCCCTTGTAGCTAGGTCATATGTGTAACTGGGGAGTAAAACACCACAGAAACTGAGGATCAGGAATTACAATTGTGTTCAGAATACTCAGGTTATGGTCCTTCACCCCATTTGAAAACAGAAAGACTTTAATAAATCATTTGCCCTTGTGTTGATAAACTGATTATCCTCTTAGTATGAATGGATTTTAGACATTTTATATACTAAGTGTGTACATATAGGTCTTTAATCTCTATGAAGTGGAACTCTGGAGTCACTAAAATATTAGTCATCCAGAAGCTGAGTAGAGAAAAGTATAGGATAAGTGGAGGAGTCCTGAATTTTCACTTTTCTTAATGCTAATCCTGTAAACCGCCCAAATGACATTTAGCTCTTCGAGTTTTGAAGAAAGGGCTCCATGACAAAAATATTTTGTCAGTTTTCATCAACTTGAATAAAAACTGATCACATTTTTGGCAACAGAGGAAGAAAGGTAAGACTAGTACCAGTAAGTAAAATTTCTATAGTTGAAAAATTCAGTTGAAAGTATCAATATAAAGACATATATACGTGTGTGTGTGCGTGTGTGTGTGTGTGTGTGTGTGCACGCACACTGCCACAGAAAAGGTTAGGAACAATGGCAAATCTAGTAGCAATGAGCAACTGTAGTATCATAATTGAGATCTATAAATACATTTCTGTGAAAATAAAACAGGACTTCTCAAATAGTGTTTGGGGAGGGTGGGGAGCAAGAAACGTACCTTCCAGAAAGCTAAAAAGCCATGAAAGTCTACTTATTTTATGTCAAAAGAATTGAAGATTCACTCACTGGTTAAATATGGGGCTACCTGAGTAATTACTCTGATGGATTTAAACACATCAAATATGCTTAAGTTTATGAACACATACTGATCTCCAAAATGAAGCAAACACATAAACAAACAAACTAATCTACAATATGCCAGGAGCCCAACTAGTCATTTTTAAACTGTCTAAAACAAACTGAAAAAAAGGAACCAAGCATTTATTCTACTTTTCCTATATGAATAATACCTCAGGAAGACAAATTGTAGATACAATTAAGGGACAATGGTAGGGTTAGAATATCACAGTTAGCTTCTCTAGATGTTGAGGCTCTGGTAAAGATGGCAGTGTACATAAAAGTGGTACTTGAATCCTCCTACAACCACATCAGAATTACAACTAAGCTAAAGAACAACCATCATGTCAAACCACCTGAAATCTAGCTGAACAGAATTCCTGTAACTAAGGATATAAAGAAGAAGCCACACTGAGACTGGTAGGAGGGGCAAAGACACAGAAATGGCTAATCCCATATACACATACATATGGCAGATAAAAATTGGGAGAGATATCTCTGCTGTGGAGGTTCCCTCTGAGAAGCGAGGGGTCCCAGCCAAACACCAGGATCCCAAGCTCAGGGTTCCAGTGCCAGGAAGAGAAATTCCTACAACTTCTGGCTGTAAAAACCAGCAGAGATTGTAGCTGCATGAGACAGAGGGCTCCTTGAGTCCCAGGCCAATATGTTAAAGGGCCCATGTATAGACTTACTCAGACTCACTTGCTCTGAGCTCCTTCACTGGGGCAGCAATTCAAAAGGCACAAGAGGCATACTGGGAAGAACTAAACTGTCTGACATCAGGCCGAGAGCTGGAGAGGCAGCTTTCTCCCAGACAGAAGTACTGGCAGAGGCCACTGTTCCTTTTCTGCTCCCCCTACCCCCACCCCAACAAAGCTGGAAGGCAGGCACCATATCTGAGTGTCCATGAACCTGGCTCAATCAGCCTGCCCTGGTGATTCCCTGAGACCCAGCTGCACCCAACCTGTGGGACATCCCAAGCTGTTTCTAGTGGCTTTTCCATACAAGTAGCTTTTATTAGCTTATGCTTTGGACATACTAAACTCTCTCAAGCAGGATTTAGTCTCGTCATATTCCCATACCTCTCAGTAAGTGATCCCAGGCCCAGCACTAGTGGCAGTAGGCCTTGGTTTGCAGCTTGGCCCTTCCTGGGCACCTCCAAGGCCAGCACAAGTAGTAGACACCTACAGATTGCTTTGTAGTTCATATGGAGTGGCCCCAAGAAGGGCACAGATTACAGCTCACCTTGGTCTGAACCTCCTGGGAGGCCCCAGAGCCAGCATACCCAATGGATAGCTTCAGACCATGCCAGAGAACCACCCAACCACCTCCCAAGTGACAAACTCAAGGGGCAGACTCAGTGAGCACCAGAGCTCTGCTGAAATAAGTCCTGCTTTGTGGGGCTGGCTCGGCACAGCTCACCCTCCACAGTGGCTGTAGTCAGTTTCTGCAGCCAATCACCCTGGGAGTAAATCCTTCCCATTGAGATGCCAACAGCAATCAAGGCTAAACTACAATAGGAGGGTGTACACAGCCCACAAGTGTGTGGGGGGCACACCTGGAGTGACCAGCTCAGGCAATCGTGGAGATTGTGCCACTGGGCCCTACAGGACATCTACTACATAAGGTTACTCTACCAAGCTTGGAACATAGCAGCTCTACTTGATACATAGAAAAAAACACAGGGAGTCTGCCAATACATACAAGAAAATAAATATGTCCCTAATGGGCAAATAAAACAAAACTCCAGAAATAGAACTAAACAAAATGGAGACAAGCAACCTACTAGAGGCAGTGTTCAAAACATTGGTTATGAAGATGCTCAATGAACTTAGTGATAACCTCAAGAGCATAATATTGGACCAGTCAGAAATGTAGGCTACACTAACTGAAATGAAGAATAATTTACAGGGAATTAACAGTAAATGAAGGAGAGAATCAAATCGGAAATTTGGAATATAAGCAAATAAAAAGCACCCAATTAGAACAGCAAAAGGAAAAGAAAGAAAAAGGATCCAAAAAAATGAGGATACTATATAAAGCCTTTGGGACAACTTCAAGTATACCAACATTTGCATCATGAGGGTGCCAGGAGAAAAGAGATAACAAGGAGTTGAAAACCTATGTGAAAAAATAATAACAGAAAACTTTTCTTACAAGGCCAGGAAGTGCATAGAGTCCCAAACAAGATGAACCCAAAGAGGCTCACACTAAGACATCATAATTAAAATGCCAAATATTAAAGACAGAGAGAATCTTAAAAGCAGCAAGAGAAATAAAATTATCTACAAGGAAGCTCCCATAAGACTGTTGGCTGATTTCTCAACTGAAACTTTGCAGATCAGAGGGGATTAGCACAAAATATTCAAAGTGATAAAACGCATATGATTTCACTTATAGGTGGAATCTAAAAAACAAAATAAAAAACAAAAACAGACTTAGATTCATAGATACAGAGGACATTTTGACAGTTGCCTGATGGGAGGAGGATTGGGGGGATAAGTAAAAAAGGTGAAGGGTTTAAGAAGTACAAAACTGGTAGCTACAGAATAGTCATGGTGATGTAAAGTATAACGTAGGAAATGTAGTCAATAAAATCTTAATAACTATGTATGGTGTCAGATGGGTACAAGATTTATCAGGGTGATCACTTAGTAAGTTATATAATGTCTAATCACTGAGTTATATACCTGAAATAAATGTAATGTATATCAATATATATAATATATAAATATATATAAAGATATGTTGAAAATATGAAACCTGATTGACCATAGGTTGACAACTGTTGCAGCCATGTTAGGAGAATACAGGGATCTAGTCTAACACTTTTATAATAATAGCTTAAGTCTCTTGCTTGTGGACCAGATAAAAAGAAAGTGAAAATGCTAGCAAGAGGCTGAACAAGAACAGCCTAATAGGAGGAGCAAGCAAAACAAATGTGCAAAAAGAAAGGGGAAAGGAAAAAGGAATGGGCAGAGAATAAATCAGCTACCTTCCTGACTGCCACCCAGAAATGTTAGCATCTTGGGATGGCTGTCTACAAAGATGGGAGAAATAAAAAAAAAGACAACATAAAGTAAGGAATGCCTGTGAGGCTGGAGAGGAGGACTTTCAAGAAGAATAAAGGCACATTTGCAAAAGTTGCAGGTGGCACAGCCCCATACTATCCAAAGCATAAATATGCTTAGGCCAGGAGTTTTTTTGTTTTTCCAGCAGCAGCTATACCAGGTGACAGATAGAGATGATATATATACTCAGATACACGTACCTGGTGTTGTACAACAGACCAATTTACCAATTCACATAAATAAAAGAGGACTAAGTGGTAGCAGTAGGTAAAGAAAATGAATAAATGAAAGTTGAGGAGACCTCTATCCAAAGCTTCATTATGAATCCTGATAGGATTTATCAGCTTAGGACCTGATATACAGAGAACTCTAGGAAAAGTGACTGAAAAATTAGGTGGACATGTGCAGTTCATAAAATGATGACACAAAACGGAATGCTATGTGTGTGTGTGTGGTGGTATAAACGCATGGCTGCCAAGTCTCTGACATTCATCCCATGGAGATGTGGGTTTATATCTTTATCCTTCGTATCTGAGCAAACACAGGACCTCTTCTCCCAATAGAATACAGCTTCATGACTTCTGAGGCAAGGAAAGCTATGCAGCTCCCAGCATGCTCTCTAGAAAACATGCTTTTGGAAGACTGAGCCCTCACATGAGTCTGTTTTCAGGCCCCGATGGGACAGACGCCAAAGGCCCCAGGCGTGGCAACTGTGAGTGAACTTATCTTGGACCCCACAGACCAGCTCTCTGTCAGCTGAATATAGGTGAGTGACTTTCACTGATGTCATAAAAAGCATAATTCCCCAATACTTGATCCTCAAAATCATGAAATTTAATAAAACTGCTGTTGTCTTAAGCTATTAAGTTTTACAGTACATGATTAGGCAAGCTGAGATCCCAAGGTCTGATCAGAGGGAATGATGGGTCAGCCCTGCCTACAATTGATCTTACTTTAAGTTCCTATTGAATCAGTAAACAAACGATACAAAGATACAAATGATTGGGTAGAGAGAGGCAGCCATTCGATGTTACCTTAGTTCCTGAACAAAGCACACACACTAAGTTCAGTGACTACTGCATAGCAAAGGAGAAAAGAAATCACTGTCTCCCTGCCGTTTTCCTCTTATGTTAGTTTTAAATATGTTATTTGAGCTATGCAAAATTATGTACATGCACAAACATAAGTTATAAAATATTATACAATAAATAAGAGGAATGCACCAGCAACCCAAGAAATAAAACATTACAATAATTTGCATCTACCCATATGCTTCTTATGAAATCCATACTTCAATCTCCTTGCTTTTTACACCATTAGGGAAAGTGGATGGCCATGTTGATATCTACCTACTGCTGTATAAACAAGTAATTGCTGCACTACATTAAGAATTATACAGTTTATAATCATTAAAAAAGCACAATAAAACATAATTTTTCTTTATTTATTGTTTCAGTGTGTTATTTCACAAATATTCAAAAAACAGTTTATTTTACTGTTGCTAAAATTTTTAGCATACATGCAATTAAAATAGGGGACTAAATTGGAATTGGATTATTTTCATTATATTGTACATCTCCCTCAGCTAGAATAACTGGCATTTTTTAGGATTCACAGTTGCACAGTCATTGTGAGGTTATTTAGCTGCATGTGGCTTTACACATCTGTCAGTTAAATCACGTATACAAATGCAGTATCTAGCATTCGGGAACATTATGTGGATTCATGACAGTCCCTAGAGGATTATGGATGTGGAAAACTATGAATGAATTACCAAAAGAAAAAGATATGGCTTTCATTTATGACAGATATAATCTAGCCATAATATTGTTCATATGATGTGCAGAGTAAATAAATGGAGCTGCCTCATACCTGCAATCAGAACTGTAGACAATAAAGTAGTACTTGTGGCAGTAAATAGAGCTCTATCAAGTTTAGTTAGTGATTCTTATCTCCAACAGATAGGCACAAAGGCCTTGATATTACTGCTTGCTCTGTTTATGAAAATATTTGTACAATTTAGTACAAAATCTATTACTTTAATTGAGCTAAACATTTTTGAGCATATAGTCTAGATTTTATAGGCTACTCTGGCTATACCTATGTGACACTATAGCCCAATACAGACATAGTCAAGATGTCATAATCAGTATTGATTAACAATACTTTAGGTAGATACCACACTTACAATAAACTTAAAGATAACTTTAATATGAACACATTTTTAAACTTTTAATAAATATAAGAAAACAGAAGAATGTACTGATCCACTAACAAAATTATTTTATGCATAAAAATTAATTATTGGGAATTTCAGTCACTAAATAGAAGGAAAACTATACGCTTCTAGCACGTCATTATAAAACATACCTAAAATTTAACCTTGTGTTTTCATATTGAACTACACCCTAATTCTTTTATGTGTAATGTTATTCTTTAAAATACAAATTATTTAATAACTTGAAGTCAATTTACTAAACATATGTAATCCATTTCCTACTATTGTTCCACAGAAACAAGTAATATCTTTGAGAAACTTAAGTTCACCAGAGACTACAATTTATAATGCAATATGGTATATGATGGTTATAGCAGAGTTATAAACCAGGATGGGTTGGATCAAATGTGAGGTTCAATTTATTAATAAGTAGTATCTCAATAAGCATAAATGAGGTAGGAGCACACTTCATACCTCAGGAACAGCAGAAGCAAATAAATAGAGAGTATTTTAACATGATGTGTGACACCCTTCCACTTTGGCTGGGCTCTAAAGTGCGAGGAGTACATTGTAAGGGAGATCAGAGCCAAAAGATAAACTGAAGGACCATAACTATTATGCCAACTAACTGAACTATATATTGAAGGTTCTAGAAATACCCGATTTATTATAATATTTCTGTTTTTTCTTGAGTAAAGTATTAACACAATCAACATTATAATCTAAGATAGTAACTTTGTCATCGGTATGAAGTATGAAGAATAGACCAATTTGGAGGTTCTTGTAGTAGTTCAGACAGGAGGTAAAATTACGTCAGGAAAAATGTAAATACAAAGGAAAAATATTTCTTTGTCATGAAGAGAAAAACAATATTGTTTTCGCTCATTAAATTTTTAGTGTACTTTTTTTTACCAAAAATATAGTGTGCAACAAACTTCAAAACACAGAAAGTATAACAAAAGAAAATGAATGATGGAATAGAGTTTATAGTTATTATTATTATTTACTTCATGGCAGTTTATAATTTTCCATAACAGACATAGGAATAAAAATAGGTACAAATATAAAGAGAGAGAGAAAGAAAAAGAGAAAAAGAATCAGAATTAAGAACAGGATTAGAATGCCTGACCTAAGGAAACTCTAACTTCCTATTACATCTTTGATAAGTCTTCCTAACTCCAAAATGGCAAAGCAAATAACATATGCACATATGCATACATAGTTGCTAAAACTGATCTATCAATTAAAGTGAGCTATTAATGCAAAATGATGAAAAGTTGTTAATAAATCTAATGCTAAATGATATAACTTAATAAATATAAATTCACATTTTATGAAATTAAGCAATCATCATTTGAAATGATACATACTGAAGTCATTATTTTACCATTTTGGGGGGAGAAGGTGGACTATTATGACCTGGAACTAAACTCTGGGAATACCACAATCATCAAAAAACAAAAACACTAGACTTCAGGAGCTTACATTCTAAGAGACAATATCAAGGGGAGGGACAGAAAATTTTCACTCCACAGTCATTTTTGGACTCCCAGAACCTAGCAAGAGCCTGGAGCAGAGGAAGTGGTCAATAAACATTTAATTATATGAAAAAGTAGATAAATACATGAATAATTTTATAATTAGTATTTTAGTACCTATTGGTATATTTACTTTGAATATTAAAAAATATGCACACTGTATTAGTCTGCTAGGGCTGCCATAACAAAACATCATGGACTGAGTGGCTTAAACAACAAAATTAATTTTCTCACAATTCTGTAGGCTGGAAGTCCAAGACTCAAGATTAAGGAGTCTTGGGCTTCCAGCCTACCCCTGAGGCCTGTCTCCAGGGATGGCAGATATGTTCCTCTGTCATCTCATGGCCTATCCTCTCTGCCTGCACTCCTTAGTGTCTCTTCCTCTTCTTATTAGGAGACAAGTCCTTTCGGATTAGGGCCCCACCTTTAAGACTTCATTTAGTCTTAATTACCTCTCTAAAAGCTCTATCTCCTCATACAGTCACATTAGGGGTTAGGGCTCCATCATAAAAATTTGGGGTTTGTAGGAATATAATTCCATCCATAACAAACACTAATTTCTTTTATTGTGTATTTTATTTTATTTTGAATCACAGTTGTTGTCATAACAGATGATAAGAAATACAAACCGACCCTTGGTCTTAAAGATGAGATTAGATTTTTTTTTTTTAAATCCTCACATGAGGATATTTTTTCCATTGCTTTTTCAGAGAGAGTGGAAGGGGAGGAGAGAGAGAGAGAAACATTGATGTGAGAGAGGCACATAGATTGGTTGTCGCCCACATGTGACTTGACTGGGGCCAGGGATTGAGCCTGCAACAGAGGTACATGCCCTTGGCCAGAATCAAACCCAGGACGCTTCAGTCTGCGGGCCAAAGTTCTAACCATTGAGCCAAACTGGCTAGGGTGAAATTAGATTTTAAAAGACACTAAAAGGTTCAAGGGATATTAGAAATATCTCCAGAATTTCACAAAATAAGCAAAAGCCAGTCATTCCTGTCCTTTTATCTATTTTTCAAAAAAAAAAAAAAATTACTTCCTTTGTAATTTTTCTATGGCATTTAGAAGAACATGTGATGTGGAGGGGTCAGGGGAAGAGGTATCCTTTCAGTTTGCATCTTCAAGATAAGCTAATGAGCTTCCCTCAGAGAGAATGAATTAGAATTGGAATATACATTAAATATTTCTTACCTGAAAGTTTAAAGAAACCACTGATACTTACAACAGAAAATAACTGGTGAGGATTAAACAGAGGGAGAGTTAGTTCAGCCACTGATAGTGTATAAACAGATACCTTGGAAATCAGATCACTGAATAATTAAGTTGGTGATTTCACCAGACCAAACTTCAAAATAAAAATATTCAATAAAGCAAAGCAAGGACAAAAACCTCAGGTAGAGCGAATTAAAAAGGAAAGATTGGGGGTTAAATGTATTCTTAAACATTATAACATGCTCACTCTTTTTCTTAATATTTTCTACAACTGGGTACTTTCTAACCATTTTTATTTTTTCCTTTCAGTCTTCAATACTTTCTTTTAGCATCATAAAGTCAAAATTTCACAAAACTGGTGGCTCAAATGGCCTTAATATATATGCAGAATTGCCAGGTCATGCAAAATGTGCACCACATAGAAGCACGTGGGGCTGAAATCCAGCCTGCACCTAAAAGGCCAAGGTAAGGCCTTGGTGCTGGCTGGGTGGAGTCTAAGGAGTAGGCTAGTCTTTCCTTTCCCAAAATTGCCACCCTCTTGCCAAACCCTATACCCAGTGAACAGTTTGTACCTGCCTGCCAGGGAAGAGGTACTTTTTCTAATTTTCCCTATAGGATAGAACATAGTTGCTTTGCATATATGGGATAGACAGACCAGTTTTTAGTGAATATCAGTGATCGAGAATATTGCCTGTCCCTAGCTGGGTGGTTCATTTGGTTGGAGTGTCATCCTATACACCAACATTTGCGGGTTCAATCCCACGTCGGGTACATAATGAGTAATGTTTCTCTCTCTCTCTCTCTCTCTCTCTCTCCCTTTCTCTTCCTCTCTCAAAAAAAGTCAATAAACATATATCCGGGGTGAGAATTAAAAAAAAAAAAAGTCATTGACAATTTAAAGACACCATTTCGTAGTATTACTTATAAAGTACACATAAGGCAACTAAGGAGGCCAATATGGCCATCATATTGATATTTTTCGATGTGTACATGATTAAATTTGACAGAAAGTGAAAGAAGACTTGAGGTAAAACTGAACCGAAAATAAAAGCACTAATGATAAAACTAACTTTAGTCTTTGATGTTAGAAATACATTAGATACTAACATAAGGAACTGTGCTGTAGTTTATGAATTTATGCAGCTGGCATTTGGGCTACAATCGACAGCTGCATTTGTACTTCATGTAGCAAATGTACGTATTTAAATGTATAGAACAGATCTTATGCCTTTAAGCAGAAAACAATAACAAATTTATATTTAAATTTCTATAGCCAAATAAAATCATTTGATTGTTTACTCAAGGCTTCTTATTGAAACCATTATTTCCTATCAGTAAGAAATAGGATGTTTGAATTATACATTAGAACATGTCTTTAGTCTGTAATTTTATACAGAAAGAAACAGCCCATAGCTAGCGTGGTGAATAAGATGTGTCTTTATGTATTTTACAGGCTAATTTGGAAGTGAGTGATATCATAGGGTGAAAAGCCTGACAGGCAAGGGAATGTGCCCAGCTGGTTTCTGTGCCAAACACATTGTCATCTTTTAGACCAATGGGTCGCACGCATTGATACAGACAGGAATCCTTGGATAATCTTTTAAAATGAAGATTCTGATTGAGTAATTCTGCATTTCTAACATGATCCCAGGCTTTACTGATGCTGCTAGTTGGGGCCATTGTAAAGATCAAGGCTCCAGACTATGTACCAAGTACACGAGACCCTAGAACTAGCTGTCAAAATGTATTTGAAACATTTTCGAGCCCAACTGGGTCTCTCCTTTCCTTTGCTCACTGTTAAACTAATAGGCAATTGTCTTTAGGGGTATGGATGCAGAGTTGCATATGCTCTGGGGTATCCACACTTGCAAGCAAAGGCTCCTCTTACCTGACAGATTGTCTGGGGTGGACCAGGGACCAGCTTTACCTGCATCACCATGTTAAATGAGGAATTGAAAGGAATCCAAGAATTCTAAATTCAAATCAATTCTTCCAGGTCATTAGGGATGTATTTATCAAGGTAGGATATTCAAACATATTTTAATGTATGGTTTATTAGCCTGATTTGCATATATTAAATATTAAGACCTATTCCGTGTGTGCTTCCACTTGACCTTTTTGTTCTATACCTTGTAGACTTTAGAGTTGGCCTGCCAATGGGTGTGATCATAGCATATCATATTGCTCCAGTTATAATCAGGAGGAATTATTCCTAGGAGTTACTAAGAAAGTGGTTCTCTGCTACAACACACAGATGTGCAAACACAAAGAGGCACATAGATATAGACCTACTAGTACTATTATACACTGAATACTCATAGTGATTACTTATTGAAAGGATTTATACTCTAAGAGTAACATCTTGTAGGAGTAGGGGGAAAAGACAATAAATGAGGATATCTGGATTCTATGAACATTTCACCATTTTCTATGTAATCGGGGGAATCAAGAACACAGTTGAAGGTACAAAGACAGTTTTCCTACTGGAGCCAGGTTGGTTCATTACTGTCCTAGGTAATCTGAGCATTTGTCACATTAAATATTACTGTAATATTCAGTGAAAAGAATTTGACCTTCCGTGTCACAAAGGATAATCAGTCATAATTTGGAAAGCAATCTTTAACCTTATATTTTCATTTTCATGTAATTGTGAAAATAAAAGATATTATAACATTAAAAGAATTCATAAGTAAAGTAGAACAAGATCAATATTTTATGTTTGAAGTTATTAGATTTCCACTAAGGGTTATAGTAATAAAAAAAGACACCCAACTCTATTGCATTCATTTTGCTTTTATACTCTAAGACAAGGAGATCATCATATAAGCAGATCAGACAACCAAAAAGAACAATATTGTGTTAGGACAATTCGAATAAACACATTGGGGAACCCTGAGATATTTAGATAGAATAGTGAACTGTCAAAACTATTTTGCCCCTGCCACTCTTCCATCTTCGTGTTCCTCTAAAAATAGAAAAATAGAAATGTTAAATGCTTTAAGATATAGTTCCTCCTAAGATATACTTCTGTGCATATATATACTTAATACCTAAGTAGCATTCACAGTAAAAATATTTTTAATCTGTTCATATTATTTCCCCCACACTACATAAATACACTGGGATAATAAATCCCTCAGCTCTTTCAAAATAACTTTTTTTATTTAATCATAAAGGGAAGAAAGTGTTGGCACATATTCAATAAGACATGAGATTAGTTTTACCTTTGGGCATGTTATACACACCCACCCAAATCTCCTAGACTTGAAAGTATTTTTATTTCCTTATAATTCTACCATGATTGTAGAAATTAAAAAACAAAGAAAGAACACAAGGATCAATAAATAGTCCTCTTGAAACAATATAAGAGAAAGACATGCAAAAATACCTTTAATAAAGTCAAATTCAGGACCCTCTTTGTATTAAACACAGAATGCTAATTTGGCTTTAATTTAAAAAGGATGCTTTTGGGTCAATCTCATTGCAAAAATTATAAGATAGTAAGAAAAATTTAGTGCTCTTGCAATTTTTACTGTATTAGTGATTATTTTTAGCTACCTTAAATTACATATTTGATATATGCAATGTAGCCTGAAAATATATATATCAAATATTTTTCTGGTCTCTGACTTCAATTTGAACACCTTCACTTTGCCAAAACTCGTTTCCTGTAATCCTCAATAGATAATCTGAGGAAATATGGAAAAATTCTAATAAAGAATTCTATCACATTGCAAAAATGTGGGGAGATAACTTAGTAGATTACTGGAAAGGACTAGGCTTTCCTTTATTTAGAAAGGCAAAGAATGCAAAGTTGCACAACATTTTAAATAATTATTTTCCTGTTTGGTCAGTCAGTCAAGACAGATCAAATCAGTGATTTACTCCCAATCTCTTTTTCTACCAAATATTTCACACTTTATTATTCTGGGTTTTTCAATGCTCACTCTTGTATTGGCAAGCGGGTGCTCAGGCAGACTATGACTTTTAGCTGTATCATTTAATTTTTCAGCTGAGCTTTAGGTAATAAATCTGTTGTCAGCCTGTCTATTTGTGTCACTGTGAGACACATGAGGAATGAAGCTGTGAGAAAAGCAATCCAAAGCGCATTCTTTGCTTCATGGCTAAAAGCAACAGATCAACAGCTAAATAAAAACGCCTGTCTCACACATTGCAAAATGCATGTTGAAACCTTTAGCACATTTTCTTTACTTCTAAAACGAGCTATCTATATGAAATAGATCAGATATTTGCATAAAACTGTAATGTTTCTGCAGTGATTTTAACTCAGACATTACTAAAATATTAGTAAGAAAAAAAATGGGATAAACCTTAATTTGGAATTCTACAAGTAAAGCATAATATTTGAAATTTTTCTCTGTGATACTGTGAAGCTAAATGTGTTGGTAGAATGAAATAAAACTTTCTGAAATTTAATATGAAAATTTGAGGAATCACTTGACTCCACTGGTGTCAGTTTCATCACCTGCAAAATGAGGCAGAGAGTTTTAGATGATTTCTAAGGTCACTTTCAGCCCTAACGTGCTTTGCCACTCTAGTATTATAAATCACACACTGCCTCTCATTCACATATATGTGACTTAAAGATGATTATCACTTAGAGAAAGCTGCAGAGTTAAGGTATGCCACTAACTCCATACTGCAATTAATATGTTCATTAAATTTTGTTACAGATGGGAAATTCTTCAACCTCACTTTCATCACTTAGCTTAAAGATTAGGCAGAAAGTGCTTTCCAAAAAGCACTACTTTTTCTTCCCCCCCCCCCCCCAGGCTGATATTCTTTTTACCTCTATATGAAGGTAAAGCTGAATATAATCAGCATGCCTAATGAAGTGGAAATCCTGCACCTGCCTCTGGACCCTACACGGCAACCTCATCTCATGGTGCACCGTCTCTTCCATGCATTTGTTAGGAATGTAAATGTTTTCCTTAAGAGCGGCCAGTCATGAAAATCACTGCCTATATTTAGGCCCCAATGTGACAAAGCCTATTCTTGTATGCAGTGGAAGGATTTTTTATGACACGCTGAGCGTTTATTTACAGGGGCTGTCCAGCATTTAAAAGAGCTCTGTTAACACAAACAGGACTTCAGGTTCTTCTCATTTACTGTCTGATGAAAATCGAACAGCCGCGTGCATGCCAATGAGGAGCATGCATTTTTCATGTGTTTCGCCCCTTCTCCCTCCTCTAGGCACGGGTTTCTGGTGTTCTCTGGGGTGACTCACAGTCCTCTCTCAGGAGCCTTATCCCCTGGGTGGCAAGAGGCCAAGGGAACATGAGCTGGAACTGACCTTTTCATAGGTTTCTACCATTGTTGCAGCCTTGGAAGAATATCAGGCAAACTCCAGAAAGCACGTGATCCAGAGAGCAAGCCAGAGAACAGAGAAAAAGCAAAGTGCTAACTCGAGAAGATACTTCAGAATTCTTCTAAATTTAAATATTGCCCAGAACTAAGTTCTATTAAAATGATCTATGAGAAAGTCCATGTGTATTTGTGTGCATACATATATGTGTATATTTATTCATACATAAATATACACATTTATAGAAACATATATATACACTATATATACTCATACACACATACACACATATGTGCGTGTGTGTATATACATATATGCACACATACACGCATGCACACAATTTCTCAGTTTATATTGCAGGGTATGTGATACAATTAGGCTTTTTAATAGTCACTTATTATCCTGTCATGAAATAACCATTTTTGGAGCACCTAGAGCACCAACTATATGCACTAAGAAGCACTGAGGAAAGAACTCTAACAAAACCTTAAACTCAGCACACTCAAGTTGCTGGAGACAATTATGTGTGGGATATACAGTTGTGGATCAAGGGCATTCTCTTTACCTGTTGCAACAGGAACAGGCTTTTTTTTTTTTTCTTTTTTTTGTGTGAAGTTTTAAAGAGAAGTCCTTTATCTTTTCTCTAGATACAAAACTTAATCAAAATTTCACAATTTCAGTCTAAGAGGATTTTCTTAACTTTTACTTAAAATGATAAAAAGATGTATTAATCATCATTTCTTAGAAGTATGAAGAATTTTTATAATTTTATCGACCTAAATGAACACCTTCACTTTATAAAACATAATATAAATTCATGGAGTATTTGAAATGAATCAGAAGTATCCTTTATGGGCATTTCCCCTGTGCCTAAAAAGGACCTTTTAAAAATCCATCTTCTTATGTTAATAATAATTGAAATGGTTTCCAAAGAAAATCTCAGATTCCAAAGGGATTTTTTCTTTATTATATTTTAAAATCTGTTATAAGTATGCATGTTATCTTTCTCCTGGTATTAAATAGCTTGTGATAATTCAGGGTCTTATAAATCATCTGAATTCTTTATAGAGCAAAGCAAGTATTTGCCCTACTATTAAACAATTTACAAATATGCAACAGAGAGGAAAATGGCAACAGAGAGGAAAATGGTACTTAGTAAGAATTTTTCAGGAAGAATAAGAAAATGTATGGTTTTTATTGAAATTCTAAAATAAGGCCAGCTGACAACAAGTGATTTACTAACAGTGGTTATATAAAAAGCTCAGTGCAGCCCCGGGCAGCCTGCAGACACGGTGACTGCCTGACAAATGGCAGCGCTCTGGCTGGGTCTATGATTGGAAGCAATCCCTGAATTAATTGGAAAGATTGTCAAAGGCACTACCATTCCCCCAAAGTGGAAACTGGCATAATACAATCTAGAAATTGGATTTCTAGGAAAAATACACAAGTCAAGTTAGCAAGAAGTTATTGTGTACCTATTATGTCCCAATATTGTTCAAAGCGCTCCATGGGATAGAAAATAAATACTGCATTTGTCATGTTCTCCTCATGGGAGTCAGTAATCTTATTAGAGAGAAAAGATTTATATACATAAGACAATCAGGGACCAGCTTCATCTCTCACCCACACACACGAGTTCACTCCAGTCCATTCCCACTGGCGTATCTCCTACTCTCCAAATGTGTAATGTTCCCTCTTCAGATCCTCCGCATATGTTTAGCCTTGTGAACTCTGATTTTTCCATTAGATTTCAATTTAAATATTTATTTTTCAAAAAGGTTCCTCTTAAACTTCCCTACAACAGAATCTAAATTAACCACTCTAGTTTTATTCTTTTAATACACTCTATATATCCCTTCAGTTTATCACATTTAATACATATTTAATTTGTTGGTTATTGATTTTATATTTAAGTCTCAAACTAATGTCATAAGCTTTACAAAGGCAGAGAGGTGTCTGATTTGCTGAGCATTGTATCTCTTAACTTTTCTTCATGGTTTCTCAAAGTCAGTGTTATTGACCTTTGGTACCAGATCATCCTTTGCTGTGGTGGGCTGTTTCGTGCATAGTAGGTAGGATGCTTAGTAGCATTCTTTACCTCTGCCCAACAGATACCAGTAGCCATTCCCCTCAGGTGTGACTAACAAAAATGACTGGGGGCAAATGTTTTCTGGGGGCAAAACTATCCCCAGCTGAGACCTACAATTCTACACTAGTTTCCAACATATAATATACATTTCATTTACTAAATATTTGTTGAATATTGGAATGAATGAACTGATATACAATCAGATGCTAGACTAATATTAAGTTGTGTGCTAATATTAAGTTGCCAATTTCATAGGGTTTTTATGAGGATTAAATGAGATACTGCATTGAAGGTATTTGGCTCAGTTCCTGGTATGTGTTAAAGCTTCAGTAAGTAATTATTAGCAATACTACTATAGATGAACTTTACTATTAGGCTATATGAAACAAACACAGACTATTGACCATTATTATGAATTCCTAAACAGAGCAGAATTTTAAAAATATTGATTTTCATGATATGTGGGATGACTAAAGGGTAAGGACTCCAAAGATTAGTATCTATAGGAGAAGAAAGATATAAAGACAAGTCAACAATCAGCATGCAATTGGAACTATGACCCAGTACTAGTTGAAAGCCACTGCTCTAGTAATAGCCTGGGACCCTCACAATTCCTGGGATAGTCAAGCATCTTAGAGTAGATAAGGGAGGGTGGTGTCTCAGTCTTTTCTAGAGTGAGAGGCCAGTGAAGATTGCTGCCTCAGTCTCCTTTTTGCTCCCTGTTACATTTTGTTCCTATGGCTCATGGCTTCCTGAAGCTTTCCCCTAGAACATCAGTCTCACTCCTGTCCTCTGCCTTCAAAGCACAACTCAACTGCCACCTCTCAGCTGATCCAACAGTAGAGGTCAGGCCAGAACCCTGACTTCTTACTCATCAGCTCTATGTAGTAAAACAAATAACTGTTTAACATAATATTGTACTATTCTTCTTTCACTTTTAGTAAGTTCCTGTGAGGTTAGACTTGATGTTTCTGATGTCCTTGGTATCCCCAAATACAACTGCTTGTGTAGAAAGTAATGATTTAAAAATTTTATTCTTTGCTTTCTGATCATAGGATATCAAAGTATAAAGAACCCAGAGGTCAGGCAGTAGAGCTGTCAGAAAATTCATGGGTTCTCACCATAATAAACAAAATATGATTAGTCAAATGCTGCTTGTCTGTCTCTGGCGATGGGAAGATCACTACTTCATCATACCTCATTTTTGAACCCCTGTCCTAAAACATTTCTTCCAAATTACACAAATATAAACTCAATGATCATTCTGTTCAGAATATCACCGTAGTTCCCATCTGTCACCATTCAATTATACATCTTTCCCTTTTTAATTTGCTTTATATTTGCTCAGAAATAGTTTATTATTTTATGTATATATTTTCCTGTAACCTGTATCACACGTTTCTTAAGACTAAGGATTCATTGAGTTTTTAAAAATTATTTTTGATTCCACCCTTAGCTTACCTCAATACAGTAGACAACAATAAATTCTCAGTAAATAGTTCAGTCATTACATCTGGAGACTCAAATGACATTATAGATGGAGCAACTGGGTAAATATTAATGACATAAAGTTGCAATAATAATAAAATAAAAATATATTTTAGGTCCTGGCTTATTACTGGGTTGAACCAAACTAGTGGACTATTCCATAATGTAAGAAACAAACAGCTATATAAATATACAATATAGGTACAAATCAATTTAGCATAGGTGTTTTAATCAGCAATAAGGTTAATACATAAACACTGTCATGAAACTGAAAAAATTCACTCAATTTTAGGCTATGTTATCAGAAATGTCCTATGTGGGCACTGGCATGGATGATCCCATGTCACTGTTTGTTGTGCAGACAACACCTGGAAGTTGTATATAATCTAGGATGCCACATTTCTAAGGTGGTTAAAAAAAAGGCAAGGGAGGGTGGTTGTTCAAAAGATGCACTGGACAACAAGGTTAAATCAACTGGGATTGTCTAATTTGGAGAGGTTAAAAGGCTTGAAAAGAAAAAGCAGTTTTCATGTTGGGGAAGAATTGTCATGAAAAAGAAGACCAATGTATGCACTTTATGAACAGGCTGTTATATTATAGATGGAACTTGGTTCTATGGGAAGAAACTAAATATTGACTCGATATGAGAAAGTTGTTTCCAATAGTCAGTGTGATATCAAGATGGAAGGTCCTGTGTGATTGAGAAATTATTCCTGATGATATTACTGATTTCTAAATCTCACTACCCTGTCCTATGCTGTACCAATCAAAACTGTATTTTAAACAAACAGATAAATTAAGACATTACAAAAAAAGAAGAGCATTCCAATTTTTAATCTCAAAACAGGATTACATTTTAAAATAATAGACATGGGTTCCTAGGGAGATCTTATTATCACAAGTTTCATGAGTAACATGGGTAGCAGGAGGCATGGATTTTATGCCAAATATAATTCAAGCTTTCTGTTGGGGTTTGGGAGGGAGTAAATGAGATGATCATTATACCCCGAGAATAGATTTCTATGATGTAAAACTAATTGATTTTAAGGGGAATGTAAGCTCGTTTATTATAAAGGACAGAGGCTCCATGGAATTAATGGGCTGCGTTTCAGTTCTCAGGCACAGAGGCCTAATGCAACAGATCTATCAGTGGGAATCAGGAAGACGTCAAAGTGCGGCATCTGCTGCGGTGTCAATAGCCATGAGTGTCCCAGTGAGCGCTGGCTACTCCAGCGCAGGTGAGTGCCAAGAGCCAAATGATACTGCGTCCTCTCTAACAAGGATGGTCTCTTTAATTAGCTAGTGAATGTTGAGACCTTGGTAGCAGTTATAATATGCAGAAATTATTTTTTCATATTTAAACCATGCAAGTTACTTCCTCTCCCTTCCAACCATCCCCCCACCATCAACACACACGGTAATAATAAGAAGAAATTAATTTAGATTTTTTTAAAAGTCTCTTTTACCTTCAAATTTTATGATAAAGTTTAGATGACATTTTGGTCACACTCTCCATGATTAATGAACAGCATCTGCTGTGTGGATGGTTTTCCCCAACACTTCCTCTGTAATCTTTTGCTAATATGACCTACAGAGGCATTCTGATGTGTCCATTTCTTCATTATCTTCACCAAAAAAAATTATTATTAAACAACTACTCTTTATGAAGCACTAGAAAAGATACCAGGAGAGAGGTATAAAACAGAATTCTGTGTGCTATATAGTGAATGCATAAAAATAAAAATAAAAATAAAAGAATAGATATAACTACTTATATGTATCACTTGGTTTCTAAACTCAGTTCTCTAATCCATGATACAAACACAGAAGAATATTTATATTCATTATTTCTTATATTAAGTTTTCTCAAAAACTGTATGTTGAAAAACAAAAGCCTTTTGCAAGCAGTTACAATAGCTTTACTTAAAATTAAGCATGACTTTTAATGGCTAGTGGAAGTTTGAGATTTGAAAAGTAAATAAATTCCTGAAATTGTATACAATATCAATTGAAGTTTATATACTTAGAAGTGGAAGTGCTAAATATAACCTTAAAATATGAAAATTTGAATATTTAAATCTGTAACTCTCTAAATTATTAGTGCCAGATTTGTTAAAACTTTGTATGTTCTAAAAGTAAAAAAGGAAAACTGGTATGTAAATACTTTTATTCTAGTAATAGGTAGAGTTAAGAGTGAGATAAATAACCCAAAACTAATAAATGATCAGCAAATACTTAGGAAGGTACAAATAAAATCAGCTTTCTAGACACTGCACTTTTGCTCTAATCAGAGCAAAACTGAAGAATGTTCTAGCTTAAGTCAAAATGAGGCTCAAAACACATGAATGACCCAAAAGTAGAGCTGCCTTTTTTTTTTAACTATCCCAGAAAGGATATAAATGTGGTTAGAAGGATTTTATGATGAACTTTTCAGGCAAATCAATACAAATCATTCAACAAAATACTATCGAAAATCCTGGTGGTATTACACTTGGACATATTTATTGCTGACAGACCATGAGATCCATGTTCATCACAAACTAATGATTTTGCCTTCATCCATTTAAATGATCTCATTTTAATATTTCAAAAACCAAGAAGTAATTGCAAGTGAGCTAAATTAAATATTTTTTAAAAAGCTCTCTAGAGTCCAAACATTTCTATAGCAATGTTTCTCTGCTTTATTTATGTTTCTGGTGACTTATTTGCAAGATACCTTAGAGATTATGAGAAATTTCAATTTAGCTAATTGTATTATACAGCAAATTTAAAACCCAATAATTCATTTTTGACACAGTCAAAACATAAAATAAAAATAACAATTTCTACAAGATATTTGAACCCAAAGCACAATATATAATATAAAATACTAAAAATATAAAATACTAAAAAATATAAATACTCTAAATATATAAAATACTAACTTGGGTGTAGTAATAAAATATTTAGCTATATTTTATGAAGTGTTTGCTTATTAATTACAATTTCTATAAATCACTTGAGTACATGCATTTCTAATCTCAGCAAGGTAAATATTCAAGAAGTTCAGGCTATCTTGTTTAGAATTTTATTGGCAAACCAAACCACTGGTTTTGATTAAAGAAATATTTGCTTTAGATACTTGAAACCATAATAACTTAGGATGTCACCAATTTTAAAATCACTACGGGAAAACATCTGGAATCTTTATATTTGCTTTTCACTCCTCTTCAGATCTTTTGTGGGCAATGGGAAAGAAAAAGTCCAGGATAATGCAGCCCTGTGTAGCTCTCCACCTCACTACCCCGGCACCTCCTCTCCTTCGGGGTAAGGGCCCCTCCAAGGTCTTGGCTCGCTGTCTCCCTCATCCTCCCTCTGTGCTGGAGGCTCCCGCTGCCTCCCCTGTTTATCTCCTCTTTCTCTCTACCCTCCTCTTCAAAAACCACACCTGTGTGTTCCCCCCCAGCTTTATTGAGATATAATTGACTTTTACCACTGTGTTAGTTTAAGGTGCAAAACGTGATGATTTGATAAGCATAAAAATTGCGAAATGATTGCCACAATAGGGTTAGTTAACACCTCCAAGGCCTCACACACCACGTCTTTAACAGGCCTTTCTTCATCCCTTCAGACAAAGTTTATGCTCATCAAAGCATGGGCGACTTTTCCCTCATCACACCGAGCGTGCTTTTTATTTACATTCTTGCATGTGTGCTTATGTTAATGTGGTACATTTTAGTGTGTGCTATATTTTTATTATTATCTGTTTCGCCTACTGACAGGATATTTTCTAGAGTTTAGAAGCCTTTCTATTTTCATTGATTGTTGTTCCCAGCTTAACACTGTGCCCAGCTCTTACTGGGAGCTCATCAAGTACACGATTAACGCTGAGAAACAGAAGGTTGCTCATATATAATCTACTTGAAATAATCTTAAGTGGAAAGCATCCCAGAATTTTATTTTATTTTAGGTGCTCTGAGCACAGTGCTTCAATGACAATCCTAGCAGAAAAGTTTTAATTCAAATACTGAGCATCTCTGATTTAGAATCCCCATACCCCACACATCTCAAAGAAAAGTACTGGGTTAGGCAAAATTAATTTGGGTTTAAATCAGCTGGAAGTATAATGCCTTCCTCCCTTCCTTCCTTCCTTCCTTCCTTCCTTCCTTCCTTCCTTCCTTCCTTCCTTCCTTCCTTCCCTCCCTCCCTCCCTCCCTCCCTCTCTTCCTTCCTTTTTAACATCCTAAATATATATAGGGCCTTCAGAGAGAGCATAACTGATATCTTTATGATTCAGTTGTTCTGGATTGGATTGGAGTTTCTTTAGATACTTCCTCTTCATATCTAATAGATGAAAATGATTATTTTAGCTTTTGGGGAAAGGTTTTTTTTCTTTTTTCTTTTTTTTTCTTCCCTCTTATAGCACTCCTTTCTCAGTAATCTAGATAAATTGCCAAGCAAGCACACTGTAACCTTGGTGAATTTATCTATGAGAACACTCACATGAGCTTGAAATTGGTATGCCCTTGGAGACTGCCCTATTTTTCCTTCTTAATCAGACCTTTAGGTGGATAGTCAGTGTCTTAGAACTGAGCAGACATAATTTGCAAGCTGAATAATGTTGGCTCGCAGAGTGCATTCTTTTACACTTGGAAGAGAAATTGTGACTAAGTGACAGTGAGGTTTTTACTTGCGTGCTGCGTAACCTCCTGTCTCTATACGCACGCAGAGGACTTTCTTGGTTAATGGGCTGGGTTTGTGGAACACTTGTCCCTTGATGCTGTGTCTGAGCCCTCAGGTCACAAGACAGACAATTTACATCCATTTACCTGACATTCTTTATACTCAAAGGCCACTAGTCTAGTCCCAGAAAGCATGACCCTAAATGGTTTGATAAACAGGCAAGAAATACTGCATTAACGCAGTTCGTCTATTCAGGCAAGGGAAAATCTTCAGAAACATACAGTATACTCTACATTCCTTCTGCTTTTAACATGCTTTTAATCTGACATTGGTGTTTACTTGCAAAATCCGATTCAATTTAAATAAAGAATAAAATTCTGTGTATTTTCTAAATAATTGGGCATTGAGGTTGTGTAAACCATTTCTGTTAACATGTCAAAAAAAAAGAGAGGTATTTTATATCTCTTTATGTTTATGACATAAATTCAGAGGATTTTGAAATCAATTGAATTAGTGACTAAATGAATATTTTAATTGTAACATTTTTGATACAGAAAAATTATCAGATATTCAAGGAAATAGTTTATCTTTTCTCTTCTAAAGAATCTAAATGATATATCACTCTGAGAGACTGCTATTGAAATAACTAGAGCAGAGTCTCATTTTGACCTAGCTACTGAGTAGGTGTTATTAGATCAGGAGTCTTTAGCCCATAACATTAAGAAAACCTAGAAGTAAATTTTAGAATCATGGAGATTTTACTTGCCTGTTCATTTTTCTCTTGACTTATTTTTTATGAACTCTATGAGACTTTAAACTTATTTTTCCATACTAAATTTTTGCTTCATTCACGCAATAAATGTTTATTGAACACCTACTATATGACAGGTACTATAGGAGGTTTTGTGGAAACTGCAGTGACCAGAAGAGAAAACTTCTGCATTCACAAATTTAACTTTCAAGACAACATACATTTTTTTTTTTTTTAAGTAGTAAGAGAAAACCAATCAATAAAATAATCTCAAGTAGAGCTATGGACTATTTTTTCAAAACAGGAAATATCAGGTTATAGATGGTAATGCGTGGTACTAATTCAGAATGAACGATAAAAAAATTCATCTATGAGGACATACATCTTAATCAGAGGCTTGAATTAATTGAGGGTGAACCATGTATGTATCTGAGGGAAGATATTTTTCATGCAGGGGGAACAGCACGTGCAAAGGTCCTAAAGAAGTGAAGTATTGGGCATATTCAAAGATGTAGATTTAGAGGAGGAGGGGGGAAACGTAGCAAGTGATGCCAGATAATGTAGGATCTTTAAGGCAGTGGGATGCAGTGGAAGGAGGTGGGGCTAGGAGTTAATCATCCAGGTTTCATTTCTCACTTCAGACACTTGTCAAGTATTCACCAAATAAAACCTGGAAATAGGAGTAACTGCCTTGAAAATAGAACAGTAGCCGCAGTAGGAACTAATGATTAAATTAATATATTTTCAGAAAACAGGTTCTCTGCTCTCCTATAAAAGTTGAGCAGTGATAATTATCAGAAAAAAAGTAACTTACACTTCATTTCTCTCCTATCCCATCCCAAGATACACAATCTTTAAAATCAAGCAATGGATACTTATTATTTCAGTAGGTCTTTGTGGTTGCAAGCTATAGAGATTCACTCATGTTACTCCAAGTGATGGGCGAATTACTCTAAGGGTAAAGCGGGGAAAAAAGCAATTTGATAGAAACACTGATGGGCAGATTCTTCCTTCTATGGGAGAATAATTATTCAGCTCCAGAAACTGGCAATTCTTGTTTAAAAAAGCACTTTTATGCCCAGTTTGGTAAGAAAGGCCAGACCTTCCAGACACTTAGCCTAACTACGTGAGACTGGTTGTCTGGACACAAAGATCACTGAATTACTGCCACGAAAAACCACATTTTGATATTCTTTGTCAGGTTTGCAAGCAGATGGGGAGAGCGTATCAATTCATGGAAGAGAAGCGACTTAGCTTGGGAAAGGCAAGAGCAGAGTAAGAAAACAGGCACCAAATCAGAGCTGACCACAAGTTACCCAGTGTTCTGCTACTGACAGCGGCTCTCCCCAAGTCTCCTCTCTCTTGCTAAATAAGCATCTTCTCACCTCTCTTCTTTACATCACATGTATCTTCCTCAGAGTTAACACTCCCACAAAACTTCAGGTCACACATGGCCATCATGCTGAACCCTTGTTTAATGTTAACATTTCATCTTTAGCTTCACTGCTGTTAATTTTTACTCTCACTGCTTTTGTGTGTGCAAATTGCTAAGAAATTGTGTTTGATCGTCTTGGATCTGAGCTGAGCTATGAAGAAATGATGGAAGGCAGTGGATGGCTAGAGCTTGGGAATTGGGAAAATTGGATAATGAAATGCTGTTAGCAGAAAAAAACAGGAATTTGGAAATCATGTTTAATGAACACTGAGTGAGACATACTCTTAGAGTAGGGTTGTGTTTGGGGTACTTCAGACTGGAAAAAGCAAGGCAATTGCAGGCATGCTTCCCACTTGTTTATAGACTAAAAGGGATATATAAGTTATTCTGTAATTTATTTCTACTTAGAGGACCTCTCCAGAACAAAACAATATAGATTCATTTTTAATTAGAAAAAGTAATTTGTATGTGAACAGGAACCTAAGGAAGCGTGTAGAGAGTGTTCTTCATTTATGTACAGTATTCACTGAGGCCAGATTGTAGGTTCTGTATGCTCTCCACTGGGCCCAGAAGTATGTTTGTAACAAAGCATTAGAATTGGGGAATGAGAGCATCTAATCCAATTCTTTCATTTCACAGATGAGGAAACTAAACCTGGAGGAAAGAATTTGAGTTACTGAGGTCAGTTTATTGGGACTGCAGCCAAGAAGAGAATGCAGGAGACTTCTGTCCCATGGCAGTATTTCCTTTATACCACGTCGGTACTCCTTCCTCATAATGGTGTAGGCTTTAAGAACAAGAAAAGTAATCAATACATTAAACATGTAGTCTGTGATGATTGTATATCAATTGTGTTTATATTTATCCTTAGGCTTGGGAATTTGCTAGTCTAGGGATGCGTGAACGAAAGGAATACTATCCTTTATACTATTCTGTCTTTTGCGTATCATTGATTCTACAGCTTTCTGTTCTTTGAAGGTGCTCTAAAAGATTTAGGCACTCCCATTGTGTTGAGGTTCTTTAGGCAAGAATTACATATCACTCCTTATTTTGTGACAATCAAAATTGCTTTCTAACTGACCACTGCTCCTATTTTAAAAATGCAAGAAAAAATTGCATTCGTTTTTGAAAAGATATATCTACACATTGGAGCTGCATATTCTTTATGCTCAGTACCTCCCAATGCCAAATACAAAAAGACGTTCTGCTGCTCTTCAAGAAAAATTTAATTGAATTTATTGGGGTGACGTTGGTTAATAAAATTATATAGGTTTCAGGTGTACAAATTTATAATACATCATCTGAATATTGTATTGTGTTCACCATCCCAAATCAAGTCTCCTTTTATCATCATTTATCCCCCCCTTTCCCCTCCTTTACCTCCCCATATTCCCCTTTCCCTTCGGTAACCACCATACTATGGTCTGTGTCTAAGAGTCTGTTTTTTTCTCTGCTTAATCCCTTCACCTTTTTCACTCAGCCCCCAATACCTCTCCTCTCTGACAGCTGTCAGTCAGTTCTCTGTATCTATGAGTCTGTTTCTATTTTGTTTGTTAGCTCATTTCATTCATTAGATTCCACATATAAGTGAAATCATATGGTTGGTACTTGTCTTTTTCTAACTGGTTTATTTCACTTAGCATAATACTCTCCAGGTCCATTCATGCTGTCATAAAAGAGTAAGATTTCCTTCAGCTTTACAGCTGAGCAGTATTCTATGGTATAAATGTCCCACAGCTTTTTATCCACTCATCTACTAATGGGCATTGGGCTGCTGCGAAATCTTGGCTATTGTAAATAATGCTGCAATGAAAATAGGGGTGTATATATTCTTTTGAATTAATGATTCTGGTTTCTTCAGATATATTCCCAGAAGTCGAATTGCTGGGTCATAAGGCAGTTCCTTTTTTAATTTTTTGAGGTAAATCTATTCTGCTTTCCACAGTGGCTGCTGCTCTTTTCATTGAGTGAAATGCATCAAGCATTTTTCACATGTGCCAGTTTAACTTCTTTATGATATCAGAGATAATTGTTTTGGCCTCAGGGAAAGAATGTACTTTTTGCTGCAAATGATGGCTGCAGAACCATCTAAGTAAAAAATGAACTAGTCCTGAAGTCTTAGATTTCTTTATCTTATCAATTATTGAAGAAAAAACTTTCCTTAGCACACGGAGAATACTAAAAATGTCAAGATAAACTGATAGAAATGAAGTTGAGGGTAGGAATAGATATAGTAAACACCATTGAAGTTAAGAAGCTTCTTAATGTATGAGATAGAGAATTTGTTAACCATGTTACATTTTATCTCGTGAAATTATTTCTTTTTAAAAACAATAAAAAGGAAAACAGAACTTTACTCTTTGGAGAAAAGTTGAATCAAGTCTATCATCTAAAAAACACACATCCATCTCTTCCCGGAGGATTCAATGTATTTGACTATTACAGCCATGAGAATAACCAAAGGCACTGTACAGAATCAAAAGTTTAGAAACCACATGTCATATGCACTTCAGATGGATGAGTTATAAATTCCCTTGCTCATGTAAAAGACAATAACTTAACTTGTGTCTAAACACTAAGTTTATTAGATATTTTGCTAATAATGTCTAGTGCTTGGGCACTAGAAAAACATGACGAGTCTTTCCCATTCTCAGGGAAGATGACTGTAAAGTGCTGTGCTTGATATCTTTACCATTTTCTGGTTTTGCTATTAGGAGGAGGAAGAGCAGGAAGCCGTGGGGAGGGAGATCACCTCCGGCCCTTAGCCCCCACTATCACTGAAGTGTTGATTTTTCTAAGATTCTTAAAATACCAAAATATCCAAAATTTTTAGTAAAAAGTATTTCACATTTAACTTGTTGGCACTTTCCATAGGCAAAAGTTTATTCAAGGTCTACTATGAGCCAACATTGTTAATATATACAGTGGAACCTGGTTCTTGAACTTAATTCATTCCAGAAGCCTGTTCTAGAAGCAGTTTTTTCCAAAATGGAATCATTTTTTTCCCATTAGAAATACTGTACATTGAATTAATTCATTCCAGACCCCCAAATGATCCCATTTTAGTCTTTCTTATATACTTGTCTAATGTACTGTTTAATCTGTAAACAAACATTTCTTAAATTTATTGACCACCCCATACTAGTCTTAAACAAATCACTTTCAGCACTCAGTTCAGGGGTGTCTTTCAGGAGGTCAGCATGCAGTATCTATGCTTTTTCACATACAGTATCACAGCCTCTGAAATGCTGTCACCTACTAACTGCTTTTTGTTTATCCAAATCAACAACTGTTTTTCCCTCTCTTCAATTACCTGTGATCATCATTTCTTTCATACTTTAGCAAGGTTATCATTATTTTGTGTACCTCTTATGTTTTAAAATTGTGCTAATTGTTTATTTTGTCAGCAACAAAAGCAAAAAAAACAAAACTAACAAAACCACATACACACACACAGAGAAATATTCACAGCACAATTTCCTGAGATGTTAACAACTCAAGGTTTAGTGGTAAACTGGCTCACATTCTCTCCTTTGTGTCTTGAGAGACATTTTTTGTCATGCTGATATATCAGCAGGAAAGGGTTGTCCGGTTGAGAATCGAAATTTTGTTCAACAACAGAGACATTTTTTCAGTGAACAACTTGGTTAAGAACCAAATTGTTCAAGACAGGAGACACTGGAGGACTGAGGTCTGACTGTAGTTAGGGTAAATTGGCCTTGACATACAGATAATATCAATTAACATTTATTGTGCAATAATTATTGACAAAGATGCTGTTCTTACTGCTTACCTTCATGATGTCATTTAATTTCTACTGCAATCATATGAGAAAAGTAATATTATAAATCCCATTTTATAGGTGAGGAAACAGAGACTTAGAGAGTTAAAATTGAGGTTACTTAGGCAGTAAGAAGGGCTGATGGACGACAAATCCCTTTTCCTTACTGCTCTTCTGCCTGCCCTTAGGTTTAAGGCCTCTGGGGTGAGAATAGAAGAGTAGATGTTCCTCAAATTAGAATTTTCCCTGAGCAGTCACTGGGACCCACTGAGAGAACATTCAAAGAGGAAAATCCAGATTTGCCAGGAGTCTCCTGGATGATGTTTCTAGGTATGAAAATTATGTGCTTCAGAGAAGAGAGCTCTTTACTTACATCGATTTTACCTCAAGCTACACTTTCCAATATGGTAACCACCAACCTCCAGGGGCCACTGAGCACTTAAAATGTGGCTGGTCTAAGTGAATGCACTGTAAGTGAAAAATACATGTTGGGTTTTGAAGACTTAGTATTAGAAAAAGAACATAAACAATCTCCATAATAATTATCATATTGATTACATTGAAACAATAACATTTTGGATACACTGAGTTTAATATTTTATTATAATTACTGTCTTCTAAAGTACTTTAAAAAATGTGGCTACTAGAAAATTTAAAGTTATATTTGTGGCTCATATTATATTTTTATTGTGCAATGCTACTCTAAAGTGCTTTCTTCCAGGCCTCCTGCTCTTAAGAGAGATTTAGTGAGTTATATTCCCTGTCTGCTCCTATTATGATGATTTTATGAGGTAACCAATATCTAAACTAGATTCTTCTGCTGTAAGAACATAAGAGATCTTTTTATTTCCCCTTCATCATCTTGTAATCTCCTGTTTATTTACTTACCTACTATAATTAGCACTAACCCCTTATGACAAAAATATGTTTTTGATAATTCTAAAAACAACTAAATGTCATAACTTGGAATTATTATTGATACTGTCATATACAATGTGGGTACAAGTTTACTCTTAATCTGTACTGGTTCTTTGTTAGTTGCTATTTAAAAGAGGCTTCTAATAACAGTTATCCATGCATGTATACATATAGTAGAGAGGAAACCAGATTAGTCCCCAGGGTTGATGCAGGAGAGACAAGAGAACCTAGGTAGCATATCTAATTCTGATAAGAGATCTTGGGCCTAAATATTGTGGTTCTGAAACATTAACACAGATGGAATAACCAAAGTTCAATAATTTCACATTGAAATGAACTGATTTATTTCCTCAGAGAGGTTACAAAAGCAAAAATTTTTCTATCATTAATTGGAAGTTAGGATCCCATAACTGAGACTTAATTGAAAAGACTGGGATGAGTTGGGAAACTAAGAGACAATCATATAACAGTTGGTGAGAATGAGAAGTATAAAATTTTAATAAAAAGTAAAGAAGAGAGGTATGATATAATCAAAAGTTTGAAGTGAAATATATTAAAACTGCTACTGAAACAATGGGGAAAATGGTTGATTAACAGAAAGACAAAGGACATGTTTAGAGGTACAAAATTCTTTAGTGAAAATAATAAAATCACTTGGCAAAAGAATCCTTCTCTTCTCATTAACTACTGGCAGTAAAGTAATGGGGTAGCATAGCCTACACATCAGAGTTAAGTTTCTGCTATTCAACTTCATTTAAAAGAAGCACATAAAAAACAAAATTAACTGTTATTAGAAATCTATTTTACATAGCAACTGACTTCCAGTGTATAATAAAGAACCAGTATAGATGAAGAGCAAACTTGTACCCAATTTGTGTATGACAGTGTCAATAGTGATTCCAAGTCATTATATTTAAATGGTTTTTAGAATTATCAAAAATTAAATTATATTTAGCAAAATTAGACAGTTAAATATGTTAAGAGATTAGAAATGGCCATTCCACCTATAAAAAAGTGAAGATTTTTACAACTACTGTGAATTTACAACATGTCTGGTATGGCTAAGCAGCATTCAAGTGGAAAACAGAGAATATTGAAAAGACAGTTGCAAATAATAATAACAGCTGCTACTAATTCACAGATATTGAATGATAACTTAATACATGCCATACACACTTCAAGGTTCTGGGGATTTGGCAGTAAACAAGAGAAGCTGTTATAAAGACTAGAAATAGTAATGGCTTGTGCCCGGGTAGTTGTGTGGAAGGGTAGTGTACGTTGAATGGAGTCTGAGTATGTAATGAAGGTAGAACCATCAGGAATTTTGTTGACGCCTCTGAAGCAGGCTGTGACTGAAAGAGTTGTAAAGGATGCCTCCAAGTTTTTTGCTCCGAGAAACTGAATGGATGGAATTGCCACTGTATGAAAAGTAGAAGGATGTGAAGATAAGAAGTGGGCAAAGGGCAGGGGGGAGAGAATGGGACATTTGTAACAGTGTCAACAATAAAAATAAAGTTAAAAAATAACTTGGTTTTGGACATGGTTATTTGAAAATGCCTTTAGACACAAAAGTAGAGGTTGGTGGTTGAATATACGTATCTGAAGTTCAGAGGAGAGGTTCTTGAGATAGATAGAAATTTGAAAATCACCAGCTTGTGGATGGTATTTAAATACAGCAATTGAACATCATTAATTAAAGTTAGATAGAAATGAAAAGGGGCCCAGGGACTGGGCCAAAGTCTAGAGGTTGGGGAATTGAGGAGGGACCACCCAAAGAGACTGGGAAAAAGCATCCCAGGAGGAAGGAGGGGAAATCAGAAGGGTGAGTTTCTGGCAGGCAAATGAATAAAATATTTCCCATAGGAGTCAGTGACCTACTGTGTAAAATGCTTCTGTTTTAATTAAGATGAGAACTCAACATTACCACTGTCATTGACAAGAACAGTTTTGATGGAGCGGTGGTAGTGGGAGGTTGGCTCAGTGAGTTCAAGCTAGCATGAAGGGAGGCACAGGAATAAGACAGTATAGACACTCCTCCAAGGAGCTTTGTTGTAAACACATAGAGGGGAGAGTGAGGCTATAGCTACAAAGGAAGTAGGGCCAATGTTTTTTTAAGAAGAGAGAAATAACTTAATGCTTTTATGCTGATAGAAAAGATTCAGTGGGGAGATGAAAACTGATTATTTAGGAAAGAGAATGGAGCAACTGTTGGGACTCTGCAGCAACCCAAGGTAAAAGAAGGCGGGGTCTGAGCACAAATGAAGGTGTTGGTTATCACTAGTAATAGTAGCCAAAGACAAGGCCCCGTTCAGGAGCACGGAGTTTGATAGGTGGGTGGAAGTATTGGTGCATGGTGTGCATAGTTCAATTCTGATTGCTCCATTATTTTCAGCAAAACAGAAAGCAGGATTATTAGATGAAAGTAAGAATAAGAGATGTATTGAAGGTGAGGAGAAGAGACAGGTAAAATATGGTCACCTAACTGAAAAACTGATCAGACTGAGACTGTAGTGTGATTGCTAGAAACCATCAAGGCCAGTGGGCTGAAATTTAAAGGATGTTCAGTCAACATGAGTGTGCTCATTTGCAACTTTATTTAACTTCAGAACAGTATGAAATAGTCTTCACAACAGTCCTATGAGGTAGGAACTATTGCCATCCCCACTGTAGAGTTGAAGAAATACAGAAAGAAAGAGGGGTTAAAGAAATTGCCTAAGATCTTATCATTAGAAAGGGTTAGTCTCTGGATTCTAATCCATACATAGCTTGCACCACTTACTCCTAGACTTACTGCTCCCATGAATTGTGTATTCGTGAATACACCAAGTATCTGATTAGGACAACTAGTTGATCTTAATGCCATTGTCCAACATATGGAGTGCAGGAAAGGGAGCAGGTTTCAAGCATGGAACAAGGGAACTAGAAAATTATTGCAATTTTGTGCTTTTGTAGCGGGGGATTTGTGAATTTTCCAGAAATAGAGCACAGTTCTGGCTCTTGCAATATTCATATTTTAGTAGAGAAATGGGCTGTTAAGCAATCACAGTATATACCTTGATAAGTGCTATAATTGATGTTCAATGGAACTAGAGGGGAGGAGTGTTCTCCATCCTTGGGGGTGGTTGGAAGAAAAGGTATCAACAATGGTAGCCAGATGGCAAAACGCTTAGGAAAATTCTTGAAGAATGAATGCAGAGTCCTCAGGCAAAGAACAGCTTGTGCAAAGGCATGAAAAAATGTCACTTGCAGGGGCCTGAAGATACTCCATCTGGGAGGAATGGTGGCAGTGTAGGGAGATTACACATGAAAGGTGGGCTGGGAACAGCTGGAGAGCTATTTAAAAACCGGAGGGAGGCGAGTGGCATGAGAGGATTTGCATTTTATGAAGAAAACGCTGGACTCAATTCAGAGGATATATTGGAAAGAGAGTGGGAGAGAATATGTGGGGCAAGAAGACCATTTTACTGATTATTGCAACTTCCCGGTAACTGGGAAGGAAGCAGGGATGAAGGAGAGAGAAATTCCTGAAATTACAGAAATCTCCTGAAATTACATTTTAATCTTTACCACAGTGTTTTTTAAATGTTTTCTTTTTAACATTATTCCATTCTTGGTATATCTAGTACTAAAAATTCACCTACATTCTCAGCATTTTGAAGTTAAAAAATAATTGTTTAATGTTAATTGTTTTTTTTAAATATATCTTTATTTATTTCAGACAGAGGAAAGGAGAGGGAGAGAGAGAGACAGAAACATCAATGATGAGAGAGTCATTGATGGAGCCCACAACCTGGGCATGTGCCCTGACCGGGAATCGAACCCCGATCGCCTGGATCCTAGGTGGACGCTCAACCGCTGAGCCACGCCCGGGCAGGCTAATGTTAATTGTTAATCACTTACCAATAATTAATAAGTGAACAGATGTCAAAGTTCTCTAAGTATTGAATATTATATAGTTAGCAATCTAATTAGAAGACTTAACTGACATACAAATTTAGAACAGATTTATTCTAACAAACTTCAAAATGTTCCAGAGGAACTCAAATATATAAATTCTTTTGGAATTAAGGTACATATAAATAAACAAGAAATAAATGATGTCACATACTCTATATTTAACTACAAGAGAGAAATAATAATATAGAACGGCACCTTGCTTTCAGACAATCGTATATAATGTGTTTATAATGAATGTCTCTATGTGAAATTAAAACTAAAAATTGGTATTGACTATTTTGGCAAAACTTAAAAATGATTGTGGGAATGCCTATAAAATCCAAAAATATCTCCTATAGGCTTTGGGATAACCTTCAGTTTATTCTGTAAAACTGCCTGAGGTTTTCTCCATTAAAATGCTCTTCATATGGCCATCTGAGCTGGTGGTCATTTACTTTTTAGTATGAAATACTTTATCTAAATTTCTCCTCTTTTTTACACAAGTAGGGTTATAAAAGGGCAAGAACATTTTGCAGAGTGAACAACCCAACTGAGACCAGCTTCATCGCATGAAGCCCCCACTTGGTACCTCAGAGGGGAACATCAGGAAACAGGAAGATGCCCAAGGGAAATTTCTCATCCAGAATCTGGCCTAACTAACATCTTCTTCTTACAGTTCTCTGTGCCCATACTTTCATTTCAAATTGAAAACTAGCTAAATTTATTTAAACTGAAAAGTTCCATATGATATTATTTACCCCCAAATTTAAAAATCCATAATTAAACAGCATTCCTCAGATCTAAGCCAAAGTCAGTCCTTGAGCTAATATGTTGCAGCCACGTTAAAAGGTCACCAGCTGACAGTATGCCCAGCATTGCCACTCAGGATACTTCCAGATACCAAACAAGAAAGTCCATGTTTTAGTACTGATTTATCATCAGAGGCAAAGCTTTGTCTCTTGAATTATAGCTATGAAACCACAAATTTGCAATCCCTACGTGGAGGATGGGTAACCCAAGTTCACAACAATAGTTAAAACTGACACACTCAACATAATTCAAAACCTCCCCAGAAAGAGCTGAATTCTTAAAATCTCATTCAACCACCGTAACCTTCATTCTGAAAGTGATGTTTGTTCAGTAAATGAAAGTTAAAATCTAGCAGTTGTGACTCTTGCTCCCCTTTTTTAAAAAAGGAGTTTGATTATAGTTTGTAATAATCTAAAGACTAGAAGTGACCATTTTAAAGAGAGAAAGGGGGAAAAAATGTACCATGCTGGTCAGTTCTCCCTTTGGAAATATCTGATCTCATTCTGTGTCAAAGTCTATCTGTCCGTGATGTTATTTTTAAACCTTGAAGAACGAAGAAACTGATTGATCTTAAATGATTTCTAAAAACCTATTTTTCCCCCATACTTTGCCCATTATAAGCCACAGGGATCAACCTGCCCCCTACTGATAAACTCCATAGTTTGAAAACACTAATCAAACAAGATAGTGAAATGATCAAAGTGTAGTAGTCTGATTCCTCCATTCAGTGTGCGACACATCTGTGAACTGGAGGAGAGCAGGAGATTTCAAATAAAGACTAAAAGAACTCTTTTAAAGCATTTCTTTTGTACTTGAAAATTTGTTCATTTTGAGCTATAAAAAAACAGGAGAGCTAAAAGCCTAATAAATTCCTTTGATCTGGACATGGCAAGTTCTTAAAGAGAAAGTCTAAAAGGTTGTAGGCTATCTACTGTTCTATAAAAATTAAAATCTAGCAAACCATCACCTGTTTCTCCCTATTGCCTCCCTGCCACCATCAGTATACTATATATTCCATCCATTTTAGGAAGAATAGAAACTACTAGATATTATTAGACTAAGATCTAAATCTACTCAAATATTTTAACCAAGAATACAGGACACTCTCTCCTGTTTGCAGTCGCAGAGAAGGTGCCTCTCAAGAGCCTTTCCTGGAAACATTCAGATTAGTCACTAAAATCATTTAGTATGAATCAAGAAATCTATGAACAGGCATCTAAACACTAAATATTATCCAATGGCTAGTTAATCATTTAAATTGGGGAAGTAATAGATTTTAAAGTAATGAAGTAGGGACTGGATAAATGTGAGCATCCAAGGCATTTAAAGTTATTTTTAAAAGTTGAAATCCTGTGCTGGCGAAACAGAGTATGTCCAAACCTTGATGTGAGTCACACTTTGTGCTCTAGTCTATACCACTGCTACTCAAAGTGTGGTCTACACATGAGCCTCATCCTCTCCAACTTGGAACTTGTTAGGTGCATCAAATTGTAGGCATGACCCTGGATCTAATGGGTGAAAATGCACATTTTAAAAATATTCTGGTCATACAAATGCACATCAAACTTTGAGAGGCACTGCCCTGGCCTGACCATGCTTTTCATGCCTGTCTCATACACACACTGAATTCATTTGTAAATATAAATATTACAAAGATTTTATAGAGAACTGTATCTGGATTTCTGAACTAATAAAGAGCAGAAAACAAAAATTTCCAGTAGTAGGCATTCCTGAAATGATTTCCCCCCTCGCATTTTTGTAGATTCTCTGTGTGTGCACATTTCTGCATCATGTTTTGGTTTGCTTTTGCTTTTTTTTTTTTTTAAATATCTTTATTGATTTCAGAGAGAGGAAGGGAGAGAGAGAGATAGAAACATCAGTGATGAGAGAGTCATTGATCGGCTGCCTCCTGCACGTCCCTCCTGGGGATTGAGCCCACAACCCGGGCATGTGCCCTGACCGGGAATTGAACCCAGATCTCCTGGATCCTAGGTCGACGCTCAACCATTGAGCCATGCCTGGCTGGGCTGCTTTGGCTTTTTTAGTTAAATCAAGTGCGTCCCAGGACCTTTATTGAAAATATTCCTTATGCAAAGTATTCGCATATAAGGGATAAAAAGAAGAGCTACTCACAGTACACATCCTCAAGTTTATAAAATATCAGGAGAAGAATAGACAAATAATAATTCAAAACAAATATATAGTTGCTTCCTTGGGTATCAGGCATACATTATTATATTTTAAAGAAAGAGAGGGGGAAACACAGTAGGCATGGTCTGGAATCCAGAATTTCTTCCTTGAAGAAACCACCACTTTCACTAAATATGATTATGATGAGACTCAAATTACATTCCCCAGAGGTGGGCACAGAACCAGTCAGAAAAACCATAGGACAGTATCCTCCATAATGATTCAGGCTAAACTGGGCAAGTAATCCAAGCAGGATTCATCAGAAAGTTCTGAAATGGTATAAGTACCCTAGTAGGAATCAATGTTGTTATTTTTTTCTAAACCAGAAATTTTAGGAATCAAAAAAGATTTTACTATATAATGTACATATATATGTATGTATTATAGAGAGAATTGTATACAAATATTAATTGCTACAAATACTTATTTATAATAATGTAAATATTCATGCATAAAAACCTACATACAGAGTGAAGCCAATTAGACAGAAAAAGATGGAGAGAAACAACTATAATGGCATTTTTTGAAACCTTGGGTATAGATATGGCCAGACTGCAAGTCATTTCTGGACTTTCAAATTACTAAAACATTACATTCCAATTTTTTAAAGGTTGCTTAGGTTAGATTTCTATAACTTAGAACTGGAAGACTTCCTATTATCAGAACTAACATTTATTGAGAAGCCTTTATAAGGGGAGTATGCCACAGACTAGTAAACGTATTTCTTAATTTATTCCCTACAGTGCCTCTACAACATAAACACTACTGTCCTTATTAAAAAGAAAACTGAGGCTTTAAACAAATAGAGATTAAGTGGAAATAATTACTCAGATCTGGTTTAAGTCCCATCTCTGTTTATTATCCATATTTGTATCACCTTGAATAGTTCTATAAAAAATGTACCAAAATTTGTTATAAAGAAACTAAAGAGAAAAAGAAAATGCAACTAGCTAGGAGTTTAGAAAAGTCTTCACAGAGGAGATATTTTTGATCTTAGCCCAGAGGCAGTGGTAAAATTTCAAAAACTAAAGAATATTCTAAGAAAATGCAATTGCCTGAGTGAGGTTTAGTAGTACTAGATTTTTGGACTATTCAGAAGTAGTGCAAACATGTTTTGGACATAGGAAAATATAATTAGGCTGGACAGACTAATTGATACCACATTGTATATCTCTAATTCCAATGTGTTCAATTTGGAAGTAATTTATTAGACAGTTGGAATTCATTGAAATTTCTTGAGATGAGCCATGCACTGATGAGAATTTCGCTTCAGAATGACTGATTTAGTTAATATGTGTAGTTTGGAAACAATAGAAAGAGACAACCCAGAACAGTCTCATTGGAAGCAGTTTTAACAGTCTGCTCCATTATTTGCAAATTTTTAAAGCTCTATATAAATAAGCTATAATGAGTGGTAACAATGGATAAAGAGATTAACCTATTGGAGTTTTATTTATTCTGTTTTTATTTTTATAATTCTTTAAAAAAAAACAAAAAATGCTCCTATAGCAACAAATAAATTTAAATACTTAAACCCTCAAATAATAAAAAGTTAAAATTAAAGCACCTTTTTATAACAGAAGATGTGTGACTTATACTTGATGATTCACATACTGCAGTGTTCGATGTGTGAGAGGTTTTCATAATATCAGTGTTCCAAGGTGTGGGGGCGGCCGAAGGAAGGAACAAAAGGCTTGAACTAGGGTAGTGAAGAAGAGAATACAAATGAGGGGGGCCTTTGGGGCACCGTGAGGGAGGAATCTGCATCACATGGGAAACTGTTGGCAATGCAAATGCGAATTCTTGGGCTACATCCCAGACCTACTGACTAAGAAACTCAGGAATGGGGCCCAACAATCTTAGTTTTTAATAAGCCCTTCTGCTGTTCTGATGCACTTCAGAGTGTGAAGAATCACTATGTTCAACTGGATCTGGGTTTAAATTCCTGGTTATTTTATTAGCTGTGTGATTTTAGGCAAGTCATTTATATTGGATGAGCTGCAAATTCTCCACCTACAAAATAATTCTAACCCAATAGGACTGATATAAAGGCAGCATGAAATTGTTCTTGTAAAGTGTTTAGTGCAGTGCCGGGCATAAAATAAACACTAAACAGTGACAGATCTTATTTTGAGGTGACAATCAGACAGAGGTAGCTCAGATTATGGAATTACTAAGATGGATTCCTGCTTCTCATTTTGGGTGATGAGAACAACACTGGTGGTTTTAACATAAAGTCATTATGAAATGTAATATCCTAAAATAAATTATACAAATTTCCTCACCACTCTATAATTCCTAGTCTGAACTAACTGTGTGACCTTAGGCCAATTTGCTGACCAATGTAGTCCTTAGTTTTTCAACATAAAATGTTGTGAATAGACTCAATGATGTCTAAGATTTTTTTTTTCCAACTCTACATTCCATGGTTGTCTCTCATTTATCACTAAAGCCTTCAATCAATCAATCAATTAACACCTAGGTTTAATGCACTGTGGTCAATGGTGTAGGGAATGAAAGAATTATAAAGTACATGGCCCTGATGTTACCATTAGACTTGGAATATGCGCATGAAAAATTAACTAACCCTAAAGGAAGTATGCTCTGTTTCAAGGGAGGGACAAAAATATACCTCAGGAAAGAGAACAACCAACGTCTGTCTGGTGTAACTTTAAGTTCACAGCCACTAATCTTAAGTTCTTACTTCTGACCCAAATTCCTATATATCTCTAGGATATATATCTTCATTTTTCACGGCCTACATAACTCTCCGGATTTACTCATCAAACCTCTATCATTTAATTTACTCATACCATACTCAATTTTGCAGAGTAAAAAATTCAAACAAAAAGGAAAACTCAGGAGAGATCTATAGCAAACTCTCATCAGCACATGCACTCCTTCTCCTGCCCATCACCCCTCCCTTCTCTCCTGTTCTGTTGTTAGCATAATCAACTCTCCATACTTCCTCCTACAGCCCTTTGCTCTGAATGCACTAGTTGGCATACCCTCTTACCTACTCAAGGCTATCCCTCCAGTGGGTTTTGCCCTTACCACTGCACCATCAATTTTTTCCTCTCTATTGGATATTCCCTATGGGCATACAACTATGATCCAGTTTCAACTCACAATAAATACCTCTTTCAACCAAGTTTTCTTTCAATGAACACCCAGTTTTCCACTTCTATTTAATGCAAAACTACTCAGAATAACTACTCAGTCATCAAATCTTCAATTTATTCACTCCCATTCTCTTAAACTGACTCCAGTCAGGTTTTCGCCGCAACAAATCCACTTTGCTGCTCTTGTCCAGGTCATCAGTTACTTTCCCGTTCTTAAGTCTAATGGTCAATTCTCAGCCTGCTTCTTACTTAAATTACAGAAATATTTGTCAACATAGACCGTCCCTGAAGCATTGAAACACTTTGGATATACACAGTGGGGTAAAAGTAGTATAAAGTTTTTCTTACAGAAAATAATACAATAATTAATATATAATAATACAAGAATAAAATCTGTATTTTGTGTACTCACAACTGTAAATTTACTTTCACTCTACTCTATAAATATCTCCCTTTGGATATCTAACAAGTATCACAAATATAAATTGTCCAAAACTCTTGATCTTTCCCCTAATAATCCTGCTGCTCCCCTATAGTTTTCTACTTCTCAAAAACCACAAATACCATGTTTCCGTTACTTTAGGCAAAAGTCTTGAGGTCGTTTACATTCCTATTATTAACTTACAACAGCCAAGCCATCAACTGATACAGTAGGTTCCACCTTCAAAATATGCCTAGAGTAATTCCACTTCTTATCCCTTCTACTGCTACTACCTTTATCGACAGGACTATCACCTGTGTATTTCAATAGCTTTTTAAAAAATATGATTCATTGATTTTTTAGAGAGAGAAGAGAGAGGGAGAGGGAGTGGGGGAGAGAGGGAGAGAGAAACTGATCTGTTGCTTCCTGCATGACCAAGGACTGAACCCACAACCTGGGTATGTGCCCTGACTGGGAATCGAACTGGCAACTTTTTGGTGTATGGGCGACGCTCAATCAACTGCCACACCAGTCAGGATTGGTTTCCCTTTTTCTACCCCTGCCAGTGAAAGTCTACTCTCAACATATCAGCCAGGGAGAAGATCACGTTACACTTCTGTTGGGGTTCCTCCCACGGCTTCCCATCTCACTCACTGTAAAAAGCAATCGTCTGCCTAATCATGTCTAATACCCGCATTCCCTACTACTTCAAAGTATGTTCCTCAGACCAGCAACATCAACATCATATTGTTGGGCATGCAGAATCTCAGGTGCCATCCCAGACTTTCTGAATTTAAATCTCCATTTTAAAAGACCACATATGCACCTTGATATCTGAGAAGAATTTTCATATGTAATATTCCACTTCTTTACCCTCTGATTTTACTTTCTGTCACAGTCCTCCTTGCTCGCTCTGTTCCAGCCACAGTGATGTTTGCTATTAGAACCTTTGTATTTGCTGTGTGGCACAGAACTGAGTTTTTCAGTTCGAGAGTCACTGAGGAACTGAGTTGTGCTGACAGCCACCTTGAGTGGGTTTAGGAGCAAATCCTTCACGAGTCAGGCCTTGAGATGATGGCACCTGTCCCCAAAACCCTAATTTTAGCTTTGTAAATTATTCTGAGTCAGAGGACTCAGCTAAGCCAGCCTAAGATTCCTAATTAAAATAAACTATGAGATAATAAATGTTCGTTGCTTAAAGCCACTAAATGTGGAGGTAATCTGTTATGATAACTAATGCAGATATCACATGCTGGCTCCTGTTTCTAAAAAGCTCATGACCTAATCAATTTACTCAATTAATATACTTTTGAAACAATCACTAAGACCATCGTGAGGGTATAAAGGAAGCATTCACTACATGCCTTGGCTCTCAAGGTACTTACTCTTTAATTGGGTAAATATGAGTGACATCTTGAACCACTTTTTAAAAGAATTTAGTCAACAGACTAATATAACAAACTACTAAGATTATATAATGTAATCCTTATGTGTGGTCAGAGTTCAGAAAGAACAAGATTAATGAGGTTTAGGGAACCCATCATGCTTTAGTGTGATCTAAATTTCTTTAAGAGTAAGATTATGTAGAAATTTATACAGTTACTAAAAAGACAGAACAACTCATAATATATAATTATACAATTTTCAACATTTTCAGTACATCTCAAGTCACTATTTGTCTTCCTTCACTTCATCATCTTGTTGGAAAGCTATCTCCCTCCTAAAAATCATTTCTACCAAGCTTCTCTTTTAGTTCCTTCTTGTTAACTAACCAGTGCCTTTGTGTTGCCAAGAGAACATAATATACAAGTAAAACAACTGTTATAAAATCTTCAAGGACTGGAAAACTTCAATGGGTGGAGTAAAACATCCCCAAAGACAAGGCTAATTTGTGACTTGCTTTCTTATTGTCATTGCTTTTGTTCAGTAACCTTTAATATGACCTGCAGGCATCAATAAATTGAAGAACAGCAATGAGACATTTATGTTAACTCCCAGCTTAATAAAAAATGGTTCTTTTCTTTTCCAGGAAGCATTTAATTAGCTTCTATTTGAATTTTTGAAATGAATTAAATAATTCTATACTCGGTGCTACGGTACCTTTCACACAGAGAAGTTTTTACTTATGTTGTAGTTCTAAATAAATGCATTAAAATAAATTATTTTACACTTCATTACCCAAAGTAGTTCAAACCATAAACCTTGACCTTGGTGGATCATATTCAATACACTCCTTTGAATCTGAAACAGGCAGAGATAGAGGTATACTTTAAAGCTAATTTCAATCAAGCTATCAGCATGCATTTATTGTACCTAGTATATGTAAATATATACTGTGAGAGTGGGATTTGCAAAGAAGTATACAATGTGGCTATTCAGAAGGCATTTTTTCTTTAGAAAATTAACATTTGTGGTGCTTTATAAATTCAAACAAACCACATAGTCATTAAGCACCAGGGAGAAAATAAATCAGCTGTAATCACATCCTCTATTCTAAAGTACAGTTTCTCAAACTTTAGGGTTCAACAAAATCACTTTGAGGGCATACAGACTTATTAAAACTCAGATTGCTGGGCCCCACATCCAGAACTTCTGATTCAGCAGATATAATTTGTATTTCTAACAAGTTCCTAGATGACATTCATGCTGATGTCCACACTGGTGGCTACTGATCTAGAGAAATCGATTCAAAATTTTGGCATTTATCTTTCCAAGTATTTTTTTCATCCTAAACTATAATGTTTAGGTGTACAGAAACACCTAAACATTAACACATAGCCATCACAGATACACATACAATCAATATCCTTTGTATACTTTTGAAATTGCTACGTTAAACTTTTTTTTACTTAATATTATAACATTATTCTGTGTTATTACATATACTTGCCTGTCTTTTCAAACATAATTATTATAGGCTTTCAAAAAACAGATTTTGTCTTCTTGTAACATTTGTCACAGAAATGTTTCTCCCTCCTTCCCCACCTGTGTAATGGGTATATATAGAGATCTTGACTTCTGGAGAAACTTTTCAGAGTTTCATCCCTTGTGCCCTGAGGCAGAGGAACAGTGAACACAGAGAACATAACTCTTTTCATATATATTTGTTTTCCTGAATAATAATGTTTTTAATTTCTTTTTTATTGTTGACAGTATTATAGATGTCCCCCATTCCCCCTCCTTTGTCCCCCACTATCTAGCCCCCACCCCAGGCCTTCACCACACTATTGTCTGTGTCCACGGGCTATGCATATATGCATATAAGTTCTTTGGTTAATCTTTTCCTGTTCCCCCTACCACCCTCCCCACAGAGATATCAGTCTGCTCTGTGCATCCATGCCTCTGAGGAGATAAAACAAATAGCCACAAAAAATAACTAACATACAGAACAGAATATGACAAGAGAATAGATTTCATAGAGAGGATGCCAATGCAATAAGCCTGAAAAGGACTGACAGTGATGACTATAAGGGCTATTGATTGCTTCCTTGCTCTCTTTTCGTCCTGACTTCTCCCCATTCCTCTCCCATATACTCCCTCTCTCACAGGCCTGGTTATACCATCGTATAATGTGACATATTCTATTCTGGCCATAGATGGCCAGCACCTGACCACATGAGAACAAATCCTTAACTGGACTGAGTCAGCTAACTCTTAGAATTTGATATATGAGAGATAAAATATGAGTGAGCTCATAGCTGAGTAACACCAATGGCAGAACTCAAGATGGTGGAATCATGATGCCCTTAGTGATCTAAGGGCTGCCCTGGTGAAGTCCATTGTTAAGCATTTTCTTTAATTTTACGTGATTTATATCCTTATAATTAATGGCAATTCTTTTAAGGTAGCATAAATAATTTTTGTAATTAAAGGTACCCCAAGACAGTGATACCATTGTTATCATTGGAACATAATAACTAAATGTCACTTGTTTTTAGAATATACTTTCTTCATATATTCCAAAACATGGAAGTAAGAAATTCCTGGGAAACAAAATCCAAGATAAAAATTAAGAAGCAATGCACATTTCAACCATATTTTGTGGCTACTTATTAACTTTCCTGTTCTATAAAATAATTAATTTAGGATGATCATTTCAAGGACTCTACAAAAGTATTACACTAACCAATGAGCAAATATACTTATTTACTCTAAAATAAACAGAATAAACTCTTAAGAAACAGAAGTGGTCTCAGGAAGTAGAGATTAATGTTGAGATTTTCATTACAGGAAAACTGATGCTAATCTCTTCTCTTAGGAGTCAGTGAAGTAGTCTAAATACAAATAACATTTTTTGTAAGACACTTATTATCTAAATTGTTTTTATATTGCTTTGAAACTCACATATTTTAAGTGCTCTCAATTGCCAAAGAGAAGAAAGTTATATTGTAAAATATATCCCTTCCACCCAATCTGATTAACTTCTCTTTTTAAATAGAGGGCAAGTGGAATATATACAAATATAAATGACCAAAACAGCAACTTATTTGCTTTTTCTTACACAACAAGAAATCCACTGTGGAAGGCAAAAAGTGGGGACTTTATAAGTCTAAATTTATGAGTAAAAATATAAGAACCTAAACTGTAACAAGGAATATAAACTTTATACTATTCTGACTTACCATGACATAGAATTAGAATAAAATGTACTAACTTATAAAAAGAACTTACATACTGAAAGATTCCTTATAAGCATATTGCAGGCATCAGCAGTTCCAGTTCCTGCTCAGACAAGAAATAGCTTTGACCATAGCTTAGGCTGTTGCAGGTTACCCAACTGCAGGAATTTGGCTAGCACTGACCACATCTAGTATGCCAACATTAAAAATCCATATCGAGACGAGCAAGGACACTGCCTGCACATCCACAGCCCCTCCTTCTGATCTCTGTTCTGCTTTCCCTCTGCCCCCCTACAAAAACTGCAGCCTGCACTGAGATGTTAAGATGGGCTTTGGGATGAGAGTCCTGCATCTTTGCAGGCTGCTAGCATCTGAATAAACCTCTTTCCCCTCACCTCTTTCATTGTGGCAGGCAGGCAGCCGAAATATTATTCTTGACAGATTATACACTCATGAATATTACATAGCTTTCACAAAAGCAAAATTCAAAAAATCACAAAAAAGTACTTATACTTTTGTTAATCTCTCCCCAACCACCCAGAAGGGGTCAATGGGGAAAAAAGGGGACAACTGTAATATTTTCATCAATAAAGATAAATTAAAAAAAAGAATACTTATACATTTGTAATGCTTATGTAAAACTAAGATATGCAGGTGAACCTCAGCATTGGAGAAAATTTTCAATGACCATTAGAGTTCTCCTTAACATAAACATAACAATCTATAAAAATTCGCTTAATTTCATTTCTATTAAAGTTCCTTTAGATTTAAACAGAATTCAAAATAGTTATCTCTTGCAAATCATAAATGATCTTTAAACTGAACTGCCAAGGAAATAGAGACAGACTCAGATAGAGAGCAGACAGACAGCTCTGGTCGGGGGCTAGGGGTATTAGTGGGGACATGGAGGGATTGAGAAAAACGGAAAGAAAAAGAGAACTCATGGACATGAAGTGCGCTGATTGTGGGAGTTGGGTGAAGGTGGAAGTGGGCATAGAGGGGATAAATAGTGATAAAAAATAAAATAAAGTGTGCATCTAAAAAATGATCTTTATACAATAAGGAGTGGCATAAGGAATCAGGATAAATTTAAAGAGTAGAGTCTTAAAATAATATTTTATCTACTACCATAATGTAGTTAAAGATATGATACTACTATCCCTTACTTCCTTTGCATTCCATTAAACCTTTTCTGATTCCCAGATAGAAAACAAGACAAAAAACCAAAAAACTTTCAAGAACAAATTAAAATCGCTACATAAATGAAGTAAAAACTAATTACAACACTCAGCTGTTCAAAGACAAGAGGACAATTAAAACATCAAAATAGTGTCTACTTAAAGATTACTTTAATAATCACTATTTATTTGACAGACGAGCATAACCTGTGTACCGCCTAGTGATAACGGTGAGACATTAAATAGGAAAAAATATGTCATATCAACGAAACTAATTGAAAGTGAAGAGATGGAAAATTTTAATTAACTTTGTGAACTGGCTTTGTCTCTGTCAATTACCTAAATTACACTATCGAAACATGGGCAGAAATCTGTATTCAAGTTAAGACAACAGCTTTGTGAAACAATTCCTTGATGGGCAAGAGATAAATCACTTCAATTGTATATTAAATCAAGAAATAAATGGAATTAATAGAAATGCTGAATAAATGAAGGAGGACATATGTATGGGACACTAGGGAAATGATAAAGGTAGATTGAATTAAGCCCAGGAAGGACCTACTGGTATAAGAACACTAATAGACGGATGGCAAATCAATTCCTGTCTTTTATTTTTGTAGACTTGTGAAATATCAATCACAGTTCACAATGACTAAATAGGTATTTATTTGACTTTGTAGTTTTCATTTTTGTAGTAAGTGGGGGCCCCAGAAGTGTTTGAAGATAATTAATAATCTAAACATATTTATGAAGTAAAAATGCATCTTAACAATTCTTTTGTCTTTTGTACTATGTGAGGATCTAATGAACATTACTTTTATTTTTTTATTTTATTTTTTAAAAAATATATCTGTATTGACTTCAGAGAGAGGAAGGGAGAGGGAGACAGAGAGATAGAAACATCAATGATGAGAGAGTCATTGATTGGCTGTCTCCTGCATGCCCTCAACTGAGGATCGAGCCCACAACCCAGGCATGTGCCCTGACCTGGAATAGAACCGCAATCTCCTGGATCCTAGGTCAAGGCTCAACCACTGAGCCATGCCCAGCCAGGCACATTATTTTTAAATGGCATCTTCTTAAAATCAATTGGAAACTACAACAAAAAAATCATTGTGGGAGTGTTTCCTCAAATATTCAAAATCACACAAAAAATAACTTCTCAAAAATTTCTCATTTCCAGAATAGATGAACTTGAGTATGTTTTTTGCTGACTGAGGATATGATAAGCATGGTCCTTTAATTTATCTTAGTATTTTTAAGAACTTATAATTGATTTCACAAATGTATATAGTCAACAAATTGCTGAGATCCACTGAGTGAGGCACCTTTCTAAGCACAAGAAATCATACAATAATAGATTTTGAGCTAAAAGGAATACTTTGTGTATATCTATATATTGAGATTGCACGCACAAAAAAGTCTTTATCTTCAGTGCTAAAGCAAAATAACATGCAATGGCTTTGTGGTATAATTTTGAACAAATATTTTAAGTTTTGAGCAAGAAAAAGAATACATGACTGATTGATTACCTGAGTTTTCCATGGGTATGTGGCGGTTGGAAATTTCATCCCTCATATTTGCCATTCCTGACCTAATTTAACCCCTTTTATATTACAGCTGATGACACCAAATTCTAAACAGTTAAAATGCCCAACTAATCCAACTAATATTAGGAAAAAAGCTCTAGAATAGGTTTCATGATTTTCATAGATAAAATAAATGGTACCTTATACACAGATGTACCTTATATGTCTATAGGAGACCTATACCATACCTAATATTTTACCATAAGCCAAAAATAGAAGATAGTCCAAAGAATTTATTTATCATTGCTATATTTTAAATAGTCACTTCACAAATAGATTAGATTAATAACAGCAAAACACATTGACAGCTAATATGACAGATTCCATTGTAATAATAACTTACCCTCTAATTTAAATCTGGCCTAGTCTTCAAGTATAAGTAATAGCAGACTACCTCTATCTCGTGCTTTGAGAGGCAACAAGGAAGACTACCATTCCAAATGACTCCCTTTTCCTGTGTGTCATGGTGCCTAAAATTCTATTCTTTTCTTTAGGTCCATATTTTTAATGGATTTATAACACTCCTTCTTAGAATGCAAATACACTTGGGTAAAAATCTTTCTTTTATGATGAGCTAATATGGTCATGGGCATTTTGGGGTTTTTTGCCCCAAAATGTTCAACTTTTGAAAATAAGGTTTTTCTTCTGTTGTTTTCTTTTCTTTCTGAATATTTTCATAGGAAATATAACTGTGCAAAGTTGTGAAAATACATACTTGAAGTTGTAAAAAAGAGTGAGTCAATTCAAGATCCAATTTTATCTAAGAGTTACCATGTTTGCTATCTGTGACCAAAAAAACCCCACTTCTTGAGGGTAAACTCTGAAAGGATTACTGCAGCTCTGACTGTTTCCTCCAGGGGTGCTGGATATACATACTTTGGGCTCTGAATCCTGCTGCTATGCCTCCCACTACCCTGTAGCTGCTTTGTCAGTGATGATCAATAGAAAGCAAGAGTTTTCTTCTCTTGTATCATGTTCTTGTTCCTATAAATCTGTATAAAAACACTTATCAGGGATTGATATATATTGTAATGTGTCCCCAACATTATAAGTTGAAGCACTAATCCCCGCTGTGTGAGTTTTTACAAACAGGGCCTATATGAAGGCAATAAGGGCTAAATGATATCACAGGTGGGGCCCTGATCCAATCGGATTTGTGTCCTAAGAAGAAGAGAAAGAGACGTCAGAGGCCCCTCCTCCACCGCCACCATCTCAAGCACAGAAAAAAGGCTATGTGAACACACAGAAGAAAGAAGCTATTTACAACCCAAGGAGAGAGTCCACACCAGACATCAACCCTACTGGCACCCCGATCTTAGACTTCCAGGTTCCAGAACCATGAGGAAATAAAATTCTGTTTAAGCCACCCAGCCTGTGGTATTGTGTTATGGCAGCCCCAGAAGGCTAATACACTGGTGTACTGATCTTCTTTTCCTAAATTTTATATACCCAAGAATTTAGTGCACGTAGAGGCATACCTTGCAGGACTTTTATATACAGGAAGGGAAAAAACCCTGGATATATCTGCTTACCCGTGATTAAACAACGACCCCACATATGTTAAAAATAATCCTTAAAAAGGTCAATAATATATAACCTATTGTATTATATGTAATAATTAAGAGAAAGCTTTATTCTCAGAAAAGCAAAAGTAAAATGTTAATGTCTAGTACTATAGTATCACAAACTAACAGAAAATATATTGTCAAGTTTAGAAAGTACTTAAAGCAGGGAGTTCCCCTCCTGCCCCAACGTAGACACTACTGGATCTGGAGTATAGACAACTCCCCTCCCCCAGTGTTTAAACTGCATAAACTATAATTTTAGTAAATCAAGCAAAGAGCTAATCAAGTTTTGATTTGCTAATTACTTCTCAATTTGATTAGAGCTGGCAGCTAATCATCTCTGGATATTTAAAGTCAATCTTTCACTCACATTTGCAAATCAAAACTTAAGAGTGAAACAAAATTGGGACTATAGCATAAAAGTTCTTTGTGTTATAACAAATAATTAATTTCTACATGTTGCTACAATTTTCACAATAAAGAAAAATTTCCTAGCATGCTTCAACAAGTTGAATTATGCATGCAGTGTACCATCCTAGCTGGAGAATTAAAAAACAAGCCAGTTTTATATAATTTTGTGAAGCAGCCCATGTTGAGCAAGAAAGTGTACATGCTACATTAAACAAGCACAATATAATTCAAAATCACAATTACATTTTTATGGTCAGCAATAGTTTGCAGAAAAAATATCTACCAAGAAATTAAACCATGGAAAATTAATATTATAATTATTTTGCCTATTAAAACCAAAATTTAAAACATATTTAAGTATTATTAATATACCTAAGACAATCCTTGGAATATATGCCAAAGTAGGAAAAAGAATGTCACAGTCATTTAAATTCAACAAGGGAAAACATAATGATGAAACGCTGTGAGAAAGAAAGCGAGGCAGATAAGTTGGTTCTAATTTCAGGGGAAAATGTCTTCCCCAGTCATTACTCAAATACTATATTTAAATTGTACCCTGTAACAAAGTTTCTTCTATCTTTGTCACTTTCTGCTCCTATCACAATTACACAACTTGAAACTTGCTCAACTGTACTGCACTGAATAATGAATTATCTTTCTAGGAGGTATTTCATTATTACTACTGCCTCATTAATATCATTTCCAAGCAGTATCTTCACAAGTAAAGTTATACGAAACTTTAGACAATTATCTTGTAAAGTTAGGTTTTCTGAGCAAATAACAGACACTTGATTTGTTTTGTAAAAAAATTATTACAATTGAAACCTTTTATTTCTTTTCCATATTCGTCTAAGATCAATAAAAATAACTGAATTGTGTTGTTATTATTTTTAACCTTTCATTTTATTATTTTTCCTTGCTATGAGGTTGATATTTCTTATTTACTTTCATTGTCAGTTTTTTATTTTGTTATTTTCCTTATGTAACACTATAATAGTTTAGTTCCTAATTATAGCAGTAAACAGGTAACTAAGTAGACGTATAGCTAAAATAACACCTTTGTTGTGTTCAAAGCTTAGCCTTATTCCATATTCTATCTTTGAATACACTTCCTAGTGAATAACCAAATTTAGTGAGAAATTCGGGAGTCATTAGGAAATGCTCACCCTGACCAGGTAGCTCGGCTGGTTAGAGCACCCTCCCGACAGGCCAAAGTCCTGGGCACAATCCCCGGGCAGGGCACATGCGAGTCGACAAACGGATGCATAAATAAGGGGAGCAACCAACTGCTCTCCCCCTCCCCCTCCCTTTGTCTCTCTCTCTCCTTCTCAAATCAGTAAATAAACAAACAAGAAAAGAAAATGCTCTGCATCAAAGCATGAGAAGATCCTCTCCATACAACTCTGCGAAGCCAACAGTAGCGGTCTCCATTAATCCTTGCCAAATGCATGGATGACTTCTGTTTCACTTTTTATGTATCCGTTTACATCTGGGCCCTGTGAAGTGGATTTCAAAGTTCCCTTTTGAAGGTCAAAGAGATATGAAAGCTCCAGAAGTGTACACACCTCATTTCCTCATGCACTCCAGCCATCATTACTGACACTCCTGTCCCTTGCAGGTTTAAAGGAAATGTTTTCTTTAACATATTAGAAATAATTCTGCCAGACAATAACTCCAGGCTCTTTCCATCCTCTCCTAACAATGGAAATTTGGAAAAAAAATAACTTAAAGACTAAGATTAAGGCTATAGGCTGCTTCAACCTGATTGCAGTCCTGTTAGAAACTGCACAACTCCATTCCCTCCTCTACGTGAAAACCAGGCTGTTAGGGAACTTATTCTAGAAGCCAACCCTCTGTGAAATTTCTCACCGTGGTTCTATGTTTTTGTTATGCTGGAGATGAGACTGCTGGGCAGAAAAATAATTTCATTTAATGGATGGTTAACTGAACTGGAAAAATAGCATTTTCTATTATTATTATTTTTTTAATGGAGGTTCTAATTTAAATTCTACCATGCTGTAAGTTATAAAGCTAGTTTCCTCGTAGCTTGAGTCATTATTAGGGCTCTGGGCTCAGGCTAATACCGTTACCTCCTTGGTTTGCCTGTTCAAGTGATGTCTAGTTGGGTTTGGAATGTGAGCACAATAGGGTGTAAATTAGGCAACGGCTAAGAGGGTAGAGACCTACCTTCTAACGCCAAGTACAAATGTAGCTCAAAGATTTCCTTAAATTGCAGTATCCATTAGATTCAATGCAAAAATCTTGATTCAGACCTAAATAACCATCTTTCCAGATTTTTTGATCTCTTTGCCAACAGTCTCTTTTCACTCATTTAACCTCTAAGGTGCTATCAGAATAATCTTTTACCCGACTTTGGTCACACCCACTGACACCTTGCTACCTTCAGGAAAATATCCCGATTCTTTAGTATAGTGACTGAATCCTTTCATAATCTGACCCCAATCTGCTTTCCCACCCCACCAGAGACACCATACCTTTTATTGCTCTCTAAAAGTGTCATGACCTTGTAGGCCCAGCCTCTTCGGCCCTGACAAATATCTGATTATGAATTCACTGTTACCTAAACGTCATCCCCCCAATATAAACATTATCAAACCTCCCATAATATACTCTCTCTTAATCTCCAAAAAACATTCTTTTGGGATTTGAACCCTATTATACAAGGGTTTATGAGTCAGTGATCCCTTCTTAAAGCAAGGATTGTGCTTTGCTCATTCATTCAAAAACATCCGAAAAACTGACTGGTAGGGTACTACATTTACTAATCCAAATACAAAAATGAGATTTGAAATAATTGTTGGTTCTTATTTATTCTTTGTAGAGAATATTCTTTGTAACTTCTACTGTCAGAATCACAAATATTTTTGCTTTACACAATGTTCTACTCCTCCCTTCTCTCCTCTTAGAAAAATACTTTCTAAATTTAAATTGGGGAAAAATACCTTGGAAATACTACAGTAAAAAAAACCTAATATGTGTCTTTTATGTATTTTACATATGTATACCTATAAATTGCTAGATTAAAATAATATGGACCTTTAGAGAAAAGGAAAGAAAAGTTCAGGAAGGAAAAATCAATATAGAATACTACTTAACACATCTAAAGCAAAAATTAAGAAACATCCAGTTACATTTTCAAATATATTCTGTTAAAAATAACCTTCATAAGGATAAGGTAAGAAATATTTACAGTAAAAATACTATGGAATATATTTACTATGCTAAGTGTAGCACAAATATTTTTGATTTATGATAAATTTAAAACATTGACATTATGTGAATTTTTAAAATTATAATCTATAAGTAGTTCCACTGAAACATATACAAACCGTGTATAGGAAAAATATATCTTTTGTCCTAGACATCATAAATTTGGCTGAATATCAAATATTCAATGCTTAAAAATGTATTTTGAATGCTACTATAACCTTAGTTATACCTATTTTGTGGAGATAGTTATTAGTTATTTGGTTTAAAAAATCTAGATAATAAAGAAGTGAAATACTATAATTTTGGAATAAGTCCAGAATTAGAGGAAACTTCTTTCTTCCTAATATAATGCTCTTTCATTGTACTTTAAAATTTATGCATTTTGCATAGACGTTTAAATTATAGCTTTACCTTCAAATTGAAATCTTCTCAAGAATATTCTCTCTGGTTTAGTTCGAGAGTTCAGGAGACATACGTAATATCTACATATTCAATTAATAGATAATGATGATACTTATAAATCAATATTCACTAAACATAGCTTAACTGTTCAAATTTCCTAAGGAAGTTTATTGCTTCAAATGGTCATATTTTTGGCCACAGGAATTTTACTCTATAAAAATGTTATGTAAAAAAATTATATATTCCCTTGTTCATATATAGGATCAACACAATACAGCACAAAACACATGGTGTGGGACACATCAGTAGCTTTCATTAGACTTGATACTATTGGCCAAGAACTTTGTTCTGGCTTTATTTTCATCTAGAGGTTTGTGATAAATATCTTTCCCTCTATAAGTTATTTTTTTCTCTAGGGGTGAAGTCTTGAATGGTAGGGAGATCATTTTCTTGGTGCCCTTGGGTAAGTTATTATCATTTTTGGAAATTTAGTTCTTCTGAAAAAATAATTTTAACAGCACTTTCTTCCTGTGGTTTTTATGAAAATTAAATGCAAATGGAATTAATTAAAGACCTATAACATATTAAATGTAAAAAGGTTATGATTTGAATTAAATCAAGTAATAATTTTGATTAATATTAAAGCTTGCTTTATGCAATATATTTAATTCAACATGAGAATTACCTTTGCATTTCTTTATTTCAAAAAATATATAACATTGGTATACATGTATCCGAGTTTCAGTAAAGAGGGAATATACATGGCTGTGGTCATGGCCAGGTAACTTGGTGCTGAAATAGTACCAAAAAGTGGAGAGCTTAATACTAATGTTTAGCTTTCAGGAGATTTGCTGGTATTCTGCCTATTAAAAAATTACATAAGGAAATACAATAGTCATTCAGCAATTTCCTATTAAATGAATAAATGCATATTTTCACTACCATTTTTCCAGATTCAAATCATACATTGCAAGCATTTAGATTAGAGTATATTTTAGTTATAACACTGTATGCCCTTAAAATTTTTGCTCTATCCTAAAATAGATTCTACAGGCTATAGCAAATGATTATTACCCTAGTGTAATAATTATTACACTAGTGTAACAAGAAAAGGCAACACCAAATTAGTGAAAGGAACCTCTTAAAGATTTTTCTTTCGTCTTAGTTGTAAGATTTGGAACATGCAAAATATTGAACAAAGATGAAAGAAAAACGCTTCTTTAAAAGTGTTTTATAGCATACAACAATCTTAGAAATACTACAAAAAAAATAGTCTTTAAAAACTCTTTCCATGATGGCTACTGTGACTAGCCTTTGGAACATTTCTACTTAGTTCTGTAATAGCAATATTTTTAGGCATTTATAAAATATTTTACCGTGTGGAAAAATGAAAGCAGTGTGATATAGCAGACTATGTCAAGATTTAGAAAAAGAGTATCTAGGTTCTCTTCCTGAATATTCCTCTTCCTGCTGAATTTTTGGGAAATTTTTGTACATCCAGCAGGACATGATTCCTATCATTTTAATGAGGCTGTGTTTAAAAAAAAAAAAAAAAAATTACTAGAATTAGTGGAGTGATCCCACTTTAATGTATAAAATTGTTAAATCGCTATATTGTACACCTGAAAGTAACACAACCAATATAAGACTGTATACTAACTATACTTAAATAAAAATATATTTTTAAAAAAATGTAGCCATATAGCAATGGAATCTTAAAACAAGCTACAAAGGAAGAGACCTTAAGAAGCATCTACTAATCCCCTTAATTTTATCAACTAGCATTTATTTAAGCTCTTATTATGTGACTAGTATTGTGCTAAATATTTCTCATGGATTAAATAATTTGATCTTCACAACATACTATGTCAAGAAACATAGGCCACAAAGTATTAGAATACATTGTTAAATGTATGTACAGTTGAAGCTTGAACAATGTGCGGTTAGGGTGTGGACCCACCCACACAGTAAAAAATTCACATAGAACTTTTGACTCCCCACAAACTTAAATATTAATAGCCCACAGTTGACCAGAAGCCCTATCAATAACATAAATAATTGATTAACATATACAGTTATTTACATATCAACACACACTTTAAAAAATGGTTTTAAACTTTTGTTTCAAAATTAAATGTATTAACATAGAGTGTCCATTAAATTTTAAAATATCCTATGTGGTTTCTGACAATAAATCTTACCAGAAAGCTAGAAACTTGAAAATATAAATTTGCATCCAAGATAATTGCTTTGATATACCACACTGAGAACTTGTTAGGTATATATCTCTGATCTCTATATTCATACACATGTGGATAACATTTTATTATTCACAAGGAAATCAATTCTTTAATAGCCCACATTGGAATTCCAGGAAACAAGTATTTGCAAAAATGGCCAAAGAATGTAAAAGAGCACTAACTCAATTTTAATTTGACAGCAATTTTGCAACCTTTATGACATACATTGCTACACAGAGATATTTTCTTCTTGGGAAGCTATCTAAAACTCATATAAATTAGAACCAGAACTTAGGTGCAGCTGTATATATTTCTTTTACAAGTAGGTAGAAAATGAAAAAAAAAAAAGTGAAAACAATATTCAAAATAAAAAGAAGTCCTTTGGCAATGTATTGAATTAAGTACAACTTTCAGCCCACTAATCTCATCTAAAATTGACATCTATATGAAAAAATAAAACTTTGGGATTCTCATGTTTGTAATTCTTTTAGTACATTAAGAAAATGCTCTCTTTATAAGAAACTTGATCCAGGAGGGAAGTAGTGGTGCATTTGTAATGCTTCACTGAAAACAGCTGCATTTACACCTGGTTATTGCTTCGCGTGGGCCCCCCTTCTCCCCTACCTTCCTGACGCCGCTGCTTCACCTGGAAGGGGTGGGCCGTCTCCGGGCCTGCGGAATCGTGTGGTCTGGCCCGCCAAGGCAACGGCTCGTGGGACTCGAAGTTCAATAAATCTAAGAGCTTTCTTCACAGCTAATTTTTAAGTCCATAATTTTGTATGATCTGAGAATGATGTTATAAATATCCAAATGGCCCTTGGCAGAAGAAAGGTTCCCCACTTCCCATTCTAGATTCTTGACTATGGGCCAAAGCCCCTCAGAGTCCTCTCAGGAAAGCGAGACTTTCCCTCCCACCCGAAGAGCCCCGGATTTAGACTGAAAATGCTCTTATTTTTATTTATTTATTTTATCCCTAAACTTGATCAGACTCTTCCACAGCTGCTTCTTGGGAGTCTCCTACTTAATTAAAATGTCCCCTGGTTCATTTTTGCGGAAAGCATGCAATATCAACGATACTGCAGCAGCCACTAGTCACTGTTTCATCCTCCACTCTCTTGATAAGGTTCCTGCTTGAGAGCTACGTGGCATAAAATTGAAAGTGAATACATTTAAAAACACTTCAACTTTAACACTTCATTAAAAAGGTTTTTCTCTTTTAAAATATTTATTTATCCTTCTGTATGGGAAGTCATTCTGTTGATACGGTGATTGCCCCTATGACTGTGGATATTGAGATTCTATGAAAAAAATGAATTACATACATCAGTGGTTCTTAACCCCAGCTGCATGTTAAAATCACCTTGAAATTTTAAGGAAATACTTATGCCCTTGGTCCACTATTAACAATTCTGATCTAAGATCTGTGATAGGACCTGAACATTAATATTGTTTGAACACGCCTCTGGTGAATTTGCGATGTAAAATCAAGCATCACTGACATATTTACCAGCAACTTTATATTGTCCAGCCAAATAGATTATCTTATTTACTTCTCAAAACCACTGTATTTTATAGTATTCTGAGATAAGAACTATTATATCTGCTTCCCAAATGAGAACATAGGAGTATAAAGATTAAATGATTCCACCATCACTCTAGGGTATGTAATAAATAAAAAAAATAGGGGCTCCTGATTAGAAAATGCAAATATCATCAATAAGAGATGTATTATCTTCAGCAATCTAAATTTCCAACAATCTTATGGAAAAATGTGATTAGACAAAATTAGCATTATAAAGCTGGACATCCTCCCCCCAAGTTTTAATCTTTATGTTTCCAGTTTCATAACCAACAAGGTCACATGTAACAAAACAAAAAATTAACTAATGATAATGCTCAGCCACAAATATTATTTAGCTATAAACATTATGATTAATCAAGATTTTACTCTGAAATAAAACCTGAGTAAACTGCATTTATTGATCTTTTCCTGGCTATGGAAATTACTATAGTCATCGATAGATTTGATAACATGTGTACTTACCAATAGTTTATTATACTGATTTCCTAAGGTTCTACACTGTATTTCCAAGCATTGTTATTTGAATTAACAATAACCTTTCAAAAAAGAGAATATTCCATTTATTCCATTTTATACTACTTTTTACAAAACCTAAAATGGTATGACGATCATATTAAATTTCCATGCAAACAAAATACATTATATTTTCAAGAGATGTAAATTAAAGTTAACATTCTATAAAGAAAGAAAAATTTTGTTCCTACTGTGACTCAAGAAAAAATTGACTATGGTCATGGGCCTTTGTAGGCACGAGACAATTTCCAAAATACTCACAAAAGTGCACCATAATGAGAGTAATAAAGCAAGACATTTACCTCATGGGATCTCTGAATGTGTTGCTGTCATGGGCATAGTCTAAATTTAGCTCCTTATAATTTCAGCTGAAGTTACAAACCATATGGTGATAGAGAGAATTAGCCATATTTTAAAGAACCAGCCAAAAAGCTTTGTTTATTTCAGCCAACAAAAGTCTCTTTTGTAAAAGCATCTGATCGCAAAGTAGTTCATTGAATGATATATTATTCTGACTTCAGTAATATGGCTCATTTGCTTAATTCGTATTGGAAGTCATTTAAGCTTTGTAGATAAAAAGCAAAGTATAACAAAATCAAAGCTATAACACAAATTTTCAAGTCTTTGAACTAAAGGACCAAGCTCCAATAAATTTGTTGGTATTTGGCAAATATTGGTAATATAAAACAAGAATTTCAATGAAATTAAAATGATACCACTACCATTTGTTGAGATTTAAATTGGACATTTTGGCAAAGATTATATATATATGTTTTTTTTAAATATATCTTTATTGATTTTAGAGAGAGGAAGGGAGAGGGACAGAGAGAGATAGAAACATCAATGATGAGAGTCATTGATCGGCTGCAGCCCACAACCCGGGCATGTGCCCTGACCAGGAATCGAGCCCTGATCTCCTGGGTCCTAGGTCAATGCTCAACTGCTGAGCCACACCCAATTGGGCAAAGATATATATATATATATCTATATATCTATATATATAGATATATATATATATTTAACAAATATTGTTCAAAATCTCCTTACTGTTTTTGTTTTAAAAATATAATTTTTATCAGTAAGAAAAAATAATAAAAAATATTTAAATACACTAAAATTTAAAATGGCTACCAGGATTTTATTGTTTTAAAACATTTAATCAACCAGTTATACACATTTTTTAGATAAGGAGAGTAGCTGTATCAATGACTAATAATTTTTGGGAGAGACTGTCTTGTTAACTTTCCTCCCTTCTGATTTTCCTTATTTGTATGTTTATATAATTTCACTTGTTGGCTCAGACTGAAGAGATAGTTCTTTTCTTTTTTTTTAAATCTTCATCTGAGGATATTTTTCCATTGCTTTTTAGAGAGAGTGGAGGGGGGGAGATAGAGAAACTGACATATTTACCAGCAACTTTATATTGTCCAACCAAATAGATTATCGTATTTACTTCTCAAAACCACTGTATTTTATAGTATTCTGAGACACTGATCAGCTGTCTCCCGCAGGTGCCCTAACCGAGGCTTTTGCCCGTGGCTGGAATCCGGCCCGGGGCCCTTCAGACGGCAGGCCAACACACACACTACTGAGCCACACTGGCCGGGGCTGAAGAGACAGTTCTTCATCCAACTGTGGAAGCTCCTATAAGCTTTTTCAAATTGGTGACAGACTTATTTCAATAGACCACTGTAACTATTTTAGCCTTAACATTTTGTAATCAGTGGGACAAGAATATGTTATAGACAATAGGGAGCAGGGTAGAGATTCTATTACATGCGCCCCATTCACTGGGTTCCATACATCTCTTCTGAGCTTCCTGTGTGCCTGTCCCTGTCATAGGTGCTGGAGATTCTCTGGGGCGGCACACAGAAGTGCTGGATGGTGGTGAGGAATATTTTATTTATTAACTTTTATTTTATTAATATTATTTTTTAATCCTCCCCCAAGGATATGTTTTTCATTGATTCTAGAGAAAGGGGAAGGGAAAGGGAGAGAGAAAGAAACATTGATTGGCTGCCTTGCGTAGGACCTGCCCTGGGCACCTGAAACCTGGGTGTGTGCCCTGACCAGAATCGAGCCTGAAGCCCTTTGGCGCACAGGACCATGCTCTAACCCACCGCACAGGACCATGCTCTAACCCACCGAGCCACACCTGCTAGAGCAGTGGGAGGTATTTTATATAGGGGGCTTAGGAATGCTGCTCTGAAGACATGATATTTCAACTAAGACCTGAAATAATGAGACTGAACAACTGTCTGCAAAGAAGAGTAATCCCTTCCCAGATAATAATGGAGACAAAAATCCCTACGGTGAGCACTAGTTTGGTGTTTTGCTTTTAAATATGTCTTTATTGATTTCAGAGAGAGGAAGGAAGAGGGAGAGAGAGATAGAAACATCCATGATGAGTCATTGATCGGCTGCCTCCTGCACGCCCCCTGCTGGGGATCGAGCCCGCAACCCGGGCATGCGCCCTGACCTGGAATCGAACCTCGATCTCCTGGATCCTAGGTCTATGCTCAACTGCTGAGCCACGCCAGTTGGATGAGTTTGGTGTTTTTGAGCAATGAGAAAGCAATCCAGTTGACAAGATTTTTTTCTTTTTAAACCAGGAAATAATGCTAAGAATTGTAGCCAGAAAAACAGGAAGTGACCAGACATGCCTTGGAGGCAGAAGAAGGGGTTGGATGTGTTTATTTTCTAATGGCAATAGAAAGCTATTAGAGGGTTTTAAACAGGACATCTGTTTGATATTTTAAAAGATCTTTCACACTGCTCTGTGGGAAGTGGATTATATAGAGAAATGTGATTAAAGGTGAAACCTTAATTGGCATTTAGAAATTTCTAGAGGTGAATGCTTAGTTTTATTTCTTAGTAAATCTAGCTTCAATGCCAAATACACTGTGCCTTCTGAGTTATTTTAAAACAATTCTTGATAGATATAAATTTTACATTTTCTCCTAATGTAGGGTTTTCCAAAGTATGAACCTGAGATAGTATAAAAATAATTTGCTTCATTAGTTAAAAATGCAGATTCTTTGAATTCATCTCAGATATTTTGAATTAGTATCTGGGTATGGAACCTGAGAATAAACATTTTCTAATAATCTACTCAGGTGGTGTTTATGCATGAGAACACTGGAGAATCATTCTTTGAGAAATGATTGTTCCTACAATATAGAGATGGCAGTAAGGTCAGGTAAGGATTCCAACAGAATTGAATCCTTGAACTTGAGTGAGAAGTCAGTTGTGCCAGATAGAAGAGAGTGTGGGAAAAGTGGTTTTCATGTAATGAGAGAGATGATTAAAGATTATCAGGAATGAGTCATAATGGAAATTTATAATAACTAGATTTCAGGATATGAGGGAAGCAAGGTTGAGGTGGAAGAAAAAGACCAACCCAGAGCTGTTTTGAATCCCACAAATTTCTGAATTTGGAGAGCATGGTGAAGACCTGCATCCTACAGTGTCACATAATCATAACACCTATAAAGAACAAAGGATGAAACAGTACAGGAAGAAAGTGCAGTGCAAATATCTAAAAGGGATCAAGAATATCATATCTGTTTTACTCCCATTCATTAGTCATATCACAGGTAGTAATGTCAAATCTCTATGGAGACCAGGCAGTAGAGGAAAAACAGAGATGAGCAAACAAAAACACACATTTAATGACCACTTGACACAAATTAACATGTTTAAACTTCAAAACAGCTCTATGAAACAGGTGCTTTTATTGTTCCCATATTATAAATGAGGAACCTGGAAAGTTGAATGAAATGGAGTTGTGTAACAAATCTGCTCATCTCTAACCAGTTTTATTAGGTGACTGTCTGGTTGACTGTGTATCTATGGAGTGTATGGGATGTCTGTCTGCTGTGAATGATGCAGGAGTGTCCCTCCCTATCAGCCAGAGACTGGATGACCTACAGGTGCCCTCTGTTTATCAGGGTGGGGAATGTCTTGCGTGCGGTCTGTATTAGGCACTTGGTCTGGCCCTGCCAAGGCAACTGCAGGTGGGACTCGAAATTCAAGAAATCTAGGAGCTTTTTTTCACAGGTAATTTTCAAGTTGATAATTTTGTATGGCCCATGAATGATGTTATAAATATCCAAATGGCCCTTGGCAGAAAAAAGGGCCTGATGTTTGCCTTGTTAAAAATTAGAGGCCCAAAATAGTGTCACTTGTGCTAAAGTCCCAGGTTTTAATACCAGACCCAGATTTAATACTTGACCGGCTTGCTCTTTCGATGTCTGCCAGAAATATAATATTCAACCAGCCTGGACTTTTCTGGTCAACACCAATGAGGTAATCTGTCCTGTGGACCCTCTCCATCCCCATAAGAAGTGACAATCTGCATGATAAAACCCTTGCCATTCTTTTCTCCTTGAAAGGCCTCCAGTTAAAAAAACAATCCCTTCTCTTTTGTTGATAGTCCATTGACACACTCTTCTTGGTATAAAAACCCTCCATTTTGGGTAACCCCACCCGGTGCCCCTCTAGGGGGTAAATGGGATGCTGCCAGATTCACGAAACACTTAATAAAGTCAATTAGATCTTCAAATTTACTCAGTTTAATTTTGTTCCTTAATAGCCTTGGGAAAATTACCCTCCGTTGTGTCTAAACAGATTTTCTTTTAAAATGTCAACTTCACAGTTTTGTTGTAAAGATCTAATGATAAAATAAGCGCAAACCCACCCAGTATCATGCTGGACACTATGGATAATTGCCATTGCTTTAATCCTTCTACCCCCTTGCAAAATGCTTTTAACAAAATACTTATTATTAATTTGTAACACTTCACATCCACTTGTGGTAGGCAGTTAGAATGACATGATTAGAGCAAGGAGGAAGGACCAAGTACAAAAGGTCACCTGGGTAAAAGCCCCGGTTACCTAGCAAAGGACAAAACTGAGAAAACAAGGACCTTGCCCCCAGGGTAAACTTTCCTCCCCTAGCATATCGTTGGTCATAAGGTTTAGGCCCCTTGACCTTTCATATGGCTGATCATGTGGTTTCGACCTCCCCTGACCTTTCCTCCCCTGGCATGTTGCTAGTCATGCAGCTTAGACCCCTCAGAGGGAGAATGAACAGGGAGCTGGCGAACAGCTCTTAAGCAGTAAGCCCCCAGGACAGTGAGGTTCTGACCTGCATCAAATACATCTAGGCCTCAGCTGTGTTTCAGCTCCAGGCCCAGAAAAGCTGCAAAGTCAGACAAGAGACCCACGGCTGACCTCAGGAGAAGTTGCACTGACTAATGACCCCTGTCCTGGTACCAACCAATCAGTGGAGACCACGACCCTGAAAGGACACACCTAGAAAGCTGATGAATAGTCTACTGAGACCCTCCCCTGGGATGTTCCCCTAAAGTCTCCACCCTTAAAACCCTTAGGAGGAAGGAAGGCCCCAGTACCCTGGAGCCTTTCCCCTCCGCCTCCCCCTCTTCTTACCCCCGAGCTACAACTTTACTCTCCAGGGGTCCAACAAAGGTGAGATAGACTCATGCCCAGTAAATTTGGGGTGACATAGAGAGGGTGCTTGCTGTCAGTCACACCTGGGAACATAGGCCTTTGGCTAGAATGGGCATGGTCCTTACAAGCATGGGAAGATTTGGGGTACATAATCCCCTGAACAAAGGAGTTCGCTCTTTTGGCTGCTCTTGCTACTCTTGGGACTCTTGAGATTTGTGTGACTCTGGGTCTGTGAAGCTCCTCTTGCATTTGCCCACATGGCCCATGGCCATGTGGACCCCATACACAGTAGACTAATCCAAAGCAGCTGGTCTAAAGCTGAATTATACCAAGATCCAACATGGAAAGGAAGCTCTGGACACTGGCTTTGCATCTAGATTTACTGAAATCCCAGCTACACTTCTTCTATGCCTGAACTAAAGGAAATAGGACTTAGGAAACATAGGGATGTAATTCCACACAAGTAAAAATCACTTGTCCTCCCATGTGAGTCTCAGAAAATTCTTTTTATTGAACTATTATAAGGACTCCAACCCAGCAACCAGTGAGGGAAAAGTATACCCCACCCACCTCCACCAATAATAGAAGTAATTGTACATGTTATTAAAACTAACTGCATAAATACAGTTTAAAAAAAAAAAATGTTTTGCCCGGCCTGGAGTGGCTCAGCGGTTGAGCGTCGACCTGGGATCCAGGCGATCAGGGTTCGATTCCCGGTCAGGGCACATGCCCGGGTTGCGGGCTCGATCAATGACTCTCTCATCATTGATGTTTCTATCTTTCTCTCTCTCTCTCCCTCTCCTTTCATCTCTCTGAAATCAATGAAGATATATTAAAAAAAAAAAAAAAAAAAAAGTAAAAAAAATATGTTTTTATTGATTTTAGAGAGGGAGGAAGGGAGACGGATAGAAAGATAGAAACATTGATCGGCTGCCTCCTGCACGCCCCCTACTGGGGATGGATCCCAAAACCAGTCATGTGCCATGACTGGGAACCGAACCAGTGATCTCTTGGTTCTTGGGTCAACACTCAACCACTGAGCCACACTGGCTGAGCCATAAATACATTTTTAAATGATAATCCTCACATCTAAAATAGAGCAAGATATTTTTTCATATTTATCCCTTTTACTATGTTTTGTGCTTAATTAATATAATGTAATGCCTCATTAAAAGACTAAGATAATTATAGAATAACAGATTTACTACCACAATGTCTTTTAATTTTAGAAATATTAATAAAATATGACAAAAGTCAATGAGCTAAAAAACTTTTTTTGAACATGCCTTTAAAGAATTCTGTGAATTCAGTAAAGATATTCCCAAGTAATAACCTTTTACGTTTTTGCTGTTTCTTGCTATAGGATGCCTGCATGAGTTAAATATATAAATATTTATATGGGTAAATCATGCAGGTAAATCCTATAGCAAACAACTGTATATCGGGAAAGGGAGAGTAAGAGAGAGAGAATGAGAGACTATAAAAATAGCTCCATATTATAGATAGTTATAATCATTAAATAAAACTTGCAATGGAGTGTTAGGAGTTAAGATGCTGAGTCCTAGATAGATTGCAGGAATGAAATAAATGCCACTACATTTTTTGTTCAGCAGTAAAGTAGGAATAAAAAGACCATAAAATTCTTGGGTTTGACTGATAACCCAACACGATGACTAGACAGAGTTGCAAGTAACAGCTGTAAATAACATCAGGTACTTCTAAAGCAGAGCCACCTTCTGGAAAGGCAGAATTATTATGTAATTATATCTACTTTTCCAAGTTACAAACTATTCCCTGGCAGGGATCCACTTCTTCATTCATTGCGATTCAATATAATTTGAGCTGCTAAGGTAAAGTGTCTCCCGGCAGGAGGCTGCAAATGAATCCTGCTGATGCTTTTATTACTACCGATTCATACTGTTCGGCCCAACACTCAGGCGTCCCCAGCGCTCGAGGAAGCCTTAGCAAGTGGCTTATTTTGAAATGGAGCAGAGAACCACATCCGGATGAGAAAACCAGGGGGCTCCAGTAAGATTCACCAACATGCGATCAGTTGCTGTAACTGTACCAAATTCCCTAACTAGATTATATCTTCAATAAAACCTTTAAAATTTATTTCCAATTACACAGGAAATAAAATATTGGAGGGCTAACTCCTTCTTTGTTATACGTTCCTTATTTTTTGGTAGTATTTTTTTCTGTTGGATTTTTATCTTTTTCTTTTTTGTTCATTAAAATTTAAGTAACACAATGTTAGGACTTTAGTGCATGAAAAAGCCATAATGGCATTTTCTTTATTTGAGCACCTTGGGAAAAATTAAATCTCATATGCTGTAGAGTTATAGTTGGTCATTTTATGGGTTCACAATATAGAATACTAATGTGGCTAAACCATTGTAATTCAAATAGCCTTTTTCTAGACTCTTATATGACTATCAACATTCACTATGGAAAGTATCACTTTTACATATCTATAGGTAAGTTCCTGGGTGTGGATAAATATGCTTAAGCATACATGCTTGAATACATATATATACACACACACACACACACACACATACACATATATGAATGCATATGTATAGATGCTTGTGTAATCTACACACACACACTTAGAGCCTTATAGGAAAAGCAACCAGGACCCATGCTAAATTAGCAGTCTTTACTGGGCACTGCTGCAGGAAAGGCGGGGAAGGTGAAATGGTTGCTGAAAGGAAGCGCACAGAATCACAAAGGCAGCTTTACTGTTCTTGGGACCGAGCAATAGTAATAGAAAGGCCCTTTTCCTGACCTTCTGAATGATGTTGACTGTAAGTGCCAGACAGAAGGTTTCCAAACACTCACAAAATAATAAAGGGAAATTTACTAAAAAAAAACATTTTAATGAAAGTTCACTTTATTGCTACTATTTAAAAGTGCTGCGCAGGCTTTTCTTTGAGTCTCTTACTAATACTAATGAAAGCAATTTAACTAAAATCCCATAACACTGTTCAATGAAAACTCCGGTTTGACCCCATAGCCCCTGCAAGCTATGTGAAGGACCAGGGCCTTTAACTCTGCCAGCTACATATTTCTCTACAGGAACGGGTTTCAACTCTGCCCTAGGTGCTTGAAGCCAAGCTATGCACGGACTGATATGCCTGCAGGTGATTTCAACTTCCCTTTCACGTACATCTTCCTGCTTTTAAGGAAAAGGGGAAAATGAGGATTTATTAAAAATAGAATTCACAATGTTAAAAGTTAGAAAAAATATTCATAGTAATAATTACAGTTTCTTTCATTTACAGATTTTTAGTTAATCATAAATATTTTTCAACTAAATAAGAAACCTTTCTGCTGTCCACACTAACTGACAAAGTAATTGCTGTTTTATTAATAATATATTTAGAATATCGGGTAAAATTATAAGAAAATATTAGAAATTAAATGATGGGATATAAATATCTACCTAGAAAGAGCTCTCATTCCTTTCTAAGTGTGAAAAGGCATAATTCAGTCATAGATTTCTTTCTTTCTTTCTTTTTGAGAAAAAGACAGATAATTACCCTTCATGGGTGAGACATTTGATTTACTCGACTGAGATTCATTCATTTCATCATGAATTAAATGGTTCAATTCAACAGTTTCAATATCACCTGCTGCTGAAGGGACATCGGTGATGACTAAGAATGAGCTGATAGGTCAGCTATATTCATATTAAACAGAATGTTTGTAATTATTGTCACAGGTGAGCCGTCACTTTGATATCATGCAATCTTTTTCCTTTCTTATGACCTTTCAATTTAACTAGAAAGCTCATTGAAATTACAAATCTCCAAAGCACACACTGTGTACATAATACTCCACTATTCAAGTTTTTATTCTAACTAATGAGCAATATACGTTTAATTTCTAAGCATCTGTTACACATCTGACACAGACTTTTTTATTAAACATACAATAATATGTATATGTTTAGAATTATTATTGGGCCTTATGGTGTTAATGTAGTATTGTATGATTTCAAAGAACTTTGCTCTCAAAACAATTTTCCAAAATGTGCGACAGTCAAGTTTGATAGATATGAAAGATCAAAGTTACCTGTCAATTTATAATGTTTTGAATATAAATATTGAAATACATAAAAATATATTTAAAATCAGCATATTTTTTGTAATTAAAGGGAACAACTTTGTTCTGATATCTGTCACAGCACCTAACTTCATTGTAAATTGCCTCTAGATCACCATATGGGATGAAAGTTTAGTATTTGTATAAAGTTAAAATCATTATAGGCACCTTCACCCATACCCCAAATCTTCTCCATTTTAACCCTCTCTTAAACATTGCCAGTCAATATTATGCTTAATGAGACACTTTCAGACAGTTGACATCTTCCCCACAGTGCACATTGATACTGCTCATCTTTACAAGTTTAAAGGGACTGTATAGGTGCTTCTGTTCAGTGGATAGTAGAATGTAATAACAACAAATTATTCTTATGAGGGAAATTACTCATTGCAAAGATGACTGTGTAATACTTATTTACTTCTTCCCATGAATCCCTACGATTGAATTTAAGAAAATCTAGAAAAATAACTCTAGTATAAGATTATTTTAAGTAGCAAAACTAAAATAGGGAAAAATAATAAGACGATACTAGAGGAAATAAAATACAGAAATGCATCCTGAAGTCCTGACAAATTATTTAAGTTAGATAAAGAATTTGGATCTGAGTTTCCAGGAAACAACAACAAAAAGATGTAACGTACATCAGCAGCAACAGCAGCAGCAGTATTTGTTGAGCGATTTTAGGGGCTACAGGGTAATGTTAACTACCTTACTTGGCCAGTGTGGTCTCATTTATTTCTCATATCAATGCTGTGAGAAGAATAATATATCTACTTTAAAGATGGGAACTGAAGCTGAGATAGTTTAGAAAGTTGTCCACTATTAAGCTGATATTTGAACCCACATCAGTGGGTTCCAATCTACTGCTTGAACTCACAATAAGTTCTGCTCATGAAACGGGGACATTTCTCCTGCTTATCTTCATAGGCAGGGAAAATGAAGTAGTAGTTTATAATCTCTACAAGTCCATAAAGTAAATTTAAAGACCAAGTTGTATGATTTGTACTTGATGTGTCCCTTCCTACAAGGCAGGAGTATAATGTAAAGATGAGTTTCCATAAAAGCATTTCACTGAGGAGCCTGCCCATTACGCACCAGTTCTACAACTGTCAAGTAGTCTGGATTGACTTAGGGGTAACATTACAAATGTAAAGCTTTAAAATCAACTGGACTTTCCACAAAAATTGTTCAATTGTTGACAAATTGCATCAGTTTAATTAGTATATCCACATATAAATTGTTGATACTTAAGCAAAGTAGCTTCTCAGTTAAACTATCAGGAACATCTGTTACAAGGTAAATATAGCTACATGAAAAAAGTGGCCTGAATCTAGTGTTTTCAATACGGCAATTAAATATTTTAAAATAATCTAAAAAATGAGTGAACATTTTGGCTTTAAAGTAGTTGACTTTAAGCCAATATTTCTGACAGTTGAATACTGAAACTACTAAATAGAGTTGGCTTTTTAAACCACTCATAAATAACAAGGAAAACCAGCCTCAAAATAAAGCAGTCCACTTAACGCCTTTCCTTAGTAGAGAGTGTGCTTCAAAATGACTGCAATGATTCCATAATTACTTGTCTTAAAAGAAAAAGGAGATTACTATGAAACCTCCAACTATTACACCTTTGGGCTATACATAAATTAAAATACTGTTAAGATAACAGTTTAAAAGACAGCCGAGAATAAAATGTTGCCCTATATGTTAACATTACTAGGTGATTAATGTTATTTGAATTGATATTTGGTTTTGTTTTTTCAAGTGTTTCCACAGTGTGGAGGCAGACAAAACCTAGTGGAGAGAGGAGGAAATATGATTAGGATGACTGGAATCACCAGCATAAGTCTACAAGTTTAAATAGTGGAAGCAAATAATGTCAGCAGTTTTAGGCTAACATTTGTTGAGGGAAACCTAAGAGCAGTAAATCTTCAGAGTAAGACTTTACTACAATAATCAGCTAAAAGGACTTATAGAAGACTGAATATGAGAACTTTATGTAGAAAGATATGAGAACAAGGCAGAAGAAAAAACACACACAGTATCAGCAAGTCTAGATGAACTAAACTACAGCAAAAGTACATAAAGACATCTTATTCTTAGAATATACATTCCTTTAATTTGAGGATGATAAATTTGTTTTGTGCAAAAAACAAGATTAGAGTTATATGTAGCTTTCCTATATTCTATATCATAGGGAAATACTAAATAGAAGCTTTACATTTAAAGACAGAACATAGCGTCTCGCTTATATAGTAAACTATTGCTCTGCCACTCCTCCTCCAAAAAAAGTCATTATTTGTGGTAGTGGGTTGGGGGAGAGGCTCTATCTATAGAATTCAGGCTTTGTTTCTATCCATATGTGCAACCATACAAAAATAGTTTATCATGCAAGGTAAGTAATTGTTTGAATTGCTCATTTTCTAAGCTCACAGTTTTAGGTGCGTTCATATCTATCATTTGCCAGTTTTAAACTTAAATACATACTCTCATTTTGTAAAACTAAAATAACCCTTGGAGAAGATGTAAGCAATGGAACACAAATGGGAATTCTTTTGTGCTTTCTGTGCAGTGTTTGCTCACTTTTCACCCTGTTATCTGCAAAGCCTGCAAATGCCCAGGTAGGCACAGCACATCAGCCTGACAGGCTGTCATCACACCCAGGCCGCTGCTGGTTTCCTGATTGCTTGATGTGTCAAAAACATTGTGATGGATTTTGTAAAAATCTGAAAAACCTGTGTTCATTATCCAAATCATAGGATTTTCTCAAACTTTTAAGAGAAAGGAAAATTAAAAAAAGATTTGAAGCAATACAATTTAGTAGAAATAAATCTCTGCCCAGAATAAACTTGAGTCTATTTTATCACAGGCTTTCACTATTACAAAAGAGCAGAGTCATTGCATTGAACCAAGAGAGGGTGTGTAAGGACATGATACATTTCAAGTATAAATTATTTCCTATTGTATGTACTGGGCAATGTAAACCTAATACAAATTTAATTCAAATTTTCAAAGTTAGTTATTAGTTTTAACAGGTATGTTTATAAATTAACAACATGGGGATAGGATGTCCCCCTGAGAATAATTCTCTCTCTATTTGTTTTAAATATTTCATTCATGAAGAGACATTATAGTCTTTAATTTAAAAAACAAAACAAAAACCTCATAGAACTTGAAAGTGGCTTCTATACACTAGCATATAAACACAGCTCTGAAGCACAATTTATTATATTACTCTTACTTTTTTAACTATCTAATTACAAAACGTAGTTTTTGATGCTCTGACAAATATTGGTTATGTTCCCAGGTTCATTACAATATAATTAGAAAACCATTGTATATTTCTGTTGGAACATAGGCCAATTTATGTCTGATACCTAACTACAGAACCATTGTTGAAGAATATTATCTTGAAAAAGCATCCTTTGACCTTTATTTCCTTTTTTAAAAAATTATGAAACAAAGGGTATCTTACCTAAAAATGGAAGTCACTGGGCAGTGGATTTCACATCAAAATAACTTTTTAAAAGCTAGAACTAACTTAAAAAAATGCATGCCCATATGAAGCAGTATTCTTTCAAATTTTAGAGGTACTTGACTAAAGTTAGAAATTTTATCGGCTTGATGCAAATGAAAGCATCAAGTGAAGATGGAGGTAGATAAATTTTATGATCGTTAAAATTTTTAATTGTAGTTTATCCCAGAACCAAGATTTTGTGTCATATCCAGGTTATATAAAATCATTATTGAATAAATAATCACTACTTATAATTTTATATCTGAAATTAGGAATACTTCTTAAAGAAATTTCCATTAATTTTAAGTTACTTCTTTTATAATAGTCCCAATATTATATCTACATATATATCTATTCATCTATTGATTGATTGGTCTTTTATTTTTTTACCTGGGTGTATGTTTCAGTGCGTGTTTATTTCTTGCTCTAAGAACTTTATACAGAAAATTCTATTATTTTTATGTTAAATTTTATAATGCAGATTTCTATAGTGAAATACAAGCTGAATAATACAACTGTCTTATTTGGTTACATAAACTTATTTGGTTCAAAACAGTACATAACCTCCTTTTTGTGGCTGTTCATTTTTAATATATCTTTAGCTTAAATTCATTGCATGTGAGTTCATCACTCTGTACGCATGGACTTCCCAAAAGAAAAGACATAAAGCTATTGGATAGAAGTCAATTTTGCTTGCCAATACTTTAAAGTGTTGGCATCATATGCATAATGACTATTCTCATATTTGAGAATAACTATCACTTTCATTAAAAGACACTCAATCACACTTTGTGTTTGGCTTTGTATAATATATTTTAAAATTATTTTTATCAGTTGATGGGTTGGTCTGTGTTTGTCTTTCTAGAATTTCTGAGTGTGCAATTTAGAAATTTAGTTACAAATTATCTTTGCTCCTATATAAGCAATGTTGATTTTCTGTTACTCAAGGGCATGTATTGAAAATCTGGACAGGGGAATTCTTCCTTAAAGATAAGTAAGATGCTTCATTATACTACCTAAATCTCTCTCTCTGAGGGAGGAAAAAAAATATTGAGTCTACGCTTGAGTATATATAAAAAATAAATAAAAATAAACACATTTCTAAAAAAGCAAAGGAAAGGAATAAGTGATCTTCAGGGTATCTTAATTCTCAGATGTCCTTTAGTATCAACTTTTTTTTTTTTTTAATATCTCTTTATTGATTTCAGAGAGAGGAAAGGCAAGGGAGAGAGAGAGAAACATCAATGATGAGTCACTGATCAAGCCTACAACCTGGGCATGTGCCCTGACCAGGAATTAAACCCTGATCGCCTGGATCCTAGGTTGACGCTCAACCTCTGAGCCAGGCCCGGTGGGGCTAGTATCAACTCTTGAAATGAGACTGGTGGGTCAGACTGATTGATTGATTGATTGACATATATTTTGATTGTTTTCAGAGGAAGGAAAGGAGAAGGAGAGAGGCAGAAACATCTACGATGAGAGAGAATCATCCACGGGCTGCCTCCTGCACACCCCCTACTGGGGGTGGAGCCCACAACCCAGGCAGGTGCCCTGACCAGGAATCAAACCAGTGACCTCCAGGTTCATGGGTCAACACTCAACCACTGAGACACGCTGGCCAGGCAACGGGCCAGATTTAGAAAAGCCAAATTCTTCCCTCAGGGAGCTTATAGTCAAAAACCCCAAAATGCATTCAACCAATGACAGCAATGCTAGGTGGTATATCTAACTGAAATGCGGGGATCTTACAGACCAGAGGATTTCTTGAGTGAAATGGCAAGAATATTGGTACAATGTAGATTACACTGTAGTTGATTTAAAAGGATTATTTTCCCTCTTCACTCTGCCTTCTCTTTTTTTCCTTCTTGATAGTTTAAGTACCCATAGCATCTTTTTTTTTGTCCTAAAGAAAATCAATTTCCAACAGGTAAATATTTATAAATCTAGGTACTAGTGATAACTGTTTCTTTCCTTCTAATTCCAAGAAAAATACTTCCTGACACGATGCTTATATTTTCATCCACTGATCATCCATCCTCATGGTGTCTGCAAAACTGAAGTAACAAGCACAGCGATGGTGCCTGTGATTTCAGCCTCTTATCTGCATTCTGTTGTGCCCTGCGCATACAGCAGCAGGATTTATTAAATTATTTTAATTTTCTTGATGGCAGTTTTGTTTCCCTTTTAGATCTTGAAGCTTTTAAAGGCCTAACTCATGTATTTGCCCCCCATTTATAATTTAACATACAGCCTGGCACTCTGGTGTTCAGTTACTCTTTGTTCAGTTAATTTTTGTTGAATGAGATGCAGACACATGCATGAGAAAATAATAATTGCTATCCTCACGGAGCATTTAAAGTGTGCTAGGCACTCTTATGATACCATTCCTATCATCATCTTACCAGGCAGGAAGTTAAGGCAAAGAGAGGTTAAGTAAATTACATAAAATTAACAACTAATTAGTGGATTAGACTCAGTTATATTACTAGATTCCATGCTCCTAACCACTGTGCTAAGCACTGACAGGTGTAATTTAATGAGTGGCTAGGATTCACACCACACATTAGAAAACGGCAACAGATGGTTTCAGTGCATAGAAAAAGGGCCACGTGTTAAGGCAGCGATCCTCCCCCCCCCCCCCGCCTCGCCCAGCTCCTGAAATAAATTGGTTCTATGTTTAAAATAACAAGTAATAGAAAAAATAATCAGAGAAGCAACTTTGTACAATGGAAATGAACGAATTCGAGAACAGAGCAATAATCTTTTTTTTCTATATTAAAGAAAATACTTTACTGTGCTTTCATTATAATCTATAGCAATTTCAATGCCTTTCAGTATTTCCCTGTTTGGATAATTTATTTTATATTTTTAATTTTTACTCTAGCTATTTCCAGCCTGATCACTAAGCTAAATATAGCTGGACTGCTTTTGTACCCAAACTTGTTAGTATCTCTGCTTTGTTTTGTTTGATTTAGTCTTTTATATAATGGACAGAGTAACAGCTTCCCCTCTTAGCACCCAAGGGCATAATTACCAGTATTAAATATACATATTTGCGTTTAATTATAAATAATAAATTGTGCTTTAATTGCATTATTTAATCAAGTCTTACTATAATAACAGACATACAAACTTGTTATAATATATATTATTTAGAGAATCTAAATTATTAAATTATGTTATTTTGGGACTGTGTATGTTGAAAAGATCCACTCATTTAGTATCTGTTAGACTTTTTGCCCACAGCTTAGAAAAGTGAGAATAATATTAATTACTCAGGAATTAAATGCACAAATTTAAAGAAAATTTTAATAATTATAATTATTAAGTGTAGCAAGAAGGGAACATCTCTGTGAAAGTTACTTACTTTTTTATTGCTTTATTTGATGTGAAAGTGATATTTTCATGTTCCTTTGTATGTCATCTATATGTTTGTAAATTATATTTTATGCCATGCTTCAGATTTAGCTTTGAAAATTCAGAATGAGTTTTTTGTGTTTTTTCTAATATGTTTTTATTGATTTATTTTTTAGAGAGAGAGGAAAGGAGAGGGAGAGAGAAAGAGAGAAACATCAATTGGTTGCCTCTAGTATGCACCTGACTGGGGACAGAACCCATAACCTGGGCATATGCCCTGACTGGGAATCAAACAGGTGACCCTTCAGTGCAAGGGACAATGCTCCACCAATGGAGCCACACCAGCCAGGACTCAGAAGGAGTTTTTTACCAGCAACCGTAAGTGCCTAGAGCAAAGCTGTATACCTTATTTAGCTAAAAGACAGTTATCAACGGCTATAAGTGGCTATGATGATATTTTAGAAAGTAATCATTTTGACATTTATATAAAAAGACAGTAATTCGCCTGAATATAAAGGGGCTTCTTATGCCCTGTCTGAATGATGTCAACACAATAAAAGAAAACAAAACACAAAATTAAGAGGCCATGCAGTCATAAAAACCACACAAATCTTCAACATCTAGATACTTTATAAACCCGCAGAGTCAACTCGTTTTTCACATGAAAGATTTGCATGTTTGTAGATATCTAGTATCATATAGAAACAGACCAAAGAAGAGAATCATAAACAGGCTACTACTGCATCCACAATCCCTGCAGATTGTTGGAATTAATAGGCATGGGACTTGAGGAAGAAAAGAGTACATACATTTACAAGGAAGGCATCTTAAAGTGAAATGAAGTAGAATACAGATAAAAATCATTGTTCTTTCTCTTCTGCTTTATTTATATTGAAGAGCAACTGGGACAACTTAAATAAACAAGTTCCTTTTCAATCTATTTCATTATTTTTAACTGAAGTATTATATTTTTTCTCAGAATATAAATGTTATTTATATTAATTAAAGTATATTATATATTATAATATTATGGTGACTATATACAAGGTATATATATTAAAATATTAATTATAATATTAACTACAAAAATCCAGTATAAGGATATGTATGTGTGTGTGTGTATATATATATACAATCTTCTGTAATGGTGTTTAAATATTACTACTATTTGTGGATTTTCTGACAATTTTGAATCCATATTCACGCTTCTTTAACAAATTGAATACTAAAATGCCAACGGTTAGGTATCTGCTTTCATCAAATAGTATGTGGTAAACCTGCATCCATGCCAATACACTTATATTTATCTTATCTTTCTAATGTCTAAATTATTACATTTATATTTTAGTTATTTTCAATATTTGGTTAATAAAATGATTTTGTAATAAACACATTTGCAAGTATGTCTATGAGCGACATAATTCTGCTGCTAATAGTAATAAAAATAAGTTCATTTAATGAACATTTAATTATGTGCTTAGATAATTTTTACAAAATCACCATTGCACTATTTTAAAGAGAAAATAGCTAAGTCTTAGTAAATGTATATAGTGTGTCTAAGGTTTCATTGCTGGGTGTCTGAGTGAGTCTAAACACTTAATTACTATGTTATTAATACTCTGATATCAATAAAAATGTGTTATTTATATAATTATATTTTCAATCCTTCAGTTTTTCTTTTTATATTATTTAGTTTTGAATTAGCATTTAACTTTTTATCAGTAATTTTAAAGATCTACAAATCTAGCAATAAAGAAGAAATTTTAAAATAATTAGATATTATTGTATCACTCTCAAGCCCAAAAATTGAGATTCAGAATTTTGCCTCTTTAACACTGGCATCTTGATCGATAAAAATGATAAGTTTGACCAGCACCCAAGAATTTCTGTTACTGTTCAGGTGTTTCTGAGTCCGGTACAGGGACCTCAGTGCTGCCTGGAAAGGCGGGATGCTGCACATTGGCAAAGTACTGCCTTCTTGCAATGAATTGGTCTCTTTCAAAATCAAAGTCAGGATGGATGGAAACTACTACAGATAGGTAAGAAATATTTACAATTAAGTTCATAAGTAATTTTAAATTTTACTCAGTAGTATTTCACTTAATTAAGTTGAATGCTTTTGTTTAATGGGTAATATGCTGCAGATTTTCAACATTAAATCCTCTATATATATGTCTATCCTTTTAAAACAAAAGGTTTGGATGGATGCAATTGATAGCACATTTTGTGATTTACTCACCCCCTTGATATTTTCTTTGTATCCCATTTGACTTACTTATCAATGTGTCTGTATGCATAAGAAAATAACTTTTCACATCATGAGTCACTGCAACTATCTTATCCCTGTCTGTGTTTATATATTTTTTCTACTCAAACTGTGAAATTTGTCATTAAGCCACAACCAACCTGTGAAATCTGACATTCCCTGTCTGTAATTTATAGCAAAAGGCTCCATGATCAATTAGGTCTGTACTTAAACATGCAATCAACAGGATGACTGGTCACAGTACAAATTAAGAATCTTAAAAGAATACTTGATTTCAATTTAATGTCAGCTACTTTAGAGTAAATACACATCAATATGTGATTAATATACTTACTGAGGTTTAACTATCAAGCTAATAATAAAAATTTGCTGCCATACTGCTATTTTTTTCTACTTTCCCCTCTATTATAGTTATGTTTTAATAAATGACCCTCACAACAAAACTATGATGCTACAAAGTTAAATTTAATTGGAAAGTTGTTTTCAGATTAGCATAAGTGATATTTTACTTTTTTCAAAATGATTAAAATTGAACATCATGGCATTTAAATCTTAAATCTTTTGACTTGTCCTGTATACCTAACATAATTCAACTAATTCATTTATTTTTCAGTTCTGCAGTTGAATAACTGCTAAGGTATTAACTACCAATGACATAAAGTGTAAAAATGTTACTTATAGTATCAGAGCATTACAGTTCAAATTTCCATTATTATTAGTAGTATCAGTAAACAGATTTAAAAATTAAATGTGAATACAATTTGCAATTCTTATTTTTCAAGGAAGTGGGATTAGAAATGCAGGCACTAGAGTTTATTACATATGTCAACTTTTGCAATACATGTAAATTCGTGAAAAGTATATAGAAGACTTCTAACTATGGCTATGAGCTTAGTTAGTGATCGCTAAATGTTAATTGTTGTTGTTACAATTAAAATTATTATTTCCTGTAGCAAATAAGAGATATTTTACCTAAGCTACATAAAATAAGAAATATTTTAAATCAATTTGGTCTTTCATTCTTATCAATATACACCTTTATAAGTCCCTGAAATGCAGCATGTGACCCACCTTGATCTTTTTACGAGAGTTATAAGATTCTCTGTGAGTATGCAGCTCCTAATCAACGATCGAATGGATCGAATGGTCTATCCGCCTTTCCTTTTTGTCCTGACTAGTCATGAATGACTAGGATGGAGGCCTGTTTCTTCTCAATGGAAAAGTTAAATTTGGCCGTGGTAGCTTCAAACTAAGGCCCTCTTCTGCCCTTCGAACCTCTGCTTCCCATCCCATTTGATCTTAGACAATGGTTTGCTTCATCCAAATGCAGGTGCCACATCTACCTGTTCCCCAACTTCATGTCTGTGTTCCCCCAACACACATACATCTCATTCTGAACTCAAGGCTCCAACGTGTGTCCCCTAACGGCATTACCAAACCTCTCCATTCTCCAAGGAAGATAGCCAACCGGCCATGCGGTTTATCTCAGCATATCTTTTGTTCCTACTAGAATAGGCCTTCCCCACTGAGCTTACTGTCATCTGCCAAGGTATAGTTCAAGGACGGCCACTCTGTGGAAAGACTTCTCAACCCTTCACTCTCCTACAGAATTGCTTTCATCTTGGGTGCTCAGGACCTTTTTTAAGCTACTGCTACACGTTTAGTAGTTTATTAGAGCTGGTTTACAGGTCTTTTTCCCCACTTTTTTTTTTTTTTTTAATGCATCTTGAGGCAGGGATGACCTTTATCTATTTATATATTTCTTATTACATTCTATTATATGGTAGGCACTCAATCCACTGAAAGCATTTTTTTTTCTTTTTTGGTGCTGTGCTGAGGTATGTTATTAATAAATTATTGGCAGTGTTCTGAAAGGTTGCCAAAAATGATTTTACAGGTAATGGGGACATATTAATAAAATTATTAGAATCATTATCATCATCAGTAAGACAAAAGTATGTTTCCACTGGAAAAAAAATTGTGTTACATGTGACAAAGCAATAACCAAACATTCTCATATTTGACTAAAGCACACCACTTCTGCTATATTCAAATCATGAAATGAATGTTGATAAGCACTATGTATTAGATTTTTCTTAATTCCTTGGTATCATCTCTTTTAATTATAAACTTTCTTGCCTCTTTTCCTTATATTTAACTAGTCTTCATAGACCAGCAAATTAACCTTCAGGTTTACATGTTCAGCAATATCTGATAATTCCAAAGTGAGTAATGGTTACAACCAATTTGCCTATACTTCTCTCCTGTTACACTCTGCTATCCAGAGAAAGGAGTGCATGATTATCTTTCAAGTTTTAACACTCACAAGGATGTGTGACACATAAAAACAAAATAAAATTGTTTCTCTTAAATGACTCTAGTGAAAATCAAACACAAACTTAGTCATAATCACGTTGAAATTATTTTAAAACATTCATTATATTGGTATTTTTAGTATCTCACCTTAATAATCATAAGTTATAATTTGTAAAAATAATTTAAATGTATATTTAACACATTTGTTACTTGTTGCCATAACAAAGTGGTTAAGAGCACAGTCAATGGAGTAATGTTGAGTTTAATTTCAAATCCATTTCTTACTAGCTGTGACCTTGGTGATGATTCCTCAATATTCTTGTGCCTTAGCTTCCATCACCTATTGCATGATTTACTTAATTAATATATGTAAAGCAATTCTGAGAATGCTTGGCATACTGTAAACACTCAAAACAGTTGACTTATTAACCTGTTTTGCTTATATTTTATTCAACTGCTTTATCTTTATTAATATAAACTCTTTAATATAAGCTTTTCTGTGACACCACTGATTGTTCTGCTAAAAGAAACATTTTTTAATTACTTATAAGCATAAGTATTGCAACATATTAACTTTGAATTCAAGTAACTACATAATAGGATCCACTGCCACTTTTGTATTTAAAGATCTACAAAAAGATTGTTTAAGATAGCTTTTGTCTTTTAAGGTCCAGGCATTTATGTTAGAGATAAATACTCAGAGATATCTACAAAGTAGATGGCTGACTTTGGTCCATTACAAAGCCCTGCTTTGAGTTCTACTTAAAACAATCAGTAGTTTTTAAATGATATATACATATTATCTGTATCACAGTGGAAGAATTAAATCAGATGTTTACAATTAAACATGTCTTATAAATTCATGGCAAACATCATTCAGCTAATGTATGTGGTTCCATTCTGGAGCTTCCCACATACACTGACCCTTTGGGACTAAAAAAGAAAAGTAAAAATAAATCCTTTCTTTCTCTAGGATTGCTTCTTCTATTCTTTTGAATATTATTCTGAAAAGTAAAACTGCATTACAATTATTATATTTTAAAAATTAAAACATTATAATTATCTATTTAGAACCTCAGTTGGTGCCTGCATTGTTCAATGAACATTAAAAACAAAACAATAAAACAATGCTCTGGAGGAGTAGACAAAATCTCCAAGTTGACTTGATTATAACATAGGTTTACATATCCTCCCACCCTTTTTCCAAAACAAGTTATTTTAACTTTCTAATCATCCGGTTAGTATTCAGATTCGGGGCTTTGAATCCCAAAGGCCTTTTGGTTTAATCCCTCAGTTTTGAGCAGCTGGCTTGAACCCACCAGCGCGCCGAGTCCCATCAGAAGAGGAAACCTTCGCCAGTAACGCCCAGTGCCAAGGCAAGCTCTGAAAGGAGCGGGGGTGCTTAGAGGGGGCATAACTTTAATTTTCATTGTGTTTTCAGCACAAGGTAGCAATAGATAGAAACTCTGAGAATAGGGAGTTATGTTTTTGTTTGGTAACTTTACCCCAAGCAAGAAAGATCCTGGGACTACATCAGGCACAAATATTGTTCTTTTCTGAATGGGAACATTTTGCCACTACTCCTAAATTTTTGGAAGTGATTATACATGGCTGACTCTACTTGATGGAGGATCTTTCTATCTTCATTGATTCTAAACCTTTTTTCTCACAACCTGTTGTTTAATATTTCAAACAAAGAACAAAACTGGGAGCTTCCATTTCTTTCTATATGTTTTAGAAGAAGTATCAGACTCTGTGTATAATTCCAGCCATGACAGCACATATTGCCCCGGGACTACCTATATGTTTTCCATTATATGGCCAACTATTTATTTTCAAATTATACAAAATATTATTTTATTTAATCACTAATAGGTCAAAGGTATTTGGTCATCATTTAAAACATTTTTATTAAAATTAAAATTTATTATTAATTTATTAATTTTATTAAAATGTTTATTTATTTAAATTAGAGAGGAGAGAGAGAGAAACATCTATCTGTTGTTCCACCTATTTATGCATTCACTGGTTGCTCTTTGCATGTGCCCTGACCGGAGATTGAACGCACAACATTGGCTTATCTGGACAATGTTCTAACCAACTGAACTACCTGGCCAGGGCAGTCATCATTTTTAAAAGAGATTTATTCTTTCTCATTTTGCAAAGATGTATTAGGATATAAATGTAACCCAAAATACCAAGAATTATTGCCTCAATCTATCATGTACTGACTGTTCTTTCTGCTTTCAGAACAAAGTATGACATTTCAACTAAAGAGGTTAGATGTGTTATAATATTTTTGTATTCAGTATATATTTAATAAAATTTATTAAGCACTTCTATGGACCAGACAAATGCATGTCATTTCTCCAATGCCTCTCACACTATAAAAATTGACAGAGCTGATATATTATGAAACAAATGTTAGGCAATCACCCATTACACTGATGCAAATCTAGAGCAATCCCTCTATCTGGTAAGCTAGGAATAGGACTTCTCACACAAGTTTGTGACAAACTGGAGATTCTGCTAGAGTGGAGATGGAAAGTAGAGGCTGAGAGAGAGTCAACTGTAAAAGCATGGTGGAAATTGGGGAACACAGTGTCAATGAAAGCAACATAGATGGACCCAGAGGGTACGACACTAAGTGAAATAAATCAGATAGAGAAGCACAAATATGTATGATTTCATTTATGTGTGGAGTCTAAGAAACAAAACAAACAAATGAACAAAATAAAACAGAAACAGATTCATAGATATAGAAAACAAACAGATGGTTACCAGAAAGGGGAGGAGTTGGGGGACAGGAAAAATAGGTAAAGGTGATTAAGAGGTACAAACTTCGAGTGTAAAGTCATGGGGATGTGAAGTACAGCATAGGGAATGTAGTCAATAATACTGTAATAACCTTGTATGGTGGCAGATGGTAACCAGACTTATTGCTGTGATCATTTTCTAATGTATATAAATATCAAATTACTATGATGGATACCTGAAACTAATGGAATATTATAAGGCAATTATACTTCAATAACACAGAAAAGAAGTATATAAATATTTTTAATCATAATTTAGATAAGTAGTTATGCAAATACAGAGTTGATTTAACTTCAATTTTATTTTCGAACTCAGGCATGCTGAGAGAAGTTAAAGCAAACCAAGAAAGCTTTTAAAGACATTCCTCTCTTGATATTTTCCCCTCTCATTTGGGACTTTTTTTTTGTTTACTAGATTATTACTTACCCTAAAGTATCTTCAAATTAAATTTAACTACTAACAAAGCAACAGGACAAGAGAAATCTTTGCAATAAGATAGACCATCAATTATCCTAAAGATATTCTACAGTGTACAATTAGTTTGATCAGCATAAAAGAATCCTTGAAGACCCTTAAATAATAACCTACAACTGAATTACTTTTACTTTTTATGCTGACACAGCTGGTATGTTGAGATTCTTTATCCCATGTATTTTTCAGTGCCATTCATTCCTGTCTGCCCTGAGTTAACAAAATTCAGCCATTCTAATTGCCTTATTTATCACTACTGAAGTTTTAAAAGCCAGTCAATATTGTTCTTAATGTGTCCCACAAAGTTTAAATAAATAAAATGCAAACAAAACCAAGCCTTTTGCATTTGGTTATTTGGTCTAATATCACTGAATTCAGAAATTCAGAGCTAACAGAGTGATAATTTATACTAAATCTACCCACCAGTGACTTAATTAGTAGGTGGTCTTACTCAAGAAAATGTCCTTTTGCCCGGCCAGGCCTGGCCTAGCGGTTGTGCGTCGACCTCGGCTACAGGTGATGGGGTTCGATTCCCGGTCAGGGCACATGCCCGCGTTGCGGGCTCCATCCCCAGTAGGGGGCGTGCAGGAGGCAGCGGATCAATGACTCTCATCACTGATGTTTCTATCTCTCTCTCTCCCTCTCCTTTCCTCTCTCTGAAATCAATAAAGATATATTAAAAAAAAAAAAAGAGAGAGAGAATGTCCTTTCAAGTCTGAGATAATTTATTGAAAATGCAATACTTTGCAACACAAGTACTGTATAAACTTTAAAAATATATATATATATATAAATATTATTTTTAAAATAAGGTTTTATCAAAGAATTGGTGCCAAACAAAAACTGTGAACTAAGTTAACATATGAATAGACTCATTACATGGCACATGGTTTTAAAACAGAACAGACCACTAGAATATTAGGTAGTTATAGGAAATTTTACATGTAGTGGCTAAAATAAGAACTCTTCTATGTATCATTTTAACTATTAATTTAATTAAGAGTTTATGAATTGAGAATCAGTTTCAAATAAATATTTATAGTTTCTTCAGTATTGTTAGTTTTCAAAAGTCTTAATTCTCTTAGAATCTCTCCTTAATCTTTCAGCACCTTTTGACTTCACTTGTGACACTTGCTTAGTTAACCCCCCTTTCCCCTTCCCACACCCCCTTCCCTCATCAAGTCATCCATTGTCTAGTGTCTTCATGAACACACAAAAAGCCCTTAGTTTATTATGTCACACCATCAAGATAAATTTTACTTATTCATTTATGAAAATAGGATTTCAGTTTTGCATTCTTTGTTGTCATAAGTCTTCACCCCTATAAAGAAATTGCTTACCAATGACTCCTCAATCATCTAATATTAATCACTCGTCATTTTCTTAAACCTCTTGAAAAACTTCCTCCTTTTTAAATAAATCTTATGACCTTGGGGAAACTATCTAACTTGTCTGAACTTCAATGTTTTTATTTGTAAAAAAAGTTAATACATGATTTTTAGAGATGTTGAACAACTAACTAAAATATGGGTAAAGTAGCTACTGCTACCAGCTTTCTTATTGGCCTCTCCACCTTTAATCTCTCTCCTAGTCAGTCATCAAACTTCCTCATTGCTAAAATTTTGAAAATACTAGCCCCATAGTCAAAGCTCTTTAATATTCTCAACTTCTAATCATGCATATTCAGTTTTTCCTAATTCATATATATATAATATATACTATTTTCCAAAGACACTCAATAAAACCAGGATGTTTCCTATCTCCTTCAACGTGCACCTGTTACTTTGTGTCTGGTTGAAATCAGTTCTTTCCTCTCATCTCCTCAGATATCCTCATGCATTGAGGTGTAGCTCAAATATGAACTCTTTCATCAAGTCTTTATTGACCCCCCAAGAAATGAGAATCCCCATCCTCTGATACCCTGTAGCACCCTGCAATATTCTTAAGGCACTTTGCCGCAATCTGCTTCATATTGTAGATGTCTAGACTCCTTCAGCTCCAGAAATCTTCAGATTTTATTTTTATGTCTCATATAATTTAAGATAACAGCTAAAAGTAGTTGCTTCCAAATATGACAAAATATACAAACCTCCACTGCACATGGATATTAGTTATAAAAATGTTATATATTCTATAGTTTTAATTTATATATTTATTATATAAGAAAATGTTAAGTCACAGAGTTCAGTGTGAATCTTGACCACAAAACTCTAATAAATATCTCAGTGTTCTAATAAACATATGTGTTTATTCTATGTTATTTCAAAAGTGAGATATATTAAAATCATAATTCTATACAAACTAAGCTGTGGGCTCTAGACATTTTCTGTGCATACATTAGCTCCCAGTCATTGGGAAATGGGCAATGCAAAGACAGGAAGCCAGTGTGACACAGGGAATTGTAGCACAGGGAAGGGAGTGCGGGGCAGTGAACAGTGCATTAGGATCATTGGGGGGCAAGGTTTACATCAGGTAGATGGGAGTTCACCTCCTACTTGGATACTAGCTTTAAGATGCCCCGTGAGCTACTTGCCATCTCCACACTCCCCTCATATATAAAGCAGGGATTTAAAAGGCTGTGTACAGAAGGAAGAGTTGATATCTGCAAATCTCCTAGTACCATGATCGGTCTATATTAGTTATATAGAGTTGCTGCTGTCACTATTCTTGAAGTCAAATTTTCAATTCTGCCTAAGAAGAAACCACCCCTATCAAGTTGCTTGAAGCACAAGATGGATAGTATGCCTGCCTCACAGAGTTTCTTGTCCAATTCTTCTTTAACTACTAAACTTTTGCAATTAGACTCACTCTGAGCAATGCATCTTTATCTTTGAGGCTTAGTACCCAGGAAAGAGCTTCCCTACGAACACATACGAGGTGGCCATATGTTGTGCATCGAGAGTTTACTGACACCAAGTCTAGCAAGACCTTAAACAGAGTAGAAGGACCTGTCCCGGATGGCTGGTCACAGGACCGCTAGAGAAGTTGGAAAGGTGTGCTAGACGAATCTGTGTGCATCACGGCCTGGCCCAGAGTCAGGAGCACTGCAGCTGCCCGAAAGGGGGTTGGACTGTGATTCCTCACGGGCCACATCCAAGCCAGTTCCTCCTTCACGGGTCTGCTGTTACAAAGGCCGTGCATAAAACAGAAACCACATCGCAAATGAAGGTCTGGACTCTAATCTTTGCCTAGGAGCTCGCTATCTACAAATGCTAACCTCACTTTCTTCCTGCTATCAAGTGCTGGGTTTGGACCATCTCAGCTCCCAAATCCCTTTCAACATTAGCGTGTGTTCACGGTCTGAATTCCCCGTCTTCAGAAATAACAGAAGTTCTTAATGATGCATCTACTCTCATTCTAAAAATCCTTCTCTTTTAATCCTAGAAATATTTGTTCCCTGGATTAAATTTCAAGACTATAAACACGGATATGTGTTACTGGAGAGACCAGAAAGAATCTGACCCTCTGTGTTTTTATAAGGTCCTTCACGCTCTTTATAGTTTATTCATCTTATACTTTTGGGGGTCTCTTTAATTTCATCCTGGGGTTGTATACACACATTATGGGTATTTTTAGAAGCACTTTATGAGAACAAAAATCTATTCCCTGTGCCCTCATCAATTTGAAATTACCATTTTAAGGCTGATTAAATAAGGATTAGTGCCAATGTTCTACTTATTAGGCTGTGTCCTCAACTGGAACTGATGATGTCGTATTTGTCAATAACTAGTTCACAGCCTTAGATTCCACAAAATGAAACCTCTGCATCAGAGTCCATCTGCCTGAACATTTTAAGGCAAGTTTCCATGAAAGGAAAGCCATCTATTATATGATGATATAAGCGTAAAGTGGCATGTATCACAGCTGTGTGATTACTGCTGGGGAGATGACTTGCATTCCCCATAAGCCCTCTATCAGGAGCCAGCAGTGATGGATTGAATTCCCCTTGCCTTAGCATGATGATGGATTGCTTTAGGAGAGAATATGAGAATGGTAGAAGCTAGGCAGAAATTAATTAACATCACAATGAAAAGATGCTAGCATCGATCTTTACCATGATATGAGATTGATCCCGGGAGTTGGTCAGATAGCCACTAAACTTTCTGAAAGCATAAATGATAAGTCATTCATGTGAGGTTTTTGTTCAATAACAGTTCATTATTGTAGAGCAATTGTAAAATTCAAAATTTACATGACTGCCAAATATTACATACATTCAAATATGCACACAGGCCTCATATGGATAAATTAACACAGTCTATTCTTAATACTATATGACACACAATGTGCATTTGGTAGCAGTAGTCTTTAGAAATGATGCTGGATAACCGAAGGGAATAAAAGGATTTTATATATTAAGGGGTAGATAAAAAAGGCATTCGATGTGAGATGAGAGGAGATCAAGCTTTGGCACCTCCGCATAGCCACGGCACTCCTCTCTCTGAGCATCAGTTCCTCCAGTGCAAATATTGTCATCTGCTCTGTCTATTTCACTGGGTAGCCATGAGGACTAAAAAAAATAATATGCTTTAAAGCTCATAATAAATGTAAAGCATCAAATAAATTATGTATACACAAAGAATATAGTATTTATTATTTCTCTCTTTTATATAATGATTAGGGGAATGAAAGAAAGAAAACCGGAGAAGCAAAATAACACATTCTGAATATTTATAGTATGATTCTAATTTCTTTAAATGGAGTAAATAGTTTAAGAGGATACTGTCTTGCCCTGGACGGGTGGCTCAGTTGATTGGAGTGTCATCCCATACACCAAAAGGTTTGGGGTTTGGTCCCTGGTCCCCCGGTCAGGGCGTGCGGGAGGCAACCGATCCATGTTTCTCTGTGTGTGTGTCTCTCTCTGTATCTCTCTTTCTCTTTCTCCCTTCCTCTCTCTGAAATCAATAAACGTATCCTCAGATTAAAAACAATTTAAAAAATAATATATTTTCTTAGTTTCAACCTTCTCATAACTAAAACATCAAAGAGAAACAAAATGATAACTTTAAAATACTATAAAATAACAAATTTGCCTTTTTAGAGTGAGCATCGAGATAGCAACGGTTGGTGGATAATTGTTTTCTTGATGAGAAGAAAGTCCTTATAAAGTCTAGTCCACTTTTGGTTGTATCGATTAATTTGGAAGACCCACTTAAAAAATATGCAGAGAACTTTCAAAACACGCCTTTTAAGTATATTGTTTGAAATTCAACTATTCAGGGTGAAATGAAATCAGAGCACAAACAAGGCCAGAGGAAAATCAGAAAGTACTAATAAAAACAAATTGATCTGCCTGGAAACCAGCGCTGGTGCTGAGCCAGTGAGAAGGGGTTAGTGACAAACAGTGGACACAACCCCGTTTGTCTCCCAGGGGAGGAAAAAAGTCAGTTCAGTGACAGCGAGTGAGTTCCTGGGGGAATTATTCCAGGAGCTGAGAGAGTCCTCCAAGCTGACACATGAGTTTGCTCTTGGAATTGATGAAAACCAAAGGTTTAGCGGCTGGGAACTTTTGGGGGGGAAAAAATCAAAGGAGAAGTCATGTAAAAACTTTTGTTTGCAAGTTAAATAGTTGAGCAAGAACCCAAAGACCAAGGTCTCCCGTGCACCCCAAGAGAAAGAATTGTCAACAGCACTGCTGCCAGAGAGGCCTCCTGGGAACTGGGTTTCAACATGATCCAGTCTCAAGGATGGAAGAGTCCTACTTTGTGCACTCAGGGTTTAAACATATGTTTTCGATCCATTATGTGGCGGACATTGTGCCAGGTCCTAAGGATATAAACATGAGCATCATCTTGTTCTTGATGTTGAGAAATGTACCATCTAGGAGAGCAAAAGGAAATAACCAAAATAACTAGAGAAACATGGTTAGTGAGGTAGAAGGCACTATAACCTGCTGCACAAAAAGGGGTTTTCTTCACTCTGCTTGTGTCAGTCAGTACATAAAAAAGAGGGAAAAAAGATCAATAGAAAAGTAAGAGCAAACACTGCGAAGGTGAGAGCAGCGTGGGGAAGGAGAGAGTTTCTTGAAAACAATGAATTTGAAATGCAAAGAGTGAACACTGTGAAGGGTCAAAAGCACATTCTACTGAAGGGACAGTGTGGCTGAACACCTGGGCCAGAATTAATTGTAAATGCCGCATCTAAAAATGTCTCGGCGGCAGTCGGCTGCATGCTCAGGGCTTAGCACACCGGTCTTGTAAAAATGCCTTCGCTGAGCTGGATGTTGGTGTTGCTGACACTTCCACCAGTTATTTTTCAGGGTTCTACTATTGAACTTAGATTAATTTGTTACATGCATATGAAATATGAGCATCCTGCTTTATATACATGTATATATATGCTTAGCCATTGTAAGATTCAAAGTTTATAGAACTGCCAAATATTGCATACATTCACACATGCACACAGAGCTTCGTATGGATACAATAGTACACTATATTCTTGATATACGACACACAATGTGTATTTTGTAGCAGTAGTCTTTAGAAATAGATACATATATACATATATATGTGTGTGCGTGCCTGCCTGTGTGTATCCTATTTTAAATCACATGATCAGCAAGGAGGCTGAGAGAGACCCATGTTCTTTTTGGGCTTTAAGGAGTAAATAAAATCAAATTTCATATAAAATAGCAAATCCAGAAAAGAGCATGCCTCATGCTTTCAGATGGTGTCGTAGGATTTGTTATTTGGTATGGGATGTGGAGATTACAACTTATTTTGCGAAAATGAGTGAAGATTTCTGCAATTTTTTCTTTTTCTCCCTCAATCAATATTCAGTTACAAAATAAAGGTTGCCTGATAGAACTCCATTGAGCAAGAGCCAGTTAATTTAAAACCTTTTTGTCCTAAATTATGTTCTTCTATTTCCTAGGGTAATTTGTCACAGAATTTTATAATAGTTATCAAGATAATTAAGTTCTGAAACAGGTTCTAACGGCAGGGAGTGTCGGAACATAAATTAAGAGGGTTTTAAATAACCACATTTTATTTAAATCCCCAACTGTACACTCTTAAACAAATTTACCTTTGTAGCATTAACAGACTTACATTGCTACACTTTAATGCAAAATCAAAATTGAAAGCCTTTAATCATAATTGCTTTTAATTCTAAGTGAAAGTTTGAATTACAACAGTGGCCACTGAAAAGAAAGGGTATTTGAAGTTGTTTCCTGCTGACAGGTTTAATTTGACTTGCTTTAGGTTTTTTTTCTGGCCAGTCTAAGATTTCAGCTGCTGTTGCATCAGTTTTAAGTCATACTTCTGTGTAAATAAATTTAAATTCATAAATAGAAGATGTGAGGGTAACAACTAAAGAAAACAGAAATGGAAAAATTGACACAATTAAAGAGAATATGAAGTAATGTGAGCAACAGACTCATGGGGATCGTTGAGGCTAATTCATAATAAATGCATACACAGAAAGAATTCCAAAGCAGAAGTAAAGAAATAGTACAGGGATATGCTCAAGCCTAAAACATAAAGTAAAATAAACAGATTCAAATACACATCAACCTGGGAATAAAGGCTTAGAAAGTATAAATTAGACCAAATCAAAGAGATCTGAAGGAAGAGTCCATTGTCCACAAAGAGGATGCTGTGTAATTAGGATCTGTGAGGCAATCCAAAGCTGGATTATTCAAATAATGAAACCAAAGCATTCCCTGGCATAAAGAAATATCATAGTGTGTGTGATGTTACCAAATCCAGATATTCTGAAAAATGATTTATGTGAGTTAAAGTATCATGATGGCAAAAGAATGTTTGTTTTTAATATTTTAATATAAATGCCCTTCTGATAAAGATGCTCCCCAGTCAAAGGGAAAATATATGCATGTACGTTAATATAGCATGTATAGTCATATTTCAAAAATAGTATTTCCAAATATTCAGTATAGAAAGATATCATTGTCACTCAATTCCATCTCTCCTGTATCTCATTTGCGAGTAAATAACATATACATATACACATGCATAGTATATTCATTACTTGTTGCTATTCAACACAGAAAGATAGGTAAATAGATGATAGAATAGAGATATACATGTAAATATGTATACGTATATATGTGTGACGGCAAGGATTTCTAGGGCATTTATCTCTGTTTATTTATATCTTCACATCCTCAAACTTTTGTGATCATGTCTATGGCACTGAATTCAAAGGCAGTGATATGACTATCATTGTTATTTTCTACCTAATCTATTCTTACATTCTCTTTTAGAAGTAAATTGAATTAGATTGACAAAATTAATCTTCAAAATTCTATAGAATCAACCCCAAATAATTTACATTAATGAGTACAATGGTGATGCAGATGGATAAAAATTTTCAAAATAATTCATATGCATTCAAAAACCACTTGGCACTATATTTCTATTTAGCTGTAGTGGTACTGTAAGAATTAACAGGGTTTCAAAAACAAAACAAAAACAAAAACTACAAAGCATACAGTGAATCACAAAGGAATTAGAAAACTGCCTTACTTGAGCGTCCTAATTCTTGATTAACCTCTGGATACACGTTTTAAGTTCAAAGTTCTAAGAACCTCAGACAGATACAAAGCAGAAGCAGTCTTGCTATCAAGTCTCTTTGAGAACAGATATACTTCTAGAGACTTTAGCTTATTCACTAAATCACTGTATCATGCTACAAACATTTAATGAACATGTATTCTATCTCAGGCATGCAAGGCACTGAGAAACAAGATAAAAACGGCCCCTGCCCTAACGGAGTTGACAGAACCGCAGTATTTTACTTAACCCCTTAGAATCTCAGCTAGTTAGTTCATCTGAAAATATCTAAATTAATCTATGATTGTCAAAATTCCTTTTGGGTCTAGAATTATTTTTTTCTATTTTTACTACATTGATTGGGGTGACATTGGTTAATAAGATTATATTGTTTCAAGTGTACAATTCTAAAATACATCATCTGTGTATTGCATTGTATGACCACCACCAAAGTCAGATCTTCTGTCACCATATATGACCCCCTCTCCCCTTCACGAACCCACACACCCGTTTCCTTCCGGTGACCACTATACTGTCGTCTGTGTCTGAGTTTTTGGTTTTTTGTTTGTCATTTGTTGCTTTCGGTGTGTCTCAAAATCTTGATATGGAGAAATTCCATATGTTTGCATTCAAGCATATTAGGATGCTTAAAAGGGCAAAAGATATTATACATCAGCACCTACCAGGCACGAATTTGTATTTGAAAGTTAAAAAAACACACACACAACAAAACTTTATCAACTAAGCTTTGTTGTTGATCAACCAGGATTGTACCAAGACTTAAAGATTATTATTACCTTTAAGATTTTACCGAAATACTTCTAAATTAAAATATTTTTATTTCATTCTATTTTGAGAAATAACCAAACATCTTTTAAATTTACAGAGTTGTAAATGTTGTAAAACAAAAAATTAGATTCATTATTTATATAGTTTCTAGGCACTTTAAAGAAATATTTTTATTGCTCTATGTTAAGTTCAGCTACTTCTTGGTGTATGTTAGGATAAAACAATGTTACCTGAGAGTGTCAGTTTTGACCTTCGTAAAATAGTTTATAAATTTAGTGGTCATTTTTGCTGTTCTAAAGCTTACTTCCACCAGACTCTTGCTCATCTACAATCAATTGAGATTCCTCTCTTCTCAATTCTAATAATAATTGTGTCGCTAAGTTAATTTTTAAAACCCATGTGATTTTTTTTTACACAATATAATTTTGACAGAAAATAATTGTGGGGGTCAGCATGCTTAGAATGCATCTCAAGCTTTGCTGAAGCGGTACATTGTTATTGTTACATTAACCTTAGGAGCAGGGAGAAAGATGTACATAGGAACAATGTTAATGCATATAAATGAGGGTTTTGTGAACAGTAAGAAAGCAGAAAGAGTTTTGGACTCTGAACAGTGTTCCAGCTCTGCTATTAAGTATCTATGTGACCTTGTATTAGATGGTTAAACACTTGGTGAAATTATAGATGATCTTTAAGATCCATGCCAGGTAAAAAGACTATAATTCCAACTACAATATAATGTTATAATTCAGTTCTTAGATAGAAGATATCCAAGCCCTAATAGTGGCTTCTACACAAAATAATTGCTAACTATTGCTCTATAACAAATATAACTTTTATAGCAAGTAATCCTAAAAGGTGGGGACTCAAAGGATAAAAGCAAATGAATAGGTTACATTGCCAAGAAGAATCCTAGGGTAGATGGCAAATCAAGTGTCTGCCGCAAACGCAACATGACAGTAAAGAAAGGTCAGTGCTTTTGTGGGATACACAACAGCAAACCTGGAGACAATAGTTCTGTTTTGTGTATCCCAGTACTTGAAATAGGAAGTTCAATATGACTCTAAAGTGATAGGAATGATTTGATTAGTAAAATGCAACAAATAAAATGGACATTTCCTTGCATATCACAGAGGTCCTTGGTATATATTGATAATGTCTTTGCATTCAAATATCTGTCTATCCATCTATCTCTTTATCTTATTAGTAGGATGTAAATTCTTTGAATGCTGGGATTTAATTTTTTTCCTGATGAACCAACAGCATCTAGTACAGAAAGTCTGGCACATAATAATAATAATACATATTTACGTCAATAAATATTTTTTGTGAGATCACCCATTAAATAGACATATGCCAAGGCTAGCTTTCAAGTTGTCTAATTACCAGAGCAGTGCTCTTTTCATTACACCTTAGTGCTCTTTTAAAAAAATTATTGTTTAAGCTGATAGAAGTTTGCTCCCTGTGTGAAATATTGAGTGTTTTACAATAGACTATGCAGATAGAGCTATTAGTTGACACAAAATGGAGAAACAAATGCTGTCTAAAAACTTCTAAATATTATTAATTTTAGAAATTACAGACATTTTTGTATATTGGGAGAGCCTGAGAAATAGTGGTGAATTTCAGGGCAACTTCAAATTTCTAGGCCTCTGATTTGTTTTTTGGTTTGATGAGAAGGCCTGTGAGTCTCTAAAGCAAGATTTAAGCCCAGCTGGAATGCTGAAGTCAAACTCGGATTTTTTTTAAATGTGTCTGATAAAATGTTGATTTGGCGACTCATTTTTTAATTATCATAATGTCAAGGGGCTGGAAGAGTCTTATGGAAGACAAATAGCTACCATAGTGTCACTCTTACATCTCCTAAAATGTGCTTCCCAAGGCACCTGGGAGAACCAGGTTAGAAGACCAGTCTGGCTAGATCCAGGATGTATAATCTAAAATTACATGGGAAATGATCAAAATTATGTCACAAAGAGAGGATCTGTAATTTTAACATTCTAAGCCCCTGTCTACAGTGTTTAAGTTTATGTAAATGTTTAGTTTCTCAGAATGTAGACAAGTTTGCCAAAGTAAATGACTAACATGGTTTTAAAGAATATGAAATACATTCTGAAAATAACATTATTTGAGTTTTTAATATTTAGCGATTAGATTTGTACTGTTTTTATCAGAGAGGGAGAATCCTCTAATCAACTTTGCTGCTTTAATTTTTTCTTTGTTGAAGTCTAATAAATCTTTCTGATAGCCTCACATATTCAGATACACTTTTGACAAAAATGTCTTTCATTATGTTTCAAAATAGCACATTCTAACAGCTTGATTGAGTACCTGTAGCACTGTCTACAATTCAGGAATTGAAACTAATAATTAATTTTAAAATTAATATTTCTAGCTCCTGTAGGTATAAAAACATTTTAATTGCTTTGATAATTTGTTTTCCACTATCATGCAATCTCTGGAGAGTTGGAAACTAAAGTATTGGTGTTACACAGATATACACAGGATGCAGAATAAAAAATGTGATTTTCAAAGAGATATATATGTACATTATGTACAGATTTGCATTAATAAATGACATTTAAGATATGTGCATATATGGAGAAGCACAGGTAAGGCACAGTTACCTTGCATTATTGCAAGCATTGCTGCAGTGCTAAGTAGATTTAGATAAAGTTAAGATGATATCTAACCTGTGAGTACCATATGGATTTGAGAGTTTGGCAAGATTCTTATATTGAGTTATTTCTTGTATAGAGAGATTTTTAATCTCTTGACAGTCTTGTGCACATTTTTAGAAATGTCATATAAGTTATTTCTTATCTTCTCTCTCCAAAAACACCACAATATTGTATATACCGCTAGAACCCTGGGCAATACAAAGCTGTAATTAACATATAAAGAAAACTTTTTGGGGCTTCTGGTCTATTCCAGTTTATATAGTAAGAGCATATTCAGTACAATAAATCAAGGTAGGATAAAGGAAATGAAGATCTACGTTATAACCAGTATCTCTTATTTCTGACCCTATAGAACACGGAAAACGAAGCATACCCCATTGAAGCACATTTAATAAAATTTAGCATAAATTTTTATTATACTAATTTTTTGTCTTATAATCCAAAATCATGGTTTGGGGATGAATGTAGAATTGCTATGAAGTAAGAATGTTGTTTTAGGTCATCACTATCAGTAGAACTTTCTGAGATGATAGAAATGTTCCATGATCTGCTTTGCCCAACGTGGTAACCACTAGCTATATGAAATTATTGCACATTTAAATATCCTTTATGCAAGGGAGAATGGATAGTTTTATATAACTTTAATTCATAATTTTAATTAAAATTAAATAGACACATGTAGCTAGTGACTACTGTATTGGGCAATATAGTTCTAGCTACCCTGCAACATTTCAAACATTTTAGATATTTTTGTTACAATATCAATTTTTACTTTCTTTTCAAAGATAGCCACAAAATTGGCTTCCTTCAGTGCATGATTTTTTAAACTGTCTATTAAAACAAATAATTATTGGGCTTGCTATCATAGCTAAAAAAATGATTCCTATTACCCTGCCCTTAGTGGAACTGGGCAGAGTTTCTCAATGTATTTTTAAGTGTTTGTCTCTACTGACCTTTTTAGGTGCTTTTTTTATTTTGGCCCAAGGTTATACAGTTTAATACAAAAGACACTGATCAAAAAACATGGACTTCAGTATTATCACTGCCCTTTTCTTTACATGCATAAAAGTTCACCTTTCTAAATTTCAATCTTCTTGGCTTTTAAATGCATGTGGAAAAAATATTCCAGTCTCATTGTATTATTCAAAACTTGCTTGGTTTCAATTAAGACAGACCAAAATACACTAATTTAAGGAAAAATCAGGAAACTTTGTTATAAGGATATAAATGCCTCCTGAATGCAGTTGATCTTCACTTGACAATGATGGAGCCTGGAATCAGGACCTGGAGGGCCACAGATCTCCATCTGTTTTTTGTTTTGTTTCGCTTTTGTTTTTTTTTCAGTATGTAGATGTTCTCAATTCATAGGGTATAATATGGCTTTCTCATTATTTCTGACTTTACATCTAATAATTTTAGCCACTTGTGTAGTATGTTTCTAACTACCAACATCCAATTCCCCGGGATAAAAACTGGATGGGTCAATTTGGATACAAAGACCAGTTAGCCAAGGACAGAGAGGCAGATAAGGCGTCATCGTGTGGAGCCAAACCCTGGAGGGAAGTGAGCAGCTCTCAGAGAAGCAGGACTGAGATCCAGGCTGAGAAAAGTCTCAAGGTTTGTAAACTCCACTATTGCCTTACATTTAAAAATAATCGAATGGAATCCTTAAAATATTCACGACAATATTTATTTATCTATTAATTCTACACATGTCCATCGAGTGCCTATTCAAAGCTAGATACAGGGGTCTCAGAAATAGACCTTTCCTCATGAAATTTCACTGGTGAGGGCTTCTGCTTTCAGTATATCTTGTCTGACGTCACAATGTGTAAAAGCACATTTTTTGAATGGAAAATTTCTATTCAATGAAGATAAAGTTTTTAAAAAATTATCTTTATTGTTGAAAGCATTACAGATGTCCCTCCCTCTGTTCACTGATTTCTTCCACTCAGATGAATAAGTTCTAAGGATCTGCTATAAAAAAATAAATAAAAAAAATTGTGCCTTAATGATACTGTATTGGGTTCTTACAAAAACTTTTCTACATTTATTTATAAGATTATGTGATGTTTCTTCTTTAGCCTGTTAATATTATGGATTGCATTAATCGATTTTTGAATATGGACCACCATTACAAACCTGGGATAACCCCACTTGGTCATGGTGTTTAATTAGTTTTACACATAGTTTGATTAAATTTTCAAATATTTTATTGAGAATTTTCAAATATTTTATTGCATTTCTGTTTATGTGAGATATTGATCTGTAGCTTTTTTTCCTTATAATGTCTTTATCTGGTTTTGGTATTAGGGTAATGCTGTTCTCATGGAACGAGTTAAGAATTATTCCTTCTGCTTCCATCTTCTGAAAGGTATTGTAAAGAATTGGTGTAACTTCTTCCTTAAGTGGTTGGTAGAATTTTCCAGTGATCCTGACTGGGACTGGCAATTTCTGGTTTGGAAGATGCTTATTAAATCAATTTATTTAATAGATATGGACCTATTTAGATAATCTATTATTCCTTCTTCTACAAGTTTTGACAAGGCGTGTCTTTCAGGGAATTGGTTCATTTCATCTAGGTTATCAAATTTGTGGGCAAAGACCTATTCATAATATTCCTTTATTATTCTTTCAATTTCCATTGGATCTGCAGTGATATTCTCTCTTTTATTCCTGATATTAGTAATTTTTGTCTTCTCTCTTTTTATCTTACGTAGCCCAGCAAGAGCATAGCGATAGCAGTTTTAGTGATATTCTCACAGAACGACTTTTGGTGTTGCTGATAATCTCTAACGATTTCCTCTTTTCAGTCTCACTGATTTCTGTTCTAATTCCTATTATTTCTTTTCTTATGCTCACTTTTGATTCAATTTGCTCTTCCTTTTTTTTTAAAAAAAAAATCAGCTTTATTAGGGTATAATTGACATACAGAAATGTAAGATATTTAAAGTATACATTGTGACGATTTGTTACATTTATACATTGTGAAAGAATCCCCCCAATCTAGTCATCTAGTTATTACATCCAAAACCCCATATATATACACATATATACATACACACACACACACATTAGCGAGAAAATTTAAGTTCTATTTTCTTAGCAAATCGTAATTATGCAATACAGGGTTAGCAACTGGAGCCACCATGATTTACATTAGACCCTCGCACCTGTTCATCTTATAGGTGAAAGCTTGTAACCTTTTACCAAACTCCCTGTTTCCTCCAGCCGGCAACCGCTTTTCTGCTCTGAACTTGACTCTGTAAGATGCCATAGTGAGCGATGCCCTGCAGCGTTTGTCTTCCGGCCTGGCTTATTTCACTTGCCATAATGTTCTCAAGGTCCACTCATGTTGCTACAAAAGGCAGGGTTTTCTTTTTTCCGTGGACGAACAACATCCTGGAGGTAAATCTCACCACAGTGAGTCCCCCTGGAGGTTTTAACTCCTGGCTTCCTCTGCGCGAAGTGCCCAGCGTTTCAGTCCATGCTGTGCCGCCCGGGCTGGTCGCAGGCGGCTCTGGCCTGCTCGGCCTCTGCTGGGACAAACCTCCCCTCCCGGCCCCGCCTTTCTCTCCGTTCTTGGGAGGAACACTTTCCCTGGTATCCTCCTTTCTTTTATGGATCCAAAAAAAGGCTGTGCAGATTCCTTCTGTGCAGCCTTTTACTTGTTGTTAGGCTCGAGGGATGACTTCCTAGAGCTCCTTATATGCAGAACTCAGGATCCGAATTTACCTGAAAATATTCCATGTTTGACTGGTAGAGTCATCTGTCTCTTAGTGATAAACTCAGATCAAGGTGGGAACTATGGCTCAGAGGGACCTCAAATGTGTTACTGTATTGGATCTTAATGATTCAAAAGTAAAATAAGGTAATAAAATAAAATATATAAATAAACCAATAGGATGGCAGAGTCACAGAAATGTATGTCAGTCAAAAATGAATACTATGTATTTTGCACATAATTAAATAAATATGCCTAAAACAAAAAAAAATAAATTATTCCATGAGAAGTCAAAAAGCAATTTACTCTTAAAAAGTAGCAAAATTTATTTTACACTGAAAAAAATGCAAGACATAACTTGGTATGGTGATTTCAGGAATCAAGTCCAGTGCTGGAAATACAAATGCATATGACAAAATTAGTTTTATATTTCAACATTAGCTTTAATAATTCACAAAATTCTATCACAGAGATAGGATACTCTTTTTTCCATACACTTGAGCCTACTGGACAAAATGAAAAAATGAAATACCAGTGGACTTCATTAATGCAGATATACTTTTGTTTAAGAATTTTATTAAAAGAGAAAATTATTATATTCCACATATGAGTGAGATCATGTGACTGGCTTTCTCTGACTGGCTTATTTCACTTAGCATAATTTTCTCCAGGTCCATCCATACTGTCCCAAAGGGTACGAAATTCTTCTTCTTTACAGCTGCATAGTATTCCATGGTGTGAATGTCCCACAGCTTTTTCATCCACTCATCTACTGATGGGCACTTCGGCTGTTTCCAGATCTTAGCTATTATAAACTGTGCTGCTATGAACACAGGGGAGCATATATTCTTTCTGATTAATGTTTCAGGATTCTTAGGATACATTCCTAGAAATGGGATCACTGGATCAGATGGCAGTTCCATTTTTTTTTGAGGAAACTCCATACTGTTTCCATAGTGGCTGCACCAGTCTGCATTCCCACCAGCAGTATACTAGGCTCCCCTTTCTCCACACCCTCACCAGCATTTGTTGTTCCTTGATTTGTTGATGGAGCCATTCTGACAGGTGTGAAGTGATACCTCATTGTGGTTTTAATTTGCATCTCTCTGATGATTAGCTACATTGAGCATTTTTTCATATGTCTCTTGGCCATCTGTGTGTCCTCTTTGGAGAAGTGTCTATTTAGGTCCATTGCCCATTTTTTAATTGGATTGTTTGTCTTCCTTTTGTTAAGTTGTATGAGTTCCTTATATATTTTGGATATTAACCCTTTATCAGATGTGTCATTGGCAAATATGTTCTCCCATACAGTGGGCTCCCTTTTCATTTTGTTGATGGTTCCTTTTGCTGTGCAGAAGCTTTTTATTTTGATGCAGTTCCATTTGTTTATTTTCTCCTTTGTTTCTCTTGCCCTAGGAGATGTATTGGCAAATATATTGCTATGAGAGATGTCTGAGATTTTGCTGCCTACCTTTTCTTATAGGATTTTTACAGTTTCATGTCTTACATTTAAGTCATTCATTTTGAGTTTATTTTTGTGTTTGGTATAAGTTGATGGTCTAGTTTCATAAACTTTGTGGAACAAAATAGATCCAGAGACACAGAAGCATAGAACAGACTGAGGGATCTCAGAGGGAAGGTGGGGATGGCGGAGTGGGTGGAAAGCGATTAATCAAAGAACTTATAGGCTTATAAGCATAACCTATAGACACAGACATTGGTATGGGGAAGGCCTGGGGGTGGGATGGATGTGGGGTGAAGGGGATCAATGGTGGAAAAAAAGGGACTTCTATAATACTTTCAACAATAAAGATAAATTTTTCTATAGAAAGAGAAAATTACAACATTTTGTGCTTAAATATTACTTTTTAGAGCTACATGCAAGATAAACATATTGCAGTTCTAGAAGGGGACATTACTAAAACAGAGAAATCAGTAGATAAAATGAAATGATCTATCCCAGGACGTGTTCAGCATAGACTATACGGCCCCAATCTTCCCACAGAGAAGATCCAAGAACTGTATGAGGTTCTGTTTTTATTAGCAGTTTTATATTATATTGGACAATTATAATTCAAGATCTGAAATGTTTAAAACAGGACAATTCTTACGCTTTAACCCACCTTACAAGAATACCACGTAATAGTATGCATGGTAGCTAACCATTTACAATTACTTTACCAAGCGTGACTGTGACTAACTTCTCACAAGCCCTCACCAAAAGCCTTCACCAAAATGGTAAGATTAAGGTATTCCAAATATTGGAAGAACTATAAAAAGAACATGGCAATCAAATATATCTCTGTAAGTTGTTTGGGTATTTTGCTAATTTAACCATGTTCTTCGATTGAACAATATTAGAATGCTCAGGAGATTTTTCAGTGGACAGAGCAGACCAGTGACTATACTATCAAATAACCAAAGATTCCTAAAGATAAACAGTAGGGCTAATACCTGCATACCCAGTTGCCGCTGCTACTCCAATAAATAAATCCCTACGATTTATGAATCTTTTATAAATACTGGTGCTCTACTCAGACCCAAGAATGATTTGAATAGACACTTCTGTCCTGAAATGTATTAGTTCATATTAGAATTTATATTATCAATCAGCAGAATAAATAAAAAGGGCTTGGAGATCCTTGGGATAAGTACTGGTTAAATGTAACCTGAAAGTAGATTTGAAAATTTTCTCCTTTTAAATTTATTTTCCCAGGGTCCTAATAAATGAAAGCTGGGCTGCTATCCAGGTTCCAAGCCACTAGAGCCTGATTGTTTTCTATTTGTTTCAGTGTTTAAAGCCAACAAAAGCTGCATTAAAACTGACAGTGCCAAGTTGTAACAAGCATACTTTAAGCATAGCTAATGTATGAACCCACAGCCCCAGGTTATAATATTTCAAACACAACAGAATTTAGAGGCTAGTCTCTTTGCCACTGAGTTTTATGAACAAAACAATTTTTTAAATATACCTTGTTCATGAAAACACAAAAATAGCTTCCTAATAGCATAGTGATAATTTGTATGATTCTATGTTTTCTATATTTTTACATTTCTAGTCACATTTTTTATACTCCTATCTTCTTTAAGTGGAAGCTTACATGGAAATTTATTATCTCTTCCTGATTATTTTTACTTCAAACACACACATGCACATGTACACGTGCACACACACACACACACGCACACACACACAGAGTTGGTTCTATTGTTTTGTTCCTGACTTTTAAAAATATTATTAATTTTAATCATTCACATCCTGCCAGCCACTTTTGAGCAATAAAACAACTACCTCCTGTCTCTAGTCCAAAACATGAAAAATAGTTATATTTTAAATGGCCATTTAATTCCTTGTAACTTCTATTTCTGTATTTTCATTTAAATTCATGAAATCATTTATTTAAATAAGCCTTGGAATTTTTATGTTTTAATATTTAAAATTTCATTCAAGACAGAAACTGATGTTGCTGCCTTATAAAACTCAAGCCTTTGAGGCAGGGAAATGGAGGATCCTCTAAAGATCTTTAAAGATCTGCGCAATTTTTATGTTGAACATTTGTAACTAACCTTTCAAAGGTTAATGATAAAAATATTTCAAAGATTATATAATTTAAAGAACAGGACTGGGAGGTCTGATATTAACCTTATTGTTTTTGAGATTTTACACAAATGAAAACAAGTAAACAGAAACAGCCAAGATATAAAACACATACTTGGGATATTTAACTACAATCTGTTTTACTTTTTCCTTTCATTCTGTTTGGCTGATACAACTCCGATGCTAATCTTCAATTAACCCACATTAATTTGTCTAATGGTTAACATAAGCAAATCTCTATTGTGTTTCTGCAGTTTTGCCTTCCTCTATTCATATTAGCAAAGGGGTGAGAATGAGAATTTGGAAAGAGTCCTTGACCCAGTTAACACATAATGTAAATTCTCTCATTCGATTCCTTCCTGCTTAGCACTCCATAACCTAAAGAGCCAAAGCCTTTTAAAGTACAAAATCCCTATTTGAATATCAGTCATTTGACAAACACCTACATTTGTTTATTTGTATATCAGTTATCTTAGAAATTATTAATTTATTTTATTAATCACAGCAAGACTCATGGTCTTATACATGTGCATCTGTCTACAGGAAATGCCATTTAATCATTTGTATTTGCAGATCCCTTGAAACCATTCCTTTCTCCATACCAAACAAATGCTCTGAGATTCTACAGGAATCCCCACAAAGGCCAAGAATACAGCTATGTTAACTTCTGTAATGGTTGGTATATTAATAATCATCTGATCCACCCTTCATTTTAGAGATGAAGAAACTAAGGCTCTGGAATTTTAATTGGCAGAATGGACACTCCAGAGGAAAAAAGGAAGCTGATTCCCCTCCCCCCCTTCTAATTCTATTGTCCAGCCTTTCAAACAAATAGAATCTCATTTTAAAAAGCTAAGCTTAGGCTGTATATTGAAGGAAAGATAAAATGGAAACATGTAAGAGCCATGATCAAATGAAATAGGGAAAAATACTCTTTGAAATCGAAGAGCCATATGACAATGGCCACTGGTAAAGCACTTGCAGGTAGACACAATATAGGGTCTGCGAAGAAGCTTTGTTGTTGTTTGTTTTGTAAATCTAGGACTCATAAAATTCTTATTAAGGCAAATTCTCTAGTTGTGACCTTGTCTAAATCCATGGCTATGAGACTATCAGACTCACTAAAATACACACTTTTTCTTTTTTACATGAAGACCTTGATATAAAAGTATTGCTGACACAAACCTATGAAAGGAGTCAAATCCCATTCTCCAACTTGTGTTTCCTTCAGGCCAAATTTGTTTGGTTACTGATTTGGTGGTTACGGTTTTCATTGATCGTTTGAAAGCAGCTCCTTTAGAATTTGGTGTTGAGCAACTGAACTGAGACAAGCATTAAAGGAGTCAACTGAGTTGCATTTTCCTTAGTAATGGATATGAAACTAGGTGTTGAGGGAATCACTTGATCTTCAGGATATCAAATTCTTTGTAATGATCAACTACAATGAAAATCTATGTTCATTAGGAACCCTCTACTTATGTATAATTTTTCTATTGTGCTGGTGTTTGCATTACATAATAATATATCATTTTACTAATATTTTGTTTTCAATCACAGTTTACTCAATTAAAATGTAATTTTAATTATATTATTAAAAATTTACTCTTTTCCAAAACTTCGCTGGATGACTCTTACATTTATATATTAAATTATACTTAAATAATATCTCCTAAAGACACCCGTTTTTTTCTATTGAATCGTTTTATATGTTGCCAAAAATGCAAAAATTACCAAAATATGGGTTTTTTGGTCTGTCTTTTCTGTTGTCTGATTGGATTTCTATTTACAAGTCCTGTACTTATAAACTGATTTTTTCTCACGAGTCCTTTCCATCAAATACAGAAAGTATTTTCTCTTTATAGAACTCGTTGGGAACAAACTGTATTTTACAAGTATTATTAGATCTTTTGCTGTGACTCACTCCCATGCAGATGGCACACATCTGAAGAGGCTCTATTCTAGCTAGGAACAATCCAGCTGATGCTCTGAAAAATCATTCTCTCTTGGTGAAAAGTTAGCTTGCTGCTGCTTTCCCTGCTGCATTATTAAACACGAAGGAGTGATTCCCTTAATCCCAACCATCTGCTCTTCCCCTACTAAAAAGTGAAAACATCCCCTTGTGTTTACAAATGTTGCTGCTAAAGCTTCACAAATTATAAGAGATGGTTATGAAATTTCTGTATATACTACAAGATCAAAACAAAATCCTAGTCACCATAAATCTGTAAGAAATAAACCAAATTTATATCACACAATAAACCAAACTGTGTTTTAATGTAATGCAATTATATTTAAACTGCAGGCTCAGAATGTAAATTATTATAGCATCTCAGTATAATATTTGCATTTTAAATATACTCCTACTTGTCCAGACTTCCAAAAGTACACACACTAAAAAATGGATCATCTTCAATTCTTTTTAATTTTCACAGATTGCACAGTGCACAGAATTTTAGCATCGATAAAGGTTTAGTTTCATTGATATTAAAAACAAAACAAAACATCTGACTGCTCAGATGAATAGAAGACTGAAAAGCTCTAAACTAGAAAAGAAGGGACACTTGTCACACACCAAATTTTTTATTTTCAGGAAAGTTACTTACATTGAAGTATTACTAGGCAGAAAGAGTGATACTGCTGTGTAGCAAACTCTTGTTTTCTCACAGAAGGTTCTGCAAACCAGAATCACCCTAGCTTAAGAACTCCCAAATACCAATCAACCAACTAACCAAAAACAACTTTAAAATCAAAAGCAAGTCTGAGGTCCTAAATATTTGAATGTGATGATTGGGTACAGTGTAAACTATAAGCTCTTCCTAGTTTTCTTTTGCTTATAGTATGAATATATTTCAATTAACATTAAATGTGTATTTTTTAATTTTTATTTTTTTAAGAGAGAGAGAGAGAAAGGATGTCTCTCACTCCTCCTTCCTTTCTTTCTCTCTCTAAAAATCAGAAAGAGACATCAATTTGTTGTTCCACTTATTTCTGGGTTCATTGGTTGATTCTTGCATGTGACCTGACAGGGGATAGAACCCCCAACCTCGGGGTATGAGATGATGCTCCAACCAACGGAGCTACCGGCCAGGGCTAACATTCAATTTATTTTAGTTGACAACCAATTGCTTTAGCTTTCCTCTAGAACACCGTCTTTGTCAGCAGACCAATTTCCATTCATTTCATAAAGTTTATTCCTTTTATGCTTAGCAAATAATTCCTTATCACCTAGGTTCCAGGCCCTTTTCACCCATTTTTCTCTCTCTCAATGGCTTTCCTTGAATTCTTGTCCCTACACTGTTCTTTTAAATTCTATAACAGTTCTGAAAACATTCATTCTTACTTAAAATAGAATTCATATAATGAACCGTTTTATTGTCACAGTACCCAGTAAATAAAATTATGCTTTCTTTGAAGTCTTTCTTCAAATATTCTTTCAGTTTCCTCCAACATACCACCTGCTTATTTTTCTAGTCCATTCGCCTGTCCTAGTGATTCTGCTGCTTTCAGTCTGAAAGTCTGATTTACTTAGGTAATGAGTTCACTGTGGTCAAACACAATGAAGCGTTTGCCTTCTTACAGCTTCCACACTTGTTGCCTCAAGACTTCACTTCTTGATATTTATGACAAACTGTTTTCTGTACCTTCCACGGTCTTTGGGGATATGTCAAAGACTACTTTGGTACAGATGCAATTAGCAAAATAGACTTCCCTAGACAATGTGCCGGCCTTTTGGTTGGCTCTGTCTGTTCTGGTGAACTTTATAGAAAGGCTCCTCTCTATGTGAACTGTCCATGATCACCAAGTTAATAGTTTTGTGTCAATTTTTCTCTCCTCTAAACCAAATATATACTCTATGAGCCTCTTCTCAAATATGTCTGTCATGAAACTATCTCTTAAAATAGACTTTGTACCATGTTTCTTTTTCCTTAATCCTAGTCTTGGAGCAATACTCCTATTTCCTAATTCTCTACTCGGTCCCATGTTACCCCTGTTGCACTTTACCTTACATCTGATAAGTATATTTCCATTTCTACATTTTACTCATTTTTCCCCATTAACATATTTTCAGTAATATGTTCTTACTGCTCCTTTATATTTACTGTCATTTTATAAATTCTCAGCTCCACCAAGTTTCATGTAATTTGGTTAGAATTTTCATGATGATCATAATTGTTTCTATTTTTATTATAAAAAGAGTAGCAATGCATTTCAAGATAATTTAATAATTTTTTTAAAAATAGAAGCAAAGAGAAAATTACATGGATGCAGCAATGTTATTTTTTGTGTCTTGTCCTTGTTTTTAATGTGTCTATTCAGGTGCTGTCATATTTTACCTCAAGTTCAGTCCAGGGTCAAGGGCGGTGGTGCACCAGCAGGGGGCGTGGCGAAGCACATGGCCCTGGTGCGGAAGGAGGGACAGTGTGAGATCTGGGAGTCGGGCGTCAGAGCATGACTATAGCCTGGTTACAGTTAAACGGTCTTGCAGCTACTCAGAAATGGAACTGATCATTACTTGGTTGTGATTTCTGCTGGACCACAGCTACTTTCCAGAGTGAAATGATTCAACTGAAGACCGTTGCATTGAAATCATTCAGCTTTTTAGTGTCAAGAGCTCAAATATTATGGCAGGAGAACTAGGGACACATAGAATTCCTAAAATGAGGTTGCAACGCTCACTTCTGGGCAGTCAGTCAAACAAAACAGAGAAGTAGTAAAATGCAATGTTCATTACAGGCCCACCACACACATGCACAGACACACAAACACATCTCTCCCCTTTACAGTAGTCTCTCACCACTTCCCTAATCAAAATCGGCCCTGGGGACTCGCTCTGATGATGTTTCTAATATAACTTATAGCCCTTGAAGCCTTCCTGAGGTATTTATATTTTATTAGGGATAGCATTTTGGGAAGTTAAGACTAATAAGAATGAACTTTTACCTGTAAAATATTTAATGAATTCGCCATCAGTAGGTGGAACAGACAGGCATTCAAAAGGCTCTGGAAATCCCATGAGGTGGAAAGTTACCCCCTCTCGGGGTGCTGCTTTTACAGTATAATCTAATTAGTTCTCTGAGCAGGTGCACTATTTACAAGTACCCTAGTGTTTGCCCTAATACTGACATTTACCTTTGCTCACTGGCCTCAAAATGTAGTTAAAATAATCCCTCTAGCATACTGTTGCTACTGGAAGCAAAAGTGTAAGCTCTCTGATTTGCTGAGTAGGACTGCACAAGGAAATTCAGTACACAGCGGAGCTAAGATGATGCAGAGGTACTTAGATGAAAATAGACAATTTTGCAGCAGATTGCCTAACATATTGGCGGTTCTCAAATCACATCTCAAATCAGATGAAATAAGTTTCAGAAAGTTATTTAGCATGAAGAATACATTATTAAATTCAACATATAAAATGTTAATACAGATCTGCTGGCTCTTATTGCTGCTTGCCTACCATCATAAACTTAACCGTCAGTGTAGGGTGAGCACTCTCCCTCCAATCAACCAGCAGGCATGCTTTTCAGATATCATCTCTGCATAATTAACCACACATAGGTCACCTTTCTGCTCTACTGAAATTAAAACATCCGTTTTAAAATAAAATTTTTCTATGCACTATCAATAGTGGTCAGGTTTTCAACCAATGTTGGTTATAGTCTTGTTACCTAAATTTGCATTTTGGGTACTATTCTGTGGCAATCACATTACAATAGGTGAGGGGTGCATTATTTACTGTGACACATTTTATTTCTGAAATAAGTCAGCTATGGAATTTACCGATTACCCATTCTTAAGATTTTGTCATTGAATTGAGATCAATTCACCAAGCTTTATGGGCAGGCTAATTCTTGTTATTGTAGGCATCTCCCAGAGGCTACGCTTCGTTTGGGACCAGGCTGAAGTCGGGGGAGGAGGCACAGAGAGACGTGCACATTCAAGGATCATAGGAGATGACTATTTAGTGTGGCTCACCAGGAATTCTAATATTGTCAGGAGATATGTTCAGTGGCAGGTTATATCAAGGCCATTTTCCTAAGAACATAGAATCCAAATTCTTAACCTATGACACTTCATTTAGTATACGGATGAGTTGACACCCAGCTGGATTCTTTAATCCATGGAAGAACACATTACATAGGAACATACCCTAGTTTTACTGGTGGAAATAATTTCTGTGTGCTCAACTTTTCACGATGGATTAATAATGTCTGCCAGGACTAGCTGTATTTTTAACATTCTGGCCTTGGTTTATGTCCAGCTTCCTATCTTTTCCCAGAGGTAACCACCCAGTAGCTTCTCCTGGCAACACATTTTCTGCCAGGCTAAAAGTTAACTCGTGATATAGTGGAAAGCCATTAGGCCTACACATCAAAATGTGAAGACTATTTTAAGTTACTCAGTTGGTATAATGTTTAGATAACATTTTTGTAGTAAAATAAACAGTTATTCAGAGATGATACTGAACACTGAATTATCAAGATGGTCTTAGTTTTGGAATTTAAGCTGTTATTTACTGAAGTTGTGTGGCCAAATTGGGAGATTTGGTATATCTGTACTCTTTTTAGCTTTATTAATATACCTGGGTTTAAAATAATTATGTATGTCTTGTTTTAAATTTTTTAAAAAATATATCTTTATTGATTCCAGAGAGAAAAAAGGAGGGGGAGATGTAAAAATTGAAATATTTGTAACAATATTTTCCCCCATATCTTTGCTAAAGAAATCTGAATGGGAAATAATGGTTTTATTATGAAATATTGTGTTTATAATTCTCATATTGCACTTTATTTCGTTAACCCTTTCATCAAGAGATAACATTTGATTTTGCATACAAATTCTGTGCACTTTATTCTTTTTTTCTTTCTGTTTTTAAACTAGGCATTTTTGCTATGAACTGCTTAGAATTTGGTTTATGCCAGATAAATGGAGAGTAATCCACCCTAAGAAGCCTGTGAGACTGTTCTGTCTCAGCAGGCTCCCTTGTGAAAGCCCAGCATGAGCCAAGGGAATGTGAGAGAGGCCAAGCCACAGCAGACCGTTGCCGTACATTTTAAATATTCATTAATTACTACTAGTAGATAATGGGTAGAAGAGCGGACAAATGTGAACAGCATGAACATCAACCGCACTTTAATTAGCGGTGGCTCCCCAATAAACAAAATTGCAGACTGTAGAACAAAATCCCTAGAAGAAGCGTGGCTAGCTTTAACTTTTACATGTGATTCATTAAGCAGCATCCTATCCATTAAATGAATGGTATCACTTATGTTTATATGGCTCACGTTTTACTAAGAGCTTTCACACATGTAGTATCTCATTTGATCTTTACAGTAGCCCTGTGGGGTAAATAAGGAAGGTATTTTTCTCCTCATAGCATAAAATCCTAAGACTCAGCTTCATTAAGCAATTTACCCAATGTGGTCATTAAAAGAATCGAGGCTCAAACTCACAGGTCTAAACTCCAAATGTAATACAATGTATTATTCTGGTTCTGGTACTATCTTTAAAATCAGTTTCATTCTAAGTACAGAAGCACAACAAATCCTGATGAATTTCTAAAATCATCAGATTGGCTTTGACAATTTTTTCTTCTCCGAAAGAGCTTACATTTAATTGATACAATCTTTAGAGTACCTACAAGGAGTTAGCTTAGAAGCACAGCTTTGAATTTCAGAGACAATGTACAAAGTCACAGGTTCCTTGGAGCTGAGTTGTAACTTTCAGATGTTACAAGCAGAGTGTCTCAGAACCCATAAAAGATTCAAAATATTGTGCTTCCCTCACCAAGGACAATGCATGTTTCAACACCATCCTGTTTCTCTCACTTGACTTAAAAACACAAAAACAAAAAAAGCTTTGCCCATGTGAGCATCCAAATAAAAAAAGGGTGTTACTTTCTCACACAAATATCACCAGAGAGCACCAACTGGTTGGTGCAGGCACCTTAAATGTTACATCTTCAGAAAAGTAGGGAAATATATTTATCCCCTTTTGATGACAAATACCACAATATGTATTTAAAAATACCACAACATGTATTTATAAACACATAACGTATATTTATAAGCACATTTATAAACTAGGTCTTGGAATTCTTTTCCATTATTGTAGATAAATGGACTGCATAATATTATTTGCATACTATTTGTTTTTAATTTTGAACTTTAAATCTTAGTATAACAATGAACCCACGTAGACATGATTAAAGTGGAGGGATTAATTTCCTATAAACTGAAATATACAGAATGCTCCCAGTGGAATATTATCAAAATTCCACAGCTTGCTTTTCTGACGCCTGAATTTTTCTTAATTTTGTTTAAAAATGTAAGGCCCTTAGAACTAGATCATTAAATATTTTGACTAAAGTGCATACCTATTTTTGTTCATTTGTTTCTACAAATACTAGATGGTCATTAAACTTATCCCAAACAAAAATAACTCAATTATGATAACAAATTAAAAGTATTGCTGTCTGATTTCAGTAACATACCGTATCATATTAGAAAGAGGTAGTAGAAAGTATTTGTGTAATGCTTTGGATATCCACAGGATCAGCTAAATAATATAAATAAATACATACATACATTTAAAAATGTGACTGGTAATCAGTATATTGGATTTTTTAAATCTATCTTGAATCTTCAAATTTAATTATATTTTAAATTACAGTACTTTATATTTCATTTTTGATAAGTATTCTATCCATCTCTAAATACTTCTTCCAGAAAAAACACACAATTTAATGCTAATATTTCTTACTTAAACCTAATGATTTCAGAGATTTTTAATATATGGAAATGACTAGAAAATGTATCATTTATACTATTATCTCTTTCAAAATGTTCAATTGTTACATTAAGAATTATTTATTTCTTCTTGGGGGAGGTGTCTACTCCGGTCCTCTGCCCACTTTTGATTGGGTTGTTCGTTTGGTATTGAGTTTTATGAGTTCTTTATATATTTTGGAAATTAAAGCTCTGTCAGAGCTACTCTTTGCAAATATCATCTCCCACCTGGTTGGCTGCCTGTTTGCTTTGTTGTCAGTTTCTTTTGCTGTGCAGAAGCTTTTTGGTTTGATACAGTCCCTTTCATTTATTTTTGCTTTTACTTCCCTTGCCTTTGGGGTCAAGTTAATAACATATCCCCTACAACCAAGGTCCTTAAGTTTGGTCCTATGTTTTCTTCTATGTAACTTATTATTTCGGTTCTCAAATTTAGGTCTTTGATCCATTTTGAGTTAATTTTTGTACATGGGGACAAACTGCAATCTAGTTTCATTCTTTTGCATGTGGCTCCCCAGTTTCCCCAGCACCATTTATTGAAGAGACTGTCTTTACTCCAGTGTGTGTTTCTGGCTCCTTTGTCAAAAATACATGATGACAGGAGAAGATAGGACTTTGGGTGGTGGGCACACAGAGCAATATACAGATCTTGTAACATAGAAAACCACACCTAAAACCTATATGTTCATATTAACCATTGTCATCTCAATAAATTTAATTAAATTAAAAAGGATATGAGCAGCTGGTGCTCTGAATTTGGGCATGTGAAAACGTTTATTAAATTCAATTGTGAATTTAAAACAAATGTGTTTTAGAGTTAGAGTGACAATTCAAAATATGGGGTTTTAAAGGAGCAATAAAAGAAATAAATGAGTCAATCACACACAAAAAGGCATTATTTAAGAGTTTATTTTCTGTCTCATTTAGTCCCACATTTAATAATAATGTATTTAAAAATAAGCATCTTTCTCTTTAATCTTAATCAAGTCTTGAACAATTTAGGTTCAATTATCTAGAATGATTCTAAAATAAAATAAAATTCCTCCCTCAGTTTCTACTGTGTCCTGAAAGCTTTTAATGTATTGATTTTATTGTGTCTGCATGGTGATATTTTAATCATTTAACATATGCAAAAAGATTGTTTTAACTTCCTCCTTCTCTTGGTCTTTTACTGTTGCTTTAGAAGGAAAGTCATTTCCAGAAGAGAAATTCTTGACTTAAAACTTCAATTCCAAAAAACAAACAAACAAAGCATTGTGTGAACCTGGTTATATTAGCCTTTGCTGGCTGACATATTGTGGGTATTTTACCCTGAATGAAAACCTAGTAAAATATCTAACTCTGCTTCCAAAGGCTATACAAAACTGACTGAATGCACGAAGACTTCATTAATTCAAGGAACCCCCAAATCTGTAAAGTCACATAAATCTCAGGTGCTTTACAGCTCTTATAATAGTGGTTTCTGCTATAACAGACATTCGGGTCCGCAGATTGCCAAGGAATACCTGAAGTGGGCAAGAGCTTTGAAAATGTTCTGCTTAAAGTTCTCAAAGTCTAGGATCCATTTTAACTACTTTCTTAACATACAGCCCAAAAATTAGGGAAAAAAGTATATTAATTCAGCACTTCCTATGTATCGGGCACCGTTTATACGCATAAGCACTTGATCTCTTTCAGTCCTGAGCACTTTTTTGGTAGGTATCATTACTTTTATTTTACAAATGAGGAAATTAATGCTTGGCGGAAGTTAGGCCAATGACTTGTCATTGATCACCAAGGCGGACGGGAGGGAGCGAGGATTCCACTAACCCGTCTGTTTCACTCTCCTAGCTCCCGGGCACCTGTCCAAGGACCTCCCAAGGAAACTAGCTCACTCATGCCCTTAACCCCAATTTCACTAGTTGCTATTGATTGAGCTGTGTCACTCTCAGATTCATACATTGAAGACTTGCCCCTAATGTGGGGATAATTGGGGATGAGGCCTTTGGGAAGCAATCAGGTTTAGATGAGGCCAGGAGGGTGGAGCAGTGCTGACGCAGAGTACCCTTGTTAGAGGAGCCACCAGAATGCATTCACAGTCTCTCTGCCACAGGAGGACACAGCAAGAAGGAAGCCATCTGCAAGCCAGGAGAGAGTTCTCACCACAACCTGACCACACGCCCACCCAGATTTCAGACTTAGAGCCTGCAGACTGTAAAATAAAAAGGCAGTTCTGTTGTTTAAGTCACCCAGTCTGCGGCGTTTGGTTATGGAAGCCCTAGCTGAATGCAACAGCACTCACCTATTACCTTTGCAATAAATGGTCTTAAAAATCCTTAGTATACCAAACATACCAATAATTTATCATCCACTTAAACACTTCTGGATTCATTTGCTTGATTTATCTAGTTATGATTTCTGGATCGTTGTAACTTCTCATGTTTTGTTAATTTCTATTGGTCTTGTTTATTTTTACCCCCAGATATTACTGAGTAACTCTCTAATAACAACTACAAGTTAAATACCTTAGTTTAAAATTCATCTTAACCAGACTATATGCCTCAAACCTTCGGTTCACCTTTCTTTGAAGCCTAAATACTCATGAAGCTGGCTAACCACTTGCTAATGTCTAATTGTCTTTATTTGGGTCTATTTTTGTCTAGAAATGTTCAGGTAATTATCAAGTAACTGGGAAATAAAGAGATGATAGCCCAGCTTTCTACATATTAGCAAGTTTATTCTGCTCCAGGGATTATTGGGCAAGCTCTCAAGTGTTACAGGGTTCAATTCTCAAATCTTCTTAAATAAAAAGTAATTTAACAAAGGACTTTTTGTAATTGTATTGCAAATACAGAAAAAAAGTCGTTTTTAAAATAACTAGATTTCTTGAAGCATGCTTTTCTCCTCACGATGCCTCCATGAGGAATTCCTTCATAAATTCCTACTCACCCTCAAAGACCTTTCCTGTTCTTTGAAGACATCCCTGACTTCTTTAGAAAGGATTTGTTCTAATTTTTATAAACCTCTGCTGAACACATGACAAGAGAGTAATCATTTTATCCATATAAGTCTCATCCTTTAGATATTAGCTTCTTTTCTAAAAGGAATATTTTAAATATTTGTGTATAGGCTGAGTGTTCAATACGTAATATCTCTGTTGTTTGTTGGTTGGTTTAATGAATGAAAGAATGCACAGAAAATGTTTTGCAAAAGCATTTAAATGTAGATATTAATTACTACTAAAACAGATTTGTGTAAAATGTAAACTCATGCAATTGAAATCATTCCAGAAAAAGACACATTTCAAATATGTATTCTGAAAATAAATTACTTTTATAAATCTATGGAAACACCCCATATAATGATGATTTATGTCCAATAGTCTCAACAAGTAAAAAACAAAGCAAATGCAAAAATCGTGCTGGGTACATGTAATAAACCACTCTTGTAAAATACATGTTTATAGAAACCTACACTTTTATAAATGGGAATGAATATACATTTAAAAGTAATCATAATAGCTAAGATATTCTGAGCATTCACTTTTGGCCAAATCTTGTCCTATACTACTTCACATTTTTGAACTCACTTAATTCTCACAAATAAAATACAATACTAACACAAGACTATTATAAACAAAATTTTAGATATTTGGCAGCATTTTTGTAACTGGATTAGCTATGCATTCTAGTTTGGCAAAAATATAAATTCATTAATAAAATAATATTAGGAATGTCACCTGATAAATCCCCATTTATCAAGAGTCTTATTTGATACCAGGAAAGATAGCAAAAATAGGTCAATATTTAGGTCAATTATACCAAGACCCTCCCTGGAATAAATCATACCTATATTTGAAAAAGGAAATTTGATTAGTAATTTACTCAATGCTAATTAGTTTGTAGCCACAAGCCACCTTTACCACCCGCATCACCCCTTCATTCCAATACCTTTGGGTTAGTTCCATTCTTATTCTGAAAGTTGTTTAACTGAAAATGTCTTTAGGGGATAATTTTCTAACCACCTTTTAAACTACCACCCACAGTTTCCCACAAACTAAGACGCATCAGAAAAGCTTTTTTTTTTCTTCCTTTTTCCTAAATGGAACAAAGGAAATATTAAAACATAAGTGAGATGTAACAATTAAATACTCTCTATTGGTGATAATGTTCTCCTACATTTAAAATGGGAAATTGCATCTCAAGGATGGGTTAATGGCAACAGTTACTGAAATGATTAAATAGGTCAGTACACAACCTAAATTCCAAAGTTTCCCAGTTTTAAAGAATCTCAAGTAACTAGTAGTATAAACTGAAAAAAGAGAATGGAACTAATTGTTTGCCTTTCTAAAAATTTTGATGTCCAAGCCATTGACAATGGTTCACAAGTGAAAATATCTGCCTGCCTGAGGTATTTGTAGACCAAGAACTCTGACTGGTGACTTCCTCTCATATGTTATGTAAACATGTACACAGACTACAGGATGCATGTGTGCACAAATAACCATGTGCACACACACAAACACTCATAAGTACATAAATATATTTAGACAAGTCGGAGTCATATATTGAGCCCATTTTTGTTTTATTTGCACAAGGCTATCCATTACTTTAAACATGGGAACTGGCTCTTATTTTCAGTATCATTCGGTAATTTCAGTAACTTAATTTTTTAAAATAGTATTCCTTTTATTATAATTATCTTTTTAAAAATCTCATGTATTAAAGTTGTGTTATGTTTTCATTTCATTTTGTAAAGAGAGCATTACAAAATATTTGCTATATAAAAAGTGTCTAGCATCCGATAGAGTTTTAACAACTGCCTTATTGTAAGGATATAATGACCTAAAATCTTTGAAAACACTTGGTCAGCAGTAAGTGATGAGGAATTTTAGTTTTTGCTGTATTTATAATAATGTGACATCTCTTTCTCATTTTCCCTACTGGGAGAAAGATCAGGTATTACTATCCCCATTTGACAGATGTAAAGACTAAGGCAGCAAGCAGAAAAGGGACCTGTCAGCTAGCTGAGGCAGAAATAAGGGCGAGTCAGTTTATCGCCCAGTCTTCTGACAACCGGCAACTTGTCCGTTGCCTTACACAAAAAGGGGGCCGACCAGGGGCTTTTGAAAACTTTTGCTAACACACAGATATTTAGTCTAATAGTGTCAGTTATAATGAGACTTGGCCTGTGCTGGTTTCTTGAAAGTAATCAAAGCCAATTTAGTATCAATATCTACTTCCACATACCTTCTAGATTTTTGGCCTATGACATTGCTCCACTAACTTTAAGCCTTAATATTCCATCATACTCTCAAAATCAAAGTAAGTTTAATTACCTGGAATAAATCAATAGCTACCTCATTGCAGTTTAACAAACTTCACTCTATCATTAAGGAATGTATAGCCATGGAATGAATGCTCCGACTGCATCTACATTTTAGACTGGTCAGCCTAGTACCTGGAGGGGGAATTTGCGAGTCAGAAATGCCATCGAGGAGGCTGTTGCAGGCACAAAGGGAGAGCTGGCCCGGCCCTAAACTAAGACAGTGACAGTGCACCAAACGAACGCGGGAGAGGTAAGGGACAGAAGGAGGGAAGGGACTCATAAAGTCAATGAACGCCTAAAACTCAATGCAAAGAAAATATAGGAAAAAGGGTCAGAGTAAGGAAGAATGAAGGTTTGTAGGAAGGTTTTTTGCATTTTTAAACGAGTAGATTTTATTTTTATTTTTTAAAATTTTTAATCTTCACCAGAGGATATTTTTTCCATTGCTTTTCAGAGAGAGTGGAAGGGGATAGAGGGGGAGAGAGAGAGAAAAAAAAATATCAATCGGTCACCTCCCGCTCCTGTGCCAAGAGGGCCAGGGATTAAGCCTGCAACCGAGTTACATGCCCTTGGTCACAATCGAACCCAGGACCCTTCAGTCCTCAAGGGCCAATGTTCTAACTACTGAGCCGAACTGGCCAGGGCTAAAGAATTAGATTTTAAATACTGCATAAGAAGTTCATGATTCAAACCTATTTGCTCAAATCTATTTATTAGCATGGAACCTAAACAATCCTTTTTAAAATTTATTTACTCATATATTTTAAAGAGAAAATAAAACACAACTTGAAATTAGCCTAAAACTTTTATCAGCTATAGACGTCAACGTCTCGCATTGCTGTTTAATGCTTATAAAACGGTGGTCCTTAACCTGAAACCTTTCACTCTCAGCTAAATTGCAAGAGGTTTAAAACCTTTTAAATTCAACATACAAATAAATATAATGGAAATGTACGAATGCTTTGACTTTATATTCACAGATGGGAGGAAATAAAGCTGATATCAACAGCAACAGATATTAGAAGCGAAACACAACTAATTTTAAATAAAGCTGGCGTAGAACAGAATATCCAATCTGATTTAATTGCAATTTAAATTCATAGTATGCAAAAATGAAAAACACAGTCGCCGCTTCCTCCTTTATCAGCTCGCCGAGGGGTATCGGTTTGCAGTTACATCCCTGCAAAGCATCGTGAGGCTGCTCCGCGAAGCCGGGGCAGGCCATGCTGGGGGAGGGGGACACAGGAGGGCCTCAAGCTTGAGGGGCATGTGAATGTGCCTTCTGGGGAGCTGCTAAGCAAAGGAACTCGACAGTCTCATCCATGCAGAGTGTTATTAAAAAACCTGTGGACTGTGCCCTGTTCTAATCTCATTGAACTCTCATTACAAAAAATCTCTATCCTACCAATATGAACACCAATTTTACAGAAAAATCCAGAGCCTGCCCTCAAAGTGACACTGCCAACCTGTTCGTTGCTTTGGTGGAAGGCTGGGGAAGAGGGGGGTGTCTTCTGGTTTGCCTCTGAGAGGGCTTTCTTTGGGATTTTAGCTTCGTTTGGAAACTACTCCATAATCATCAGCACATCGGACACGGCCTGCTTCCTACTCTCAGAATGTGAAAGCTACGTGGGAAACATGAGAAGAGATTAATAGGGGCGGTTTATATAAATCCTGTAATTTTAGGGGTGGATTCTACAGTAGAACACAAGATCTGATTTGGGGCACTGACTGGAATATGTGTTTTCTAAATGGAAAAGGTATTGTTTTCTTAGAAATGTCATCTATTTGTTGAATTTTACACAGAACTCTTCATAAAAAATTATTGCAGAATATTTAAGAAACTTTATTTTAAAAAACAAAACCAAAATAACCACAAAATATAGACTTCAGAGATTGTAATACTAAATTTTAGACATTTAAAATGTGTTTTTAATAAGGGAAATTTAAAAAATATATATTGTAATTAAAATGCAGCTGAAAGGAACTCTAATTTAATAGTAGTTTATGAATGGTGAGTCCACAATGGAAATCGAAAAACCCATTATAAGTCAACAAAAATGGAGAAATAATTGATAAAACATTCACATGGGTTATAAAGACTTCCTTGTCTATATAGAAAGTTTATTTTTCTGAACTTGACATCAAGGAGAATTTTGTTAAAATTATCTTTATTATAGTTATCTAACGATAAGGTGTTGTCCACAATTATGTTCCATTTGATGCTATCTATCTCGTCTTGGTGGCGTTTGGGGAGCACTAATGGACTATTACAAAACACAACGGAGAAGATTTTTCACACAAAACAGAGACCAAATACTTTCAAACTTTTAGTTTGGGAAGAAAGTATAATTTTGGGGGGGAAAAAAGTGATACTTAAAATTGAACTGAAAACTCCTCAATTTGAAAAGTTAGAACATTGAATCCAAATGAATAAACAAACAGAGCCACAATGTACTATCATTTTATAAAAGGAGACAATACTTCTAAGAGAAGAAATACATCTGATACCAACGCATGTGTGTGTGTATTTATTTATGTAAATATACCACCTTGGAATCTCACATTTTTAAAATGTCTTTCGGTAAGTTATGCCTTAAACTCATACTAAAAATCACTTAGATTTAAGACTTTGATAGACTCTCTAAGGTAGGAGTTTAGATTTGATGTTTCCAGGGATTGTCAGGCATTCTTTGTTCTCAAAGGAGGCCATCGGCTGCCTTGAATCTGGCAGGTGCTTTGAACTTTCTCAGATATGAGGACTGTATGTCTGCAGTTCTAGGACGTTACCACTAGAGGCCAGCCTTGCCCAACTCCTCAGGCAAACGACAGCGACCGCAGCCTCTCGGAAAACAGCTTTTCATTGAAATATATAAATTTACTACTTATGTAACTAGTTTTTATAACATGTAAGTTATATTTAAAACAAAGCTGACTATCTTGGGAATATATGAGGAGGTTCACATAATTCATTATCTCTATAATAACACAAAACCATTTACACAGCAATTTTTGGGCTAAGAACTTTGCAGAAATTGCATTAAAACTTACAAAACTTCATAGGAAATATATTCTTCTTATCTACTTGTCATAAGTGAAGGAACTAAGGTTCATAGAGATGTTTAGACTCCATTAGGCTCCTCATGGTTTGACTCCTGTGTACCTTTTGAGCTTTTTTTTTTTTTTTTGTAATCCTCACTCAAGGACGTCTTTTTATTGATTTGAGAGAGAGAGGAAGGGAGAGAGAGAAACACTGATCAGTTGCCTCCCGTACCTGCCCCATCGGGAATCAGATCCGAAACCTGGGTATGTGCCCTAGTTGGGAATTGAACCCTCAACCTTCTGGAGTACAGGACGAGGCTCCGGCCAGGGCTTCAGTGTCCTCTTTAGTCCTAAACTCAGGCTGTGCTGAGTTATTTGCAGTTTCCTAAAAATTCACATCTCACATATTTGTGCATATTTAAAAACCACATTTGTAGGACGTTCCCACTCCCTCTCTCATTTCCTTTCCCTAATTCAGTAGCGTGACATCTTATATCCTACAGGTACCATCTCAAATCATGTTGTCTGTGTAGAAACCTATCCTGCACACAAGACCATTATGTTACATCCTATGGAGTTTTCTCAAGTTGCAATTTGCTGTAATAATATTATCAAGCACACAATCCCATATAATTCATATAACCTATTTATGTCATGTAAAAGACAGTCAATATTATCTCCTTTTATCTTGCATGAAAAAAAAATTGAACAAACCATTAGATTATCAAGCTATTAACAATCATTTTTAAAAAGTATGTTTTTGGTAAGTTAAAGCTTCTTGGTTCAGGAGTCTAACTGAACTTAAGGAAAAAAAATGAACTTATTGGTACTTGTAAAAGAAAATTACTGGAGTCGCGTCCTTTAACAGCTGCCTAGATCCAGACAGCCATGCCCTTTGTTCATCAGCACTTCTATTTCTTACCCTGGCTGGCACTGGCGGCAAAGAAAGGGTCTTTGACTATTAAAGAGTTAAGTATCCTTACAGAAGGCAATTTTAAAAAGAAGAGAGAGGCGCTCCACTCCTCTAGCACCCATTTAATACCAATGAAAGAATCTAGTCCAGCTTGGGTAAGGGGTCCTCCATTTGGAGTAACGCACGAAGTTCCAGGATTGTGTAGGTCAGGGCCAGGTGACCACTGTTGTGACCAGAGATTGTGCAAAGTATACTAATGAATAATTTCATTAGAAACACCTGGAATGAGTGAGCGCAGAAATCTCCCAATGTGTAGATGGGGCTTCTAATATGAAAAGTAAGAGACAACCACCCTCGATGGGTAGCTAAAGAAATATATCACAGAACGCAGGCTTTCATGGTGAGCATATATTTTCTTTTGCACATTTACCAAGTTGGATTTTTGTTTAATATAGGCCTACTGACTATCTCTCAGCTGCTAAAAGAGATGAAACAACCAAGGCCTTGAAGGTTAGCGATGCCATGGGAAGCTGAACAGATTGTGGATCTGTACACGATTCAGCTGGGGAACTCTTTATGCAGATGATCCTGCCCTGGAGACATAATAGGAAGACATTCTTGTGACTATGCATCATTTTACAGAATTGGAACAGTGCAATGGACTGACAACAAGTGGACCTAAAATGAAGAGAAAACCATGTGGCTACAGGCAAAGCACACTTACTGACTAAAATCCTCATTAGCAGCACAAAGCTACAAGCCAAATTTTTGCTATCTTAGTTGCCCCCCAGCCAAGGATGCACTAATTAGACAAGGAGGTAACTGTGCTGCTGAAGCAAACCCATCCTTTGTTTACAATTAGGCACTGAGTGACAGCTCTGAGCAAGCATCGAGGTCCACATTCCAGCTGTCACAGAAAGAGAGCAAGGGAGGGCCCAAGACTGAACTGCTTGCCAAGACTGAGGACCAGAAATAAGGGCTTTGAACTTTAACTGAGCAAAGTCTGACCCCCACGTAGGTGAGGGAACGAGGTAAAGTGAAGTGGAGGGAGGCACAGAGCAGAGAGAAATGCTTTCTGGATACACTGAGGCATAATCTAGAATCAGTGCTGTGGACAGCTGGGAACAGCAGAAGCTGAATTTTAAAACTAGCATTCACTTCGTATGTAAATTACTCCTATAGACTCTTTTTTTCATGTTTCTTAATTTTTTAAAATTTGTATTGTTTTATTTATTATTGGGGTGACATTGGTTAAAAAGATTATAAACGTTTCAGGTGTCCGATTTTATAATACATCTATATATTGTATTGTGCTCACCACCCAGAGTCATGTCTCCTTCCATCACCATTCATCCCCCCTTTCCCCTCTCCTACCTCCCCCTCTCCCTTTCCCGTTGGTAATCACCACACTGTGGTCTGTGTCTATGAGTTTTTCGGGTTTTTTTCTTTGCTTAATCCTTTCGCCTCCCCTCTGACAGCTGTCAGTCTGTTCTCTGTATCTATGAGACTGTTTCTAAATCCTAGAAGAAAACTTAGGCAGTAAAATCTCAGACATTTCTCATAGCAACACTTTTTTGGATATATCTCCTCGGGCAAGGAAAACAAAAGACAAACAAATGGGACTACATTGAACTAAAAAGCTTTTCCACAGCAAAGGAAACCATCAACAAAATGAAAAGACAACCCACTGAATGGGAGAAAACATTCACCAGTGGCACATATGATAAGGGATTAATACCCAAAATTCATAAAGAATTTATGAAACTGAACATCAAAAACACAGAGAATCAAATTAGAAAATGGGCAAAGAGCCTGAATAGACACTTCTCTAGAGAGGACATAGGGATGGCCAATAGACATGTGATAACATGCTCCTCATCACTAATCATCAGAAAAATGGAAATTAAAGCTACAGTGAGGGATTACCTCACACCTGTCAGAATGGCTATTATCAATACATCAATAAACAAGTGCTGGCAAGGGTGTGGAGAAAAGGGAGCCCTCCTGCACTGTTGGTGGGAATGCAGATCATCGCAGCAGCTACAGAAAGCAATACTTCAAAAAATTAAAAATGGAAATGCCTATGATTCAGTGATTCCACTTCTGGGAATATATCTGAAGAAACCTGAAACCCTAATTCAAAAGAACACATGCTCCCTTATGTTCATTGAGGTGTTATTTACAATAGCCAAGATTTGGAAGCAGCCCAGGTGCCCATCAATAGATGAGTGGATAAAAAAGCTGTGGCACATTTACACAGCGGAATACTACTCAGCCATGAAAAAGAAGGAAATCTTTGTGACAGTATGGATGGACCTGGAGAATATTATGCTAATTGAAATAATAAGTGAATTCAGTATAAGACCAGAACCATATGATTTCACTTATATGTGGAATCTAAGAACAAAATACAATAGACTCTTAATTAGTTTCAGTGATGTGGTGGGGATTGTGGGGCCTGGTCCCTGAGGGTAGAAATTTCATAAAGGCTATGACAGTAAAATAACTAGACCATAACAGTCAGAGGTCCTGAAAAGGGTAAAGCAGGAAACAAGAGCAGATCAACTTGTAGAGTCTCAGCAAAGCATTGTGTCATAGTTTTGTGACAGACATCTTAGATCCGGACCTGAATCCAACTACTGCATTTTATGAACAAAATGTGTACAAGAAAAATTACCTCCCCAAGGTCACATATTTACACGAGATCATAACCTGAATTAGAATTCAAAGATTTCTAATCCAGTAACTTGCACTATATCATACTAGTTACAGGTAATAAAAACAGTCACTAAATTCACACATTTTTCTACATTATATTGTTATTGACATTTGGGTTCTGAATCAAGGGATTATTTTTTTCTCAATAAAATGTTTGCCTTGTTTGGCAATGAGGTCTTTTCTATACAAATATTTTGTTTGTGAAAACCGTGCCCCGAGTCAGGCCTGTACGCCGGCCGGAGCGCCCTGGCGCAGGTGACGGCCTGCCTGGGAGCTACTAGCTTTTGACAAACTTGAGCCCTGCGCGACTATACGCTAGTCGTTCTTGGCTCAGGAGGTGTTGGAAAATCTGCTCTGACTGTACAGTTTGTTCAAGAAATTCTTGTTTAAAAATATGATCCTACAATAGAAGATTCTTACAGAAAGCAAAGTGAAGCAGATACACAACAGTATACGCTTGAAATCTAGGGTACTGCAGGCATGGAACAATTTACAGCAATGAGGGACTTCTACATGGAAACACGCAAGGCTTTGCACCAGTTTACCCCATCGCAGCTCAGTCCACGTTTAATGATTTACAAGACCCGAGAGGACAGATTCTTCAAGGTAAAGGCGTTGATGTTCCAATGATTCTGGTTGGTAATAAGTGTGACTTGGAAGATGAAAGAGTTGAAGAAAGGAGCAGGGTCAAAATCCAGCAAGACAATGGAACAACTGTGTATTCTTAGACTCCTCTGCAAAATCAAAAATAAATCTTAACGAGATCCTTTATTACCTACTGCTGCAAATTAACAGAAAAACCCCAGTGCCTGGGAAGCCCTGCAATAAGTCATCGTGTCAGCTGCTTAATACACTAAATGCATCGTGGCTCTGAGCCGGGTCTGAAGGACTGCCGCCCCATTCAACAGCGCCGGCCTTCCAGATCTGTGACACCCACCAGCAGCGTGCATGGACTTCCTAGGTGGTAGCCTTTAAGAGGTGGGAGAAAGCTACTGCATCAGTCTGAGCTTTCCAGTATCCCAAGAGAGATTTTTTACTTACAAATAGTTGGTAAAACCACAGGCCACAATCCATTCTTACTGCTAAGAGACACGTTCGTCCACCGATGTGTACACGTATGGAAACGGTGTGCTGTACACGTGAACTCAGCCCCTACTTTGTGCTGGAGGGGACAATAATTTAAGTCCCAAAAGCACCACTATTTTAGCATAATGAGAGAAAGTCCAAAGAGCTCCTGTATAGACTACTCCAGATAACTTTACTTCCCTGATACTTGTAGCTTATTGTAATTTTTAAAGAAAATCAAGGTCATTATCATTGAATTATACAAATAAGCATTTTGATTAACACAGCTATACAGTTTTTTAATTTTTTTAAAATATCCTGTGGAGACAGTGACCTTGTCTTTAAAAGATGATAGTCCTTTCAGTACGATGTCTTAAAGGCTTTGCCTTTCATATCTGTTGGGAAGGAAACGTCCACATTTTTCAAATCTCTTATTATAGTTTCCTTTTTTGTTTACATAGGGGACGAAGTTTATAGCTGTGTGCACACTGGGGGTCTGCAGCAAGAAGTGTGTATTTTCAAAGACATTTTTAATGATTTAACAATTTTTGTAAATCATTTTCAGGCTTCTACAGCTGTAGCTTCTCCCTGTGAATCCCCTGCTTGCTCATGCATAAGTGTATTTGCAAAACCAAATATACAGGGTTGGTGTTTTGGTCTGTTAGTGATTTTTTCCCATGTGTAATGTGTTAGTTGAGATGTTAAGTGGTGGATGAGCACTGTGGATATCAGTTGGGAAGTAATTTTAATCATGTGTGATTGGTCACAAGGCCTGAGTTGCAGTAACTATTGCTGATTTATTTAACAATGCCTTGTTGCTTTGTATGTATTAACATTCAGGTGTCTATCCAACAGGGAGCCAGAGTACTTAAATTCACGAAGCTAATGTTACAACTACTTAGAGGTGGCCAAATGTAAACTAAAAGCCATAATTAAAGTGGTGCAATTCTATATAACTTAGCATCAGTAGTTTAACAAATTTGCATTGCTATGCAAGGGCTTGCATTATTAAAAAAATACATATTATTTGCTAAAATCACTTAATTTAATGTATACTCCATTAGAGCACTATGTACATGTATTTGCCCTGGCCCTTGTGCATAGTGGTTAGAGCATCGGCCCCAGCCAACCCACCAAAGAGTCCCAGGTTTGATTCTGGATCAAGGGGAAGTACTTGAGTTGCTGGTTCGATCCCTGGCCCTAGTTGGGTCCGTGCAGGGGGCAGCCAACCAATGTGTTTCTCTCACATCTCTCTGTCTCTCTTTCTCTCTCTTTCCCTCCATCCCTTCCACTCTCTCAAAAAAAAAAAAAAAAAAATCAATGGAAAAAATATCCTCAGGTGAGAATTAACCAAAAAATGTATTTATAATCATCAACAATAACAAGAAAAGTTTAAGTCACTATCTTGTTATTTTTTAATTTCTTTCTATTTACTCACTAATGTTTAAACACACACACACAGCAAGTTGACATTTCCCTAAATTAGTAGCCTGCAAAAATCAGCAAAAAACTGTTTAGAGAATTATATTGAAAGTTTCCTTAAGTGTAAGAATTCAATGCTATAATTCTATTCCACTAAGCTTTATAACTCAGCTGAATAAAGCCATTTTGAGAAAAGAAATTATATAAAATGAGACTACCTGGAATAAATTTTTAACATCTTGAAAGCACATATCTATAGATAATTTATTAGTTTAATATTCTTACTTTGCAGATTCATTGGTAAAATTATGAGAATTTTATGTCAAATACAGGTTTCTGTATGAGATTTTTACTTAGGAATGGTACAAACAGAATTACAGGGAGCAACAAATTCAGACAGCAACAGACAAACTCTGGTTTCTAGAGCAGTCTCAGCAGCTTCATATACAAGCCCACACTTTAACATCCGCTTAGCATAATTAATAAGGACAATAACAGCAGTGATCATGCTGCTAATATTGTTATTCCTACAGAAAAGCAAAGGATTCTTCCATAGTTCTTTAAAAATCTCAAGAGTGGTGAGCTGCAACTCTTACTTTCCAATAGTACTCATGCCTGATTAGGTTCACAGGCAATCTTGGTAACACTTTCACAGCAAGATGGTGTAGAAGATAAATTATCAAGTAATCATTTACTCTCCCAAAACACGTTTTATTGATTTTCAGATTCCTGGCAACAGGTTCTATCTGTGATAGAAGAACCCAGAATTCTATATCTTTCCCTTAGATAATAAAAGAACCATCTCTAATAATGGACAGTATTTCCAATCACTGTTAGGTTACGTGTTTTTTTGATATTCTAATTTAAGCCTTAAAAATCAGTTTTAAGAAATGCTACTTATTTTTGTGCTCACCAAAATACGACATGCCTGAAAAATTTCATGTTTAGGGCATGGAGAACTTTAGTACTACAATATAGATATTAATTTCTCTGTGTGTCTATAAGACTGAAATTAAATATATTTCTATAGTTTGCACTTAATGAAACCTATTAGTTCAGCTTCTTAAAATATTACTTTACTCCTTTTTGATTTTTTATATTGATTTCTATGTATTGGGGTTTCATAAGCTTATTACTTGGGTCTTGTAAACGATCTCCTCTGTAACACTGGGCAGCCTCTGCTTTAATGTCTGTTCACTATTAAGCCATGTTTCTTTAGGCTTCTGTTGTGACTAAAAAACAAATTTCTCATAAGTGAATGGAAATGAATCAGAGAGAGATTTGAGATACAGATAGTAGGCTGATAGGCTGATAAATAAGTATGCAGACCGAGAGAGATGTCAGGAGTTACCTTTTTGTCGATGACAGTCTATCCTGTTTTCAGATCAATCTGCTAAATCTTTACACTTACAAAAGCAATCTAACTTATAGGATGATCACTAAGCATTTGTGTTATTTAACTGTTCTCTGAATAACGGTCATATGTAATAAGCCGTGTTTCTAAATAACAGGGTCGCTCTGCCACTGAAGATCAAAGAAGATGTTCTTTGAATTTGAATCAACCAGTTTTACTTTGCCAATCCAGAAGTGTCTAAACACTGACTAACATCGTAACAAGGCTATAAGGTTCTTGCAGCAGTTCCTCCCAGCCTTCACTGCCCTCCTCGGATCAGGTCTTCTTCTCTGATCTTAATCAGTGCAAAGCATTTCTAAGTAATATCCCTGGCTCAAGTCTCTCCCATTTCATTCCACCCCTTATTTTGTTACCATTGATAAGTTTCTTCTAAAACACTGATCAAACAAATTCATCCACTACTGGAAACCTATGGTGACATGATGCACCTCCCAGAACGACTGACATAAACACTGACAGCCCCGCGTGCTGACAAGGACTCAGGGGGACTGGATAACCCAGCGCTGCGAGTGGAACCCTGGACGGCACAGCCACTTTGTGGGGCGGTTTGGTAGTTTCCTATAAAACTAAACATGCAGCTATGACACAGTGAGCTACTGCACCATCGGGCATTTACTCCAGAGAAATAAAAACATATTACCACAAACACCTGTACACAACGTTCATAGCGGTTTACTCGTAACAGCCAAATACTGGAGACAACTCAGATATCTTCCGAAGGCTGAACGATTATTCTTATCCTGGGACGTTAGTCAGTGATCAAGAGGAACAAACTATTGATACAGACACAACTTGTGTAGATCCAAAGGAATCAGAGTGAATGAAAAACAGACAGACAGACAATTCCAAAAGGTACACACAATATAATTCCATTTAGATAACTTGTTAATGATGCCAGGGATCCGAAATCGGGATGGAGGGTGGAGAGCATGGCTATAAAAGGGCAACACCAGGGACCCTCGTGGTGACTTCATCAGCGTTAATATCCTGGTTGCGACACTGTACCCTGGTTTTGCAAGATGTTGCTGTTTCATCATCTGTGTTCTCCTACTGGGTAAACAGTACATGGGATGTCTCTATGATTTCTTAAATTTTCATGTGAATCTATAATTACCTCGAAATGAAATGTTTTATTAAAACAAACAAACAAAAAACCACAATTATCATTTCACGATGTTTACAAAGAACTAGAAATTCCTCAAAATTATATGTAAGGACATTCAGAGTATGTCCTTGGGACATTTATTATTCTTATCACTCGCTTGGCTCTCCCTCTTCACCTCTCCCCTGCAATCTACGCTTCACGCGTGTTCAACCGTGTCAAGCTGTAAAGCTTCTTGCACACTAGCAGCTCACCTGCGGGGCGATATTTATAAGGGGCCCAGCCATGCAGCCTGCGGAGGTCTGCACACAACAATAACCTATTTTTAACATTTCTAAGTACCAGTCACTATTTTATGTGCTTTAAAAGTATCTGCCCATTTAATCATCAATACAACCCTAGGAAATAGTCATTAACTTCTTTATACAATAAAGAAATTGAGGTTTAAGGGGGAATGTGACACATTTTGGAATCACACACAGGTGTGCTTGACTACAAAGGATGTACACCTAATTCCCTAAAAATGAGAAATATGTTTGGCTATAGGCTCTCTAGGTGCCGAGTCAAAGGGGCCAACGGAGTCGCTTACAAAGTCACAGTGTTTATTACACAGAATAAAGTTGCCTGCGAAAACCACGAATGTTCCAGAAACTGAGGACAGATTAATGCGCCTGTTTCCTAACAGAAAGGACACCACTAAGACAATGGTAAGTATACTGAATAGCATTTTTGTTATTTCCAATTGCAATTAAATGGTTATGAAATGATGCTGCACAGATTTCTTGAAAGTATTAAAAGTTTATAATCACTACTTCAACTAAACTATAAACAAAATTTCAACACACTTAGATTTTAACATACTGAGTAGATTTTCCAAATTTTGAGCCATTAATGTTAGTCGCTCTTACGCCTGGTTCTCTCTGTGGTCTGGTGGTAGTTGAAAATCTCAGCTTAGCACGTGTGCCTCATCTCCACTTGCAGGGAGTAATTTTTTTAAAAATTATAACTGTCAGATCAAAGTGGAAACAGTGTTCAATAAAGCATTCTACTTGTTTGAATATGCAGATGAATTGAATAATATAGTCTGTAGATCACTTGACCGGTGTATTAGAACATTTCTAGAAAAACATTTAAATAAAATTTTATCTTCTCAACTACTACGCAATATAATATGCTATTACACAGCATCTCATTAGGAGATAGTTTTAGACATTAAATTATTCTTCTATAACTTTATGTTTATGTAGTTGATATTTTTAAATGTTTCCAGTTACATTTTGCTTCACTAAATGATTCATTTTCAGTTTTCCTTTTGATTTTCTGGGACTTTTTACTTTTTATTTTTTAATATATCTTTATTGATTTCAGAGAGAGGAAAGGAGGGGGAAAGAGAGAGATAGAAACATCAATGATGAGAGAGTCATTGATCGAGCCCCCAACCCGGGCATGTGCCCTGACTGGGAATCGAACCCCAATCCCCTGGATCCCAGGTCGATGCTCAACAGATGAGCCACGCCCGGCCGGGCTCTGGAACTTACTTTAAATAAGAGTTAAAATAGAGGATGTTGTCAGGGTGAAAACATGCATACATTAATGAACAGGTTATTTTTAGAGGGGGAGGGAAAGAGAGTAGAGATTTTTTTCATAATTTAAAGTACACCTCAAGGGAATTTGATAGGTTCATAAATTGGTTCTCAGTCCCTAAGTCTGATAATTCACCACTCACCTTCCAGACACCTAAATGAAATGCATCATTTCTTGTTTTGTGTTATTATTATTAACAATTTTTTATGGGATCCTATGTAGAATCTATTAAAATAAATCCTTGGAACTATATGAAAAAATTGTTTGCTCTATATATTTAGGGATTTGTTATGTATATTTAGTGATGCTTGTTTGTTTTTCTAGAAGCTTTGGTGCCTCACTAGCTTTCAAATGTTCTTCTACAACTCAAGTGAGACTTAGGGAGAGATGGTTTGCCGTCGCCTGCCAATGTTTCCTTTAGAGCCATCTTCTGGACTGTAGATTTTGGTGGACATTTAAGTCCTTACTCATAAACAAGTAGGAGCGTCCAAACCAAAAAGAAAAAAAAAACAAAACAGTGTAAGTTAAAAACCAAAAATTAAAGATGAAAGGGACTGGGAATTCTTTAGATGTAAAATAATTCTGAGAAAATATTTAACTAATATTTAATTTTATGTATAATACTCCTCTGAATTTTTTCCAGTACATAATCTCATTGGATTTACAAAAAATAAGAACATTTGATGATCCCTATTTTAGAGCTGAGAAGAGATTAGCAGATAAATCACTTTCTTCACATTTACACACCTAATAAGTGTTAATTTAAAACCTGCAATTTGTTTCCATTTAGATAGCACAGAGATATGATTCACAAAGAGAGGTGGTCTTTTTAAAATCCAAATTTTTTTTTTTAAGGTCGAAAAGTTAGCATACATCAATGCAACGAGTTTACTTTACAATAGTTCTGTGCTCTAAAAGGGCTCCATTTATTTCATTAATAATTGCCACCCTTCGTAAGTCTAAGGGGTGCCCTGAAGCTGTAGCATTCCTTCAGCAGGCACTCTTAGCAAATGCCACGTTGCAATTTTCTTCATATATAAACAGAAGCCCCAGGAGACAAAGATGAAACTTCTCACATGAAAGATTACACATTCTAAATGTCAGTCTCTCAAAATACTCTAGACCCTTTTTAAAGATAGTTAATGCAAATAGACTAAAATGGGCTTCAAATTATATTTCAAAGCATTTTTTTCTTTCTTCTAGACAAACAGGTTGGCAGATACATGCACAAGGTACAAAGCCAAACAACTCTGTGAGCAATTACCGTGCTATCGGTGAGCAGAAACAGAAAAAAACGCCATCGAGTCTGAAGAGATTGGCACGATACCGTCTGCAATTAAGATCACCATAACCTAGCTAATTGTTTTGGTTCACCACGGCTAGTGAAGTCTGGTCCAGCTCCTAAAATTGCCAATTTACCACAATTGTCATAAATTATATCTACACATAATGTGAAACTTTGAACTATACATCTTGTGTCCATGTAGAACGTTTAATAATTTCTGTTTCTTTATTCTACATTTGGGTGCTTTTTGATAGAATAACTACTTAACATCTACTTTACAACTCTCAAGTGAGTTATTTAAGTGAGTTATTTCTTAACATCCTAAGGTAGTTTTCATTTTTCAGTCATGAATTGATAGATCAGTACACCTCATATATATATGTGTATGTATATATGTATATATATATTTGTACCTTCCTTCTTATAATTTATAATATCTAAGTATTTACATCTAGTTGCTTTAAAATAACCAATCAATATGTTTTTCTGGCTCATATGAAGACATACGTATGCATGTTAAAATTATTGTAGTAAGCACCCGCGTATAAACGCATGAGTGGGTGTCCTGAAGATAAATTCATCACATATCTTACTAACTTTGTACAGTTAAAGTATAGAATAAAGATTCTATAAACCGTTAGAATCAAGGAACAGACCCTAGTAGTACCAACAGAGACACAATGTTGCAGTGTTGGAGATGTTTGTTGTCTGAGAGAACTCCATCTTTTAAACATCATAAACCGACAGAGTGTCCATGCTAGACTCTCTCCTGGGACTTCTCGCTTCCTTTAGATACATCTCATCTCTAGATTTCTGTCCTGTAATTATTATTAAAGTCCAACAGTTTTAAGGGAGAATGCATAACAATGTGGGTGCACTTAAAAATGGTTAAAATAGTAAATATTATGTTATGTATATTTACCACAAAAATGAGGACAAGCAGAGAGAGGGAGAGAGAAACCTTACATTGTTTTCTTAATTTGTGACACACAAAGTTCATCTAATAGCTCTGAATAACTCAATCTGTAGACCTACTGGAAGCGCTGTGGATATGGACAAAAGGCCTCCTCCGTCTTGAAACTCTTTATAATCTACTGTAAAGGCAAAGTAATGTAAAAATTAAATGTTGCTCAAGGAATTCAGAGGAAGACACTTAAAATATCCTGGGTCAACCTGAACAATGAGTGAGCACCAAGTTGCTCGTTGCACGTGGATGTTCCCTGGCGCAGGGAGCGCGTCTCTGCCGGGAGGGCCCCTTCTCCTCGCTGCCCACCATCCTGGCGCGCCGGTCATCGCGCCCGCAGGGCCGCAGGGTCGGTCATTTGGGTGACGGAGGGTAGCCACTGCCTTCCTTTCGGTGGCACTGTCCTCTGAGGCTCCATATGTGAACGAAGATCTTGACTCAGAGACTTGGATTTCCGCTACCTTCTTTTTTAAGTTCCCAGGAGAATGAGAAGAGTCAGCATTAGCATCCCTGGGGACGCTCGGTGCCTCTGCACATACAGATCTGGGGTTTTGTTCAAGGGGTGATGCTGGCATGTTCATAGATATCAAGAGAATTAAAAATAACACTAATCTATTCTATAGCCATCTCTCTCCTTTAAAAAATACTTTGCTTGCACTTTTAAGGAGAAATAAAACTCGTGGTTTTCCTTTTATCTTGAAACACCAAATACACTGCTATTCAAGTATAATAGATCGTGGATTTTTAGTATTGCAAAAAGTCAGTCTTATTATAGTCCTATTACAATTTTACTTGACTGATTTCAATTTGTCATGCCTTGCTTTAAAGTATTCCCATTTTTAACTTAATTGCAACTCGATGTTTTTAAATAGCTACATTCTAAATATATTATGTGAAAATAAGTATCTATGGATTGCACAATTTCACATCCTCACCATACTCCAGTTTCTTCCCCTTCTATTTTTTGTCTCCTTATAATTGAGTCACATCAATTGATTAGTTTAGTTTTCGTCTTGTGCTTTAACAAAATTACGTTTTCCCCCACAAAAATGCCCTGTTTTTGCAATATGTGGGATCATTTTCTAGGTCGGGAAACATCTAAAATGGTGGTGTGGGAAAGTAGGTATTTGATTTAATATCAAATTTCCACTTTCATCTACTCACTAAACTCCTGAAAATCAATATTGCTATACACAGATTTTCCTGCAGGTACTCTGCCAGATTTGCTATCGCCTGAATTTTATGTGACACTGTCCTTGTCTTAACCCCAACAGAATTTCACATTTTTAATAATTTATTAAGTTCATTTGCTAAGTGACTTTTACATTCTGGCACAGTGATGTTGCCTAATAATTTTCTAATACATAGAATCTTATTTTCCCATGTGATAGTGTAGCATCCGTTTCAATTTATAAATTGAACAAGGTGACAGAAACAAAACGTAACAATATGGTGCTGCGTTCACGTTTCAAGGAAACCGATTGGAAAATGTAAGGACGTTGTTGCCTTTCTTACACAAGAACTGTCTTGGAGAAAATGTTAAGCCACAAAAGAGATATTTCTGCCACCAGAAAGCTTCACAATAAAGAATAAAACGGAGACTCGTGTATTTATATGTGAGCAAGTCTCTAAAATGGGTTAGGTAAGTGGATTTAGGCAAGGGGCATGTAGTATAACAGGAGCAAAGTATAGGAACACATTTTATCGGCTGTCTTATATATCTGTTCCCCCTTTAGTCCCAGGAAAAAATAAAGTGAATAGAGGAAAAAGATGAGTGTGTGTGTATTTTCAATCAGGCCACGAAATGTGGAGGGGGTGCCGTATTCTCCTAGGAAATTAGCGATTGTTAAGATTCTACCACGAGTTAGGAATTATGTAAAACATAACGCACCTCTTCAATTCTAAGTAGGTATTACAGTTTACAGTTACCAGAAGGCTGTCTTGAGTTCCATGCTCCCTCCAAACTATCTACGGTATTTAAGCCAGGAGCTCACCATGTGCTTAGTGAACACCACTCAGCTTCAAGTACCAAAGTTAATATACATTTGATGAGAGCATCTGTAGCCTTACTGGACCTCTGGGTATTGTTTAACCTATAATCTAAGGGTTATTTTTACAAAATTATCTTTAGATTTTTCCTGACTATTATCGCCTCCCAAGCAAATGTTTTTATTGTCTCTCTTATTTCCTGCTTTTAGTCAATGAGAATTGCCATTCTCTAAAACTGTAAAGCTACATAAATATGCAGAAGCAAGATATTTAGAACACTTAAGTCTTAAATTAGATAAATTCTGAATGTCTGTATATTATTTGCCCTTAAAATTTTATCATTCAATACAATGCCTGCCCACACAAAAAGGCCTGTATATATTTTTTTGAATGAATGAACGAATGAACAGATGGTTCTGTTCATGGCTGTGTCCCCAATGCCCACACAGTAGGTGGTAACTAAAAGGTATTCAAAACGTTTCACTGCTTCCTGCTTTCATCTCCTACACAACTTTACATAAGTCAAGGTCTTTTTATTATGGACAGATTGGGAGGTGTGCAACCCCATAGGAGATTTAAATTGTCTGTCCTCTGACTTTAATTTAATATTTTAGTGGGAGTTTCCCTACCTAAGAAATCCATTTAATTTTTAATTGGATGACATTATTAGTGATAATGCTGAAAATGAGGTAACACTTAACATTCCAAAGAATTTTAAGTCTTCTCATTGAGCATGAAACACTGCACATCTTAAACATGATGCCAAGGTACCGTGGATACCTTAACCTGGAATTTTTATTTAAAGTTCATTGGATACTGTTTGTAACAGTAAAAAATATATCAAGCATCCTAAATGGACATTAGAGTGAGCAGAGAAACTTGTATAGTTATACACTGAAGTGCTCTTTAGCATCTAAGAAGCCTGATCTTGAGTAAATATCAAAAACATATCATTGAATGAAAAAGAAAATTGGGAAGAGATAACATATCAGTGCGTTAGCACTAATTCAGTCAAAAATTTGTATCCCCACCCACCCGGCATGGCTCAGTGGACCAGGAGGCTGCGGTTCGATTCCCGGTCAGGGCACATGCCCGGGTTGCGGGTTCGATCCCCAGCAGGGGACGTGCAGGAGGCAGCCGATCAATGACTCTCATCATTGGTGTTTCTCTCTCCCTCTCCCTTCCACTCTCTGAAATCAATAAAAACATATTTTTAAAAAATTTGTATTCTCTTTTTAGGAATCTTCTAGCAACTGGTATTGTTCTGGGCAAGGGGCATACTACAATGAACAAGCCCACTAACACATATTTTGAAATGAATAGTCTTATTATTACGGGTACATAGTAATGTAATAAAATCCATATACATATGTCAAAGGTCTCACTGAGTTTATTTCATTTTTTACAACCTGAAGAAAATCTGGCAACACATGTTCATTTGATACTTGGGGCTGGGTTCACGAGTGACTGCCATATTACTTTGCATATGTTTTAAAGTTTATTATTTTACAGGTAAAGCTATTTTAATAACCCTGTTCACTTACAACTATTGTTCATATGTAATGAACAAAACCACAGCAATTTCGTTACTGAGAGTTGAGAATATTTGTTTTTGAGGAAAGCAGGAGGGAGTAAAAGAAACGCCTCACTGTGGAAAAAAATGAAATTCTGCACTTGCAGCCTTTAGCACTGGAATTGGCAGCTCTGCTGCTAGCTTCCGCCTGACTTTCGGGTCCCTCCAGCTTCCCGCACGCAGCCTGTCTGCTCTGCGGTGGCGGGGCCCTCCCCGCTCCACGCTGGCTGTTTGGCAGGTGTGGTGCAAGAAATAAGCCAAGCACTTGAATCTGGGCCTTTTTTCTTTCTTTCATTCTTTCTTTCTTTTATCTATGTTTTAAAAGCAATATCTAGTACTTCAGATGACTCCCTGGCAGCTTCTATCTTGCTTGGCCCGCCATCAATAAGGGTGTTAGCACAAAGCGACTGTTGCCAGCAGCTCGGGCTGTGTGGCGAGGTGGCCTCCGGGCCGTCCAGCCAGCGCACCTGCTGCGGGTGCAGAGCGAGCCTGATAAAGCCGGGGTCCCGCTCGCCGCACCAGCCCAGGGCCGAGAGGAGCCGCAGGCCTGCAGAAACCTTTCCTGGAAGAAGGCAAGGCATCCCCAGGAATACATTTTTTTCAAGATTTCTTCTGCATTTTCCTAACCCAGAAACCATCACTTTTATGCATTTTCCTAGTAGCAGTGGGGTGAGTTAAGTCTCCAAATTAGAGCTAGGACTCAAAACTTCCCATTCCGGCTCTGTAAGTGTCAACATGGGCATGCTTGTTTTAACTTCTCCTCTTCAGGAAAGCTTATTACTATTAGGAGGTGTTTGGGGCAAAAGTTCTCTCAGATGGGAAACTCTGATCATTGAAACCTTAAACTTTCTATTTAAATTAGTATCATTCAAAAAACGGTCATTACCAAATGGAGTATTCCTCTACCGACCTTTCCACAAATCTTGGCTTATCTTCAAACTCAAGAGAAGTGAAGTCTGAATTGTGGTTGGAGAATCAGGACTTAGGCAATTAAAAAAATAATTTTCTAAAAAGTTGCATGTGTGTTCTGAATACTTAATACTACTATTTAAAAAACAGACCAACACACATTTATTATCTAATTCCTCACCAAACTTCATGGAAACAAGCTGTGAATTATGAATTTGTTAATATGTTACTATATATTAAATTAGAAGGTTAATAAAACATCGATAGTTCATGCCACCACAAAATACAGGCTGCATTTTGATAAAATGGAAACCTACAAAAACAGGCCATTTCCATTTAGATTTTAAATAGGGAAATGTACAGGATAATATATTTATCAAAGTAGATGCCTTTTCCATACATAAAAGCAAAATGTAAAATAAAATAAAAATTACTTTTATATACTCAGAGTAAAACTATTACTAATTAGGTTTTAGATAAAACATTGATGTGTGTGTAGTATGTAGATGCTCATATTTAGTATGTATTTTCCCAGATAGGTTCATGAATTTACATGTGATATATAATGATGTTATTGATAATTAAATAAACAGAGAGTAAGATCCAAAAAGTCTCCAAAGACTGACATGAGCTATTTGTACATTATTTAAAAATACTCAAGAAAGTATACACATGAACAAAAATAACACAGCCGTACCAAATATAATTCAATCTAAGTCATTAAATCAAGTGCACACTTAGCAGCCTTTTCCTTGGCCTTTACAAATGGGTTTGGCTTGCTGTCCGTTGAAGAAAATTCATTTTTGGCAAAGGATTTGCACACAAGAGATCTGGTTTATTTCGATAAAATTAAAATTTAAAGACCATTTCTCTCTGTGATTGTTTTGGTTCCTGTAAGACTTCCAAATGAAGGAGATGCTTTAAACATACGGACGGGGTTAAGATGCCATCTGCACCCTGCATGGGACCTCAGACATACTAAATATTGGGATAGCTTTTCAGGCAACACTTCTCCTAACTGAAAAGTAGAAGAAATGGATAATCAAGCTTTGGTGGTAAAAATTCAAGTTATTATTACCGAGTGGCTGTGAGGATATAATGTACAAATATTCACACATTTACATAGAAGATATTCTAGGAAATGTTCCTTTGGAAAACTGAAGTGATTATCAGAACCATAAATTCAAGGCTGCAACATTCTTAATGGACTCATTACATATTTTACAAATTGAATCTAGTACGAAAAAGGCGGCAAAATATTAACTATACTGTTAGGATATTTTGAAAGCCATTTTGAAAAGGAAATTCATTCTAGATATTATATGACAAAATCCACAGTATTATTAATTTTATTCTACTCTTCAAAGAGAACTGCTCAGCCATCATTTGTTACAAAGTATGAAATTAGCCCACCTTTAGTTTAAGGTGCAAAATTTAGATTCAAAACAAAAGAGTCAGGCTTCTTCCTCCAGATATATTATATTTCTTATAAATGATTTATCTAATGAGAAGCACATGAGGACTTAGAAATTACTCATAAAAACTCTGTGGGGTTGAAAAACAAAAAAAAAACACCATAATTTCTCTCTCTCTCTCTCTCTCTCTCTCTCTCTCTCCCCCTCACTCGCATGTTCACACACACACACACACGAGCATACCTCACTCCAGGGAAATATTTGTGGTCTGCATCCTTAAAGTTTAATTAGGACTGGCTTTATGAGCAGACAAGCATATACGAGAAGCACCTGAAAACATGCCACCTGTTCCTTTCTCTTAGTATTTAAATTCTTTGTCATAAAACTGGCTTTGTGTTTACAAATATATATTTACGTCCATGGGATTAAGCATGAAATTGACTTTGAGTAGCACTAATAAGTATTATCATCATAACAAGAGGGAAATAATTTCTTATGAGGATCCAGTCTGTGGCCGGGGGGATGGGGGAGTGGATGAGAAATGGATTCGACAGTAGATTAAGTATTCTCAAAGTGTCTGCAAGTGGCAAAATGAACATATGTTTACTTGTGGCTTTTTTTTAAGTAATGAGGATTGACATTTTTACAACTAAGTGAATCATTTCGTGTGTCAATATACTCATCAAAGTACAAAACTATTTTTTATTACAATAGAATACCTTAGTCTTATGCATGATCTCACGCTCCCTTCTGAAAACCAGTGAGGGATACTATTTTATTTAATTCTTAAACAGAACCACAAAACAGGTTTTATATCAGTAATAATTATATTTAGTTATCTTTGGTTTTCCTAAGAAAGAAGATTTAATGTAATAAAATCAACAGGGTGAACACAAACTTATTTTTTACTATTATGTTGAAAAATTGAAAGTCTACCATTTTAATAATTATTGGTGCTTATTTTATTTCCATTCCTATTTCAATTCTCTGATACCTGTTTTCTACAAATTCACGAGCAGCAGATATAATTTTCATCTTAGTTGCAATTACACACACACGCACACACACAAATTTTATCAACTCAGCTCATTCTTTTATTCTTATAGGAAACCTTGATGCATTAACTCTGACTATAACCAATAATTTCCACCTGCCTTCTCTAAAAGGGGAAAAAAAATGTAAGTGTTGATTTATAACTCTCTATTCTGCCCTGCGCTGAGCTCTTTTCTAGTTTTGTTATGCAGTCACAAGGTTACCACAAAGTGACATGAAAATGATATTAAAATAATAAAGCCAATAATTCAGAGTAAATGGTTTAGGAGTCCTGCTTGAACACCTTTCAAATTTGTTCATGAATAAAAAACTATTTTTATTGGACTAAGGATATTGTCAAAATCTAAAAATTTATTCATATTGACACTGTGAATTATTTTCTAAGTTCAGTAATTTTGATGCCTGTCCTGATTTATAAATCACCGTATAGTTGCCTAAGCATGCACAGGATATTATGTGCATTGTAAAATGATTGGTGAATGATTTCCTGTTCTGCTGCTCTTAATGAGAGAATACAATGTTATTCAGAGAGCCTCAATTGTGAAACAAATAGTGTCGCCACCGACCTAGAGAAATCTGTGCTTTCTCTCAACTGGGCTGATGAACATTAAAATGATGTTTTGATATGTTTCAAGATTTAAATAACTACTTCTAGCATTGTAAATTGCATGGAATTGTGTAGTTTATTTATATTGAATAGCTCTTTTAATTTGCCTTAAGGCATTCTCAACAGCAACATTGCTTAAGGGAAACCTATGGACATTTAAAAGGTAACAATATAGTTTTTGAGGTTATATTTTTAGAGTATGCAAAACAAATAACACATATATGTATATATATATAAATGATATACAGACAATGCTTATTATTTAAATTTTAGAGCTTACTCGGTTTTAAATATAAAAATCTATAAACATTTAAATATATTAAATCTTAAAGTCTTTTGATATTAAAAAAATATTTTAAATATGAAACTACTTCAAATCTCTTCCTAATTTCTTAAGTGAAAATTTCCATCTGATCTATAAATTAGGTATATATATATATATATATAACTGTTTCTGCTGTTAATAAAGAATTATGGGAATGACCCTGTACATATAAACCCTGTCCTGTATGTAACTTCCAAGATTTAAAATACCTCATGAAACAAATGACAATCTGGGGGTATAGTCAATAGAAAATTATAAGGTATTCCTATGTATCATATAATTTAGTATTTTTTCTAGCAAACACATTGAACAACAATTTAAAAGTATAATGTAGCCTTCAGGTACAAATAAGAATAATACCAAATTTCAAGGTAGATTCATCTCTTTCCTGCTTCCACACATATCATCTGACAACATAATTACTTTGGTTATATAAAATGTATTCAAATTAAATCAATTTAACTCACACTGAAAGACCAGAAATACTATGGGCACTCTGTCTTCTCTTCCCTCTCAGCACTTCTGTCAGTGTCTGGACCAAGGCAGTTTTTTTTCAATAAAAAATAACAGCATCTAAGATGTTGTAGAAAAAGTGTCACCTTGCATTGTAAATGCCAACCAAGAAAAAGCAGCATGTGATGGAAGCAACACAAGTTTTTAAATTGCTGTAAAGCGTCAAGCACAGTGACAATGACCTAAAACCAGGTTCACACACACTAAGCCACCTATAAAACATGTCTTTTGTATATAAAATAGTCATACAATTCACATAATTATTGTACTGGCACGACAGGCCCTAACTCTACATTTTTACTTTACACGTAAACACACAGTGGGAGCAGTAGCACACTTACTTTTGTTTTTTTTTTAAATAAGATCACCGGATTTTAAGTTGCACAATACAATGATGTGAATTAGGTTTTTAAAGATCGGTAGAGTTAGAAGGAACTCACGTCATTTTTAAAGCAAATTAAGTAAAAATTCCCAGTAGGCCCTTTTATTTGGATACCTACATATTTAAGCAAAAATATGACAATTTCTCACCCTGTACATCTGTATGTAATACTGACTTTTAAATAAATAAGGCTCTTTCAAGCCATGCTCAACTTCTGTCATTTACTGAGGTCTCCAAGATAATGCAGGAGCACCTTAGAACACAGGTAATATTAATTTGGAAGTATAAGGAGTGGATCGGTTTACTGCTTATTTGCCACATTGAGATTTTATTCAAACATATAGTGTAATTTCCCTTTTTACTCAGAACAAATACTCAAGAGCGTTTCTGATGGAAATCGCTGTGTGAATCATCTGTTTCACGTCTGTGGGGGATAACATTTAAGGATGCTTCGTCCTAGAGGCAGGAAATGAATCTTTTTATGATAATGTTTTAAGTGTTTTAATAGTCTTAATAGTCTTAATCGTTCTAACAGTTTTCTTCATTACTAGGGCACTGGGACCACCTTCACTCCTGGATGTGCATACAAAATGCAGATTCCTGGGGCCCGCACTAGACCTGAATCACAATCCCTGGCAGCAGGTGCTCAGGAGGAGGCGTTTTTAAAGCGCTTTTCTGGGATTGCTCTGCACGCCCGCGTCTGAGAGCCACGGCCTTAGAGGAGAGCGTCATAGTTTGTAGTGGCTTCTACACCTCACACACATCAGTTAGGTATATCCTAGAACCCTACTGTTTTGTACAGAAATTAAGGGCAAGTTAAGTAATTTTCCCGAGGGACAGTAAATAGTCCACGTAGCAGAGAGGCTCAAATCAGCTTTTCTCAAGATCAGCGGACCTGCAGCACTTAACAATTATGTAACCGTGGGAAACTCACTTTCTTTCTGCGCATAGTTATGAATAAGAATATCTGCCTTTTTTTCAAAGAACAAAACACAATGAATTATCTAAAATACCTGATACATGAGATGCTCGGTTAATAGTTACCATCATCAGTATCATCATTTACTTTTTTGCCCTAATTCCAATTCTATAGAAGAACATCTAGTTTTCTTTTCTCATGGTAGTTTATTTACAGATTTAGCTAATCCTAGTATAATAATCTTACCTTAATTAGGGAAATTTTTTAAAAATTAGATTTTTCAGCAGTAGAACATTAACAAATTGTGCCAAGATATATGTAGTCAAAAACATAAAATCTTAAAAAATGAAAGCAAAAACAAGATGCATTCCTAAAGGAACACGTAATTAGAGAGTCCATTTCCACTGAGGCTGTCCTTCGGAGCTTCTGTCTTCTTAAACGGTTTTCAGAATGATTTAATTATTGTTACTTTTGTGGATTCTGATATTTGATAAAGTACAGCTGTCTCTAATTTATTTTTTTAAATGTCATGGTCTAATGACATTGTAGAACTGAGCTCTAATTTTAGTTCTGCTTCCTAATTGTTCGATCTTTAATGAGTCAATTACCACATTTAAACCTTTATTCCGTCACCTCTAAATAAAATGTTTGATTAATGTTTACAGTCTTTGTACTTTTAAAGTTTTAGAATTCTATAAATAATATTTATTTACCCACATCCTTGGCACTACTCATCCCACTAATTGATTCTGTTGAATACCATGATATAAATGATAAACATTTAAAACAGCAACTACAATTTATCTGCCTTTACAGCTCATGAAGGATACAAATCTGAAGTCTCTCATTTCTGTGAAAGAAAGTGTGTGCACATGTATAATAAAAAATTAATTAATTTAGGATTTGCAGCCCTTTTTCTAAATTAATAACTATAAGTAAAACATCACTTCAAAGAGGACAACATGTAATTTTATTTGACAAAATTATCTAAAATAGTGTTTTTGCCTGGACTTCAGGGTGTCAGGGATTTCTCCAAAATTACATGTGAAGTAGAAACTTTTTTCAAAAGGAGTTTAGAATTTTCTTTACATTTTAAAAAAGTTTCTTCAAAAAGAGTTGCATTACGGGGTGACTGACATTAGGAAAGCTGTGTAACACTGTGAATAATACTTTGAATGACAACTGTTTTTTTACAAAATTAAGAAAACATTCTTTGCATGGACAAATTTTAACTGATTCCTGAAAGGGCAAAAATACTGCATCAACTTTCTCATTCATGAAATATTATGTCATGCTTGGAAATTTAAAAAAAAATAGTGGAAGGAATGCATTCATTTATTTGTTCAGTGAATCAACCCAAGAGAAGCTCAGTGGAGGGGACAGATATTAAAGTCAGTAATTGTAGAAGTACAATCACAATACAGGCTTTAAAAGAGAGGTCCTTGCAGCTATAGGATTGACTAATAAGGACTCACTAATCACAGAGGTCAGTGAAAGATTTTCTAAGGAAATTATAATTAAATTCAAATCTAAGTCTGAGTTGGAGTTTAGTAGAGAAGGTCAAAAATTATTATCATCAAATCTGGAAAAAGTCATGTACAGAGGACCTGTGATGTGAACCGGTATGGCCACAAGGGCTTCAATGGCCTGTGGTTGGACTAAAGAGATCAGAGGGGAACTCAGGTCAAATGAGCCTAGGAAAGGAAGCTAGAGCAAGGAGAAAGCAGGACTTTGTAGGTCAAGTTAAGAGCTGCTATCTTTTGCTTTAGAATAATGAAAACATTTTTGGTGGTAACAGGGTTTGTGAATGTAGCAATACAATTATCTACTTTTAAATCCTGCATATAAGTTTAGGAAATTAAAAAAAACACACCCAAAAAAACACAAGTGTCTTGAATTTGTGATGATCTAACTTACCAGTGAGAAAGAGCTTGTCCTAGCTAGATCAGTGACCCCCAAACCCGGGGATGTACCAAAATCACCCAGAGAAGTTGTTAAAACACAAATGATACATATTATGTCACTTAGTACAGAGACTGGTATATACAGTAACTGATATATGTGAATGCCATTGTTATTGTTATTTTGACAGAGATGTTTCAATTTAAATTTATTCAATAACTAGAATATGAACATTAAAAATGTCTAACCATCTGTGTTTCCTTTTTTGTCAAGTATCTGTTCTTCATTCTTAATGTTCACCTACTGACCATTCACTTACTATAAAGTATATGAAAAAACTGTTAAGTGAATATGTGTACGTATCTATAATTAACTGTAATTTTTTCTGCCCATGCAATTGCTTGTAAGTATAAGAATGGCTCAGAATTAACTGCCCAAACCTCTGTGAATCAGGCATGTGTCTCCAATTCAGTGCCTTCCAGACCAAGTTCTCCTGCTCCATTTGTCTTCTGTGGAGCAGGAGAACTTGGTATTCTCTGTCTTAATATTAGTTTATATTCATTACGACTTTCATCTCACTACTGTTAACTCCGCAGGTTGCTTTGCCCTTCTGTGTGTTTCCTGGCTAATTTGATTCTGGTATCAGAAAATGTATTCCACAGATGTGAGCATGTCATTAACAAAATACTTAACATGTGCTAATACTGACCCCTTGAGACATCCTGCGGCTCTCCACTCAGAGGGCCTGCACTTATTGATTATGCTTACTTTATCTGACCGGGTTTTCTTTCAGGTATTTATGCAATTAATTTATAGGCATCTCCTATGGAGCACTCTAACAAATGCCTTTCTCAAACCTAAGTGTGCAGTATCCTTTCATTATTTTTATCTCCTAAGTGAGGAGATGTGCCAAAGAAGGCTATTACGATGTATGACGTGACCTACTTTTAATAAATTCACATTCGCCACTTACTTTATTAGACACCTTTCTCCCTGGTGTTCACATTTGGACTCTTTAATTATATGCTCAGCCAAAGACTCCTAATACATGAAGGCAATTTAGGAAGCAAGGAAGTAAAGCTCCACAGACATTTCAAGACACAGAAATAAAAGACGAAGGGAGGGAAAAACAGGATTGCAATTCCAGAAGGATTTGCCTTTCTGTAACCTTCAGCCTTAAAATTGCCTTTAAGATCCTAGGTTATTTCTAATTTGGGCCCTTAAATGACATCCTGCACACTCCAGACAGCCAGGACAGCCTCTCTCTGCTTTTCCTTATTAATATTCCGATTGTTTAATGCGCTGCAAATGGGAACTCCGGGACTCTAGACTTCCCTCTCCCTCTTGAAGCCTCTAAATAATTAATTAGACTGTCGAGCTCTCACTGCTGCAAATTTCCCCTTCATGTTGGCCAAGGTGGCACACATTTGTCCTCAGGCAGAGCCACAGGCTAAAATAGTTCTAAATGAACTAAACACCTCAGATTGTGGCATGTTATCTCTGAGGTCGTCACAGGGTATCACTCAAGCCCAATGAAAAAGGACATGGGGAGAGATTTGGGGTAAACGTGAGGATTAAACGGGAGTTCCGAGCAAGCTGTCAGCAACCTGAGATTCAGATCACTGTGATTTAACAGGGCCGCACGTGTTGGTTTTCCTCGTGCCACAGAGAAGGTCTGAGGCCCACGGTCTCACACAACACAAGTGACCCGAGGCAGCGGAGACAGACGGTGGCTTATTTGTGAAGCCCCCTCCAAACTCTTAGAAATATTCGTTATGATCCTTTGAATCTAAAAAAAAAAGAAAAAGATACTACAGAAAGGGTTTAAAATTATTCTTCAGCTTACACTCTCTCTCTATTGGCAGTGGGTAAATAAGAGGGGCCTGTCTTGGTGCGTTTTCTCTCCAGCCCGACGCGAGCTGTGGGACGGTCCCTTCCCTTCTCAATGGCAGGGGATTATCAGTCAGGCGGCAGGGCCACTCCTGAGACCCGCCGTGCTTGCTGGCGAGTGAGTGGCAGTGCCCTTCGGGCAGGCGGCCGGGCACAGCAAAGGCGGCCGCAAGCCGGCGGGCCTGGAGCCTGGGCTCTGCCTCGCCCGTGGTTAGACAAACGGTTCAGTTTTCAGCAGTGTCTTAATCTTCCTAACAGAATTAGAGGCCTTCTCTCTAACAGTCAGCATTCTTATGTGCTGTACACTGTTCTGTGGAACAAAGATAAGCCGTTTGGTGTAACTTAAAAAGAACGCATAAAGCTCCAGTAAGCACATACCTCCTGGACTCTGAGTTTACTCTTCGAAACAAAACACAAACAAGTGGAAATGAGCCAATTCTCTGGGAAAAAGGGACAGAAACTCCAGGGATTGTCTCCTTGGCAGAGCAATCGTTTAGGGAATATGACGGGAATGGATGGGAATTAATTTATCCATGTCACCCACTCTTTCTCTCGTGGACGTCTTTTCCTTCACAACCAATACCTCCCATCATAATAACACTGAATTTGGGACCATGGTTAAGTCCACTATATAGGGCATTATTTCGTTAGTCATTTGAGAATGCTATGAAGTAGAAACCATTTCACAGGTAGAGAAACTAACCAGTGACAAGTAAAATAACTTGCCCTCGTTAATGCAGCAAGTAAGTGGCAGAGGCTGGATTACAACTCAGGACTGATAACTGAAATCAGGTGCATAAACCAAGCATGATACTACATTTCCTGTTATGTCCACACTGTGTAGCAATTTTCCACATAAGGTTCACCTGCCCTTGTCCCTGCCATCAAATGGTATTGGGCAGCTGTCGTCTTACTTATCTTGGCTAACTTACTCTATGACTGAGGAAATGACTTGTGATATCCCTGCTAAGATTATTGCTGAAGTTTCCAGTGTTTATCCAAAGACTTATTGTCTTGATCATAATGGACACCAATGATCCCTACGTCCAAATAACGCATAACGTGCTGGGCAAAGTAGAGCTTTAACTTTGTGATTGGTTTCATAACAGTGTCTGAGATGGCAAGGGCCTAAGCAATCAATTCTCTGCCTATTGTAAAGCCAAATAGCCTGTGATGAATTCAGACGCCAAGTAGGTTAGTTTGGGAACTGACAGTAGAACCAAAGGGTCCCGATGGCTAGGTCAGCTTTTGTTCCACAATATCATACAGCTTCCCATGACAAAAAAGAATACAAGTCTTGCTGAATTATTAAATGTTGCAAGTGGATTTTCAATATGTAATTACAGCTTAGGCTCTGATTTAATTATTTGGATAATTCACTTCATATTTTCTCGGTTAATTGCTGCCATCCATCGCACTGTATAATTCAAACAATCATAAATAGCAGCTTGAATTTTATAAAATCACCATGCCAAAATTTTTAACTGCTTAGCACTGAACAAATATTTGCAAAGAGCTATCCATTTGCTGGATATTATATTACAGATTTACTATCACTAGCTTGAAAAAAATGCATTTTCAAATGAAATTTTACATCAAAATAAATACTTAATTCATTTTACCTGGATAATTTTATGTGTGTATATATATTCCTAAAAATGATAAATATTTAACAAAACATATTTTGTTTAGGTGTTTGATTTCCTACTTCCAGACTTATTAAAAAATAAGGAACCCAGTGATTCAGTGTCAACCAATGAGCCTGGAGGTCACGGTTCGATTCCCGGTCAGGACACATGCCCCGGTTGCGGGCTCGATCCCAGTCGGGGGCGTGCAGGAGGCAGCCGATCAATGACTCTCTCATCACTGATGTTTCTCTCTCTCTCTCCCTCTCCCTTCCTCTCTCTGAAATCAATAAGAACATATTAAAATAAGGAAAAATGGAAATTGCTTCATTTTCATTTTAACTACAATAAGCTTACTAAATAAAAAATACTTTATATAGACAAAGTCAAATATAAAACATGTAATCAAAAAAGATGGTGTTTGACATATTTCTCTCTGCTAAACATGCACAGAGTCTTCGCTTACAAGTCTCCCTTTCCCCCCTTTGACTACACGGTGAATTATATAATACTCCATTTGCCTTCTTTGGCCTCATTTGACCCACTTCTTTCCGTTTGATTATATGATCCTTGCTTCACCAGCAAAGAAGGCAGACATTGCAGGGGAAGAACCTCACCGAAGCAGTCACATTACGGTTCCGCATGTTGGTAAACTGCATCTGGTAATGTGCAACTCAGGTTACTATGGCTGACATCCATTTTGTGGTCTTTTATTCCAATTAATCTTCTCTGTGTATAACTGAATGATAGCAGTGCTCGCTTTTATTTTTGTAAATGCATTTGAGTGTGAACAAATGCTATGTTATATATCTTTCGGGTATTTTACGTCTGGTCAGCTTTTACAATAAAAGAAGACTGAGGTGGGGAAAATAACAGAGAGAAAAGGCAGAGATGCCTCCTGTATCTGCTCTCAAGGGGAAAGGGGAGGAGGTGGCATGATTCGCTGTTTCACTTGTTTATTTGAAGTCCCATTTAAATAAAATCTGGATGATGCTATCCAAGAAGCAGTTCAAAATGTAAACAATCCAGGCAAACCTTAGTATCCCTGCAGGTGCTTAATTGCCTTAAAAAACGAAAGAGATGTCAAGATTGACAAACAACAGGCCTACCCAATATTTGCTCAGCATGATGCTAGAATTTTGAAGAATACCCTTATCAGATCACCTTCTTAGGTATGTAAAAAAATCTATATCCCAGCGACTTGAGAGTAAAGGCAATGGAGCAGTATAGTTTAGGACATTCCTAAGAACTGCTTCTGTATGATGCGCTACGATGGTCAGGAACATATTAGGTTATCACATTAGTACTGTCTATGGTACGTGCTATTTAATTCAAACAAAATAAAAACTTTCCTAAAAAGACCGACAAACCTCAGAGGGAAGGCAGGGGTGAGGGAATGGATGGGGAGAGCTTAATCAGAGAATTTATATGCATATAAGCATAACCCATGAGCACAGATAATAGTGTGGGGAAGGCCTGGGGTGTGGGAGGCAGGGTGGAGGGATCAATGGGGGGGAAAGGGAGACATCTGTAATACTTTCAACAATAAAGATAAATTAAAAATAAAACAAAACAAACAAAAAAACCCATAAGATCAAGGAAAAAAAAGTGTAAAATTCTCTATATGTGGTCACCTGTTCTTGTACTGGGAAACGGGATGGAAATCAATAGGCATTTTTATTTATACATTCTCATACCAATATTTAGATGTCTGATATGCTGAAAGAGCATAAGACAGGAAGAAAAATGCCGTGGAAACCACCGGGTCTCACAGTCCTGATCTGAAGCCACAATTCTGGTCTGTGATTGGGATGTATAGCAGAGATAATGGCTCTGCCCAGGGCTGTTCTAACAATATTAGACATATCCAACCTAGATTTGACAAAAAAGACCTCACGGATTTCAAGGCATCTAGTTAATCTGGGATTGAATATAGCAGATCCTTCCTTCTTTCTTTAATTCCTTTCTTCCTCCCTCCCTCCTTTTCTTTCTTCATCTCCTTTCTCTATTTTTGACCCATATATCCGTAAAAAACTTGATTTTAGCCGTGAGATATAAAAATTCATAAAAGCGGTCCATTGTCTATTATGTCCCATCTAGGAATTCCACTCCCGAAACAGAGCTGCCACATCAACTCGCCCATTCTCTGCCATCGCTCTTTGATCCTTTGCTTGAGCCCGTCTACTTTGACTCACATCATTCTCTAAACCTGCAATTTTTTTCTCTCTTTTGTTTGCTTTCATAAGTATATTTAAGTCAGCTCTGTGGGCTGCTCTCAAGACATTCCTGAAGTTTGCATTCACACATTGACCCCGCTTTGAAATTTTCTCTCCTCTACATTTAACCAGAATACACCCAGTCAAAAAACAAATATATCATTACTTGCCTGTGTCTCACTCAACATCATTTTTTATAAGTTATCATTTAAATTATTTTCCATTTACATCAAAATGTATAAATTGATTTCTAATTTGAAAAAAAAAATAGAATATTTTTTTAAAGGAAGAAGATTAGTTCAGAACAGAGAAATAGATTCCATCAGGGCACTCGGGTACAATACATTTTTAATGAATACATAATATTTTCATATCCCATGCTTTTGGCCAAAGAAGTTCTATAACTTTAAATGTGTGTTTAAGAGGCAGTGTACCTGCTGTTATGTGCATTTTGGAATTTGATTTATCTTGTTCCAGGTAGGGAACCAGGGCATCTGCTGCCATTCAGAAGAATGAATCACCTGAGAAAGTAACAATTTGTGCAGAAAAATTTGTACAAGTTCTTTAGTTCTCCGGCTTTTCCAACATAAAACATAATAAGAACATTTTATGGTAAAAATATTCATGGTACAATCTGACTGCTGTAGACCATATCGTTTTGAAACTCTGGCCCCATTGACCCTCCAGCATGAGTTAGCTACACAGGGTGATCTTAAGTAGTTGAATGATTTGAATTATTAAGTGAAACCATAAAGTGTTGCTCACTTACATGTAGAATATCTGTCACCATTGGAGTTAGGTTTTATACACTTGATGCTAAACACTTTCTTCTTATAATAATTAGCTAATAGGTTCAAAAGCTGTCAAATACATTTCTTACTAGAAATAATAAATGTCAGCAAGAGAGAGAATATTTGCCCCCCTCTTTTTGCAGTAGCTGGAGGACATGCGGTCAATTCTAATAGCTATGACAACATGTTTAAGTATAAGCTTAACAGGAGCACCAGGAAACAGGCTATTTAAAATATCATTTAGAATGAGGTTTTTATTCTGTCATAAGACCATTCTTCTGACTCCTGTTTTAACAGTAGTGTGTTTACATGAGTTTTGAGGATGCAGTAAAAGCCTGGTAAATATAATATACAGTTATCCTGAGGTGAAAAAGGTGAAAGCTTAATGAACAACAATGCTCTAAAGAATCTTTGATTTCACTCCAAAAAAAGCTGTAAAGTATCTAGCACACTGCCTAGAATACAATCAATAACATTTTTGGATTTTTAGAACAATACATTGCATTATTGTTAAGGTAAACTCCTTGATGGAAATGAGGTCAAGTTCGCAGGGCAGGGATTAGCAATTCTGTCGGTAAGATGTCTCTTTTCTCCCACTGCTGTGGGCCTGGCCTTTACTGATTTCCTACTGTGTGCACACTCTGGGGCAAGGTTAATTTTTTGTGGTTCAGTGGGTGAGAGACAGCTCTAAACCCTGGGAGAGACATCTCAGGGCATCTTAAGGGTTTTTAAGAGTAGTGAAATTTATGGGCTGCCACGATGCAATCAACTCATGGGAAGAGGCAGGCAATCTATCACTCTGGGAGATGATAGATTATGTCTTAGTGGCAAGCAATTGGTGAGAGCCACAACTGCACATTCATGAAGGAAGAATTGGAGAGGTGGATTTTTTAAATTATTAAGAAAATATTATCAGTGTGCATTCTTTGTTGTCCTTCTATGTGTCTACCCATTTTTTATTTCCACTTAACCCCACAGATAATTATAAGGGATATTTAAAGGCCTCCTATTGTGTGCCAGCCTCTGATTTAAACACTTGACATATATTATGTAATTGAATTCCCTCAAAAATTCTCTTACCATCATCATCATTATCATGATTAGATAGAAAATGAATTAATTGATCTAGGCTGTACAGCAAGTTCTTCCAGGCCTTGAACCCATGCAGTCTATCTCTGGAGCCTGGCACCAACCCTCCCGCTCTACTGCATCTAGTCAGTTTTTAATACATATTCCTTTTATCTTATCTTTCTAAATACTACTCTGGTCTTTCCTCTCATTTATGTGCCTACTAATGATGCATGCCTAAACTCTGAGAATAGTTTAACCTTACCCTAAAAAAGTCACCACAACTCTTTTATAATATTTGTGAATATATGTATATTTGTATGTGTATGTATGTGTAGATATAGATATACAGGGTGGGGCAAAAGTAGGCTTACAGTTGTTTGTATTAAAAATTATATAATAATTAATAAATAATAATATATGTATATGTGCATATGTATATATGGATGTAGGGATAAATGTAAATATAGATATACAGGGTGGGGCAAAAGTAGGTTTACAGTTGTGAGTTTGCAAAACACAGTTTATTCTTGCATTATTTATTAATTATTGTATTGTTTTCCTTATGAAAAACTCTAAACCTACTTTTGCCCTACCCTGTATAGATATATAGATACATATACATGATGTATATACTGAAGATTATAAATACATATCCTTGTGCCAAATTGGCTGGATAATATTTGAGGACAAGATTATATTTTAATGGTCATTTTGTTGGATTTAGAATCTGGTATGGACTGAACCGAATCACCTCAAATTGATATGTTGAAGCCCTAACCCCAGATGTGACTACATTTTGAGACAGGACCTGTAAAGAGGTAATTAACATGAAATGAAGTCAGAAAGAGGCTCTACTCCAATGGGACTGGTGTCCTTATGGGAAGAGGAAGGGATGCCAGGGGTGTACACACAAAGAAAAGTCCATGTGAGGAGATAGGGCTAAGAGCCATCTGCTAGCCTGGAAGCGCCCAAACTTGTTGACAACTTGATTTTGGATTTTCAGACTCCAGAACCGTGAAAAAATAAATTTCTGTTGTTTAAGCTACACAGTCTGTGGTATTTTGTTGTGATAGCCCTAGCAAACTCATAAAATATCCATCACCATAAATGACTTCTATGAAATAGTTATTCAACAAATGTTTGACAATTACACATTAAAATCATAGTGGGGGATAATAAAGGGAATTAATCTTTACACCAAATATCAGAGTTTGAAATAAACTCTGTAGTGTACAAAGTGCCCTAAAGCCAGGTCTAGACTCAAAAATACTGTGTTGTAGATGTTGATCACATTTCCACTGGCATGAAAGTTGAGGGTGGCTGCATAGATGAGCATATTTATCATCTCTAATCTATTTTACAGTCAATATGTTTCAAATAGTCTTCAGTCTAATGTGAAAAAAATCTGCTTGTCCTTAAAGATGACAATTACATATTATAATATCCTCTGTTGACTTCTGCGTTCAACAAAGGCATACAAAAGAGCCCAGAACCTAAAATAGTCAAGATATTTTGCAGGTAGACTGCTGATAAGAGGGCCCAGTGTGTTAGTCTTTGAAAGTTAAAATATATTTGAAGGCACCTTGTTTATTATAGGAGATAACTTAGTAAAGTTAGAGACACCTTTATCCTACAGATTTTGATGAAAATGAATTTAATCATAAGGGATTTCATTTGGCTTTCATCATAACATGCAATTTGAAAGTTAAAATTCCATTAAAATCACACTTAATGGGAGGGTAGATTTACCATGATGAAGATCCTGAGTGAGGGCTTTCTCCCAGGCCCTCTCTCTTTTATTCTCTCCTGAGAAAATCTTATCTATTCCATGAATCAGACATTCTTACCTCTAGTTATATTTCTTTCCTAGCTCTATATATTGAACTTTCTATGTAACATTTCTACTTTGCAGTCACATAGGCAATTTAAATTTAATATTTCCCAAGTTGAGCTCTTGATTTTATCCAATTTCACCAATGTCTATTTATTAAACTTCACCTTATCTATTTTCTCCTATTTTTAAAAAATGGTATTCTCATCCATCCAGTTGCTCAAGCCAAAAATATTGATCATTTTTAATTGATTTCCCTCCATTATCCAATCCATTTCATTTTCACTTCAAAAAAGCTAATGAACTGAGGAATGTTATGACAAAAAAGTTTCAGTCATTGATAAGAGCATAAACTATTTATAAAGATTTGATTAAAATACCAGGTGAACCTCTAACAGAATAGAACTAAAGACAAATATATTAAAATGAAATGAACTAGGGAATGATAGAGCTGGAGCATGTAACAACAGTAATGAAAGCAATGAGGAGCTAGGGGTAGAATTACAAAGAAACTCCTGTGCCCTGGGCATCCTGAGCCCTGGCAGGTAGAAAGCAGAGCAGAGAAAACTGAAAAATTCTAGGGCTCCCCATGTTCTGGAAACATTTCATAGCAATAAATGAAAATGGAAAGTCTTTTTAAAACATTTAATATTATTTTAAAATATATTTCACTGATAAAGTTAGGGCACCATGAACTTTTAAGATATGCTGATTTATGAGTCAGTATAATTCATCTTAGTCAAGCTGATCTATAGCATTTTATTTGTAACCATACTTAGCAAAGGTGTGAAATCACAAGTCAAGCAATGGAAAATTTCACAAAGCTGTGGGAATTTTTTTTGAAAATGTAATCTTAATAACTTGGATCTAAAAATCTAAAAAGTTGTCATTATGAAAGTTTTTATTTTATTTTTTAAGTGTTTTTATTGATTTCAGATCAAGGAAGAAAGGGGGAGAGAGAGAGAGAGAGACATCAATGATGAGAGAGAGTCATTGATCGGCTGCCCCGATCACTGGGGATGGCGCCCGCAACCAGGGCATGTGCCCTGGCTGGGAACTGAACTCTGACCTCCTGGTTCATAGGTCAACACTCAACCACTGAGCCACAATGGCCAGGCTGAAGCTTTTTAAGTGCCATTTAAACCAAGAAGCTTATGCTTGTGAATCTGTTGCTGATGGAAACAGAGTTATTCCACAGAGTCACAAGAAAAGCATTTGGGAGACTCACAAATAGAAGTCTTGAGGCTAGTGGCAAAATTTATTGGAGTGAAATAAAGGACTGTCCCTAGGTACTCGGTGTCTCATCCAGGACCGGGTGGCTCAGCTTCATCCAGCTGCGGTATAAATCCAGCCTCCGGGAAAGCAAGCCCACACCTACACCTACAGGCCCAGGAGGAACAGGACCCAGAGATGCGGAAATTCTCATTTCCGTCTGCACTTCAGCTGCCAAGGCTGCGCTTGGACCTGTGCTTCAGCCCACAGGGTGCTAGGCCCACATGGCTGCTATGGAGAGAGCGCACGTGACAAACAAACCTTGGCCCTTTGTTGAGCTCTGATTATATCTCCTTGGGTTTGTGAAAATGTGAGCTTTCTTTCAAACTAACCAATCTCTTTCCTGGTTCTTCATGGGCTTGTGCTGGGCATTCCTCCGAACCAACCCCTTTCCTGGATCTTCTGGGGCTCTGTGTCCCCTGTCCACTCTGACCCTTTTCCCAGGTTAGGCACCTTCCCCATTTATTGTCACCTTCTTGGCTCCTACTGCTCATGCCTCCGCAGAGGAATTTCCCCTTTACCGGTTCTTCCTCCCCCAGTAATCTGGAGACTGAATCGGTTGTTTCCTGGGGAGACTGGAAAGCCACCTGCTTGGGGATTAAGTCCCTTTGGCGGAGGATGTGGCTGCCCCTGGGGTGTCTGAAGCTGTACTTCCAGACTTAATCAGGCTTAGGCTCAGCCCGTTTTATTCCCTTCTCTTTTTGTTAATATCTAACTAGCTGCCTACGCTAACAAATCGATCATAGGGATAATAAATCCAGACTTTTCCATATAAAAGAAGGCAAAGTAACTCAAAATCTGAGTGTTTTATCAAGAAGGTTTTCCTACTCAAAAATATATTCAGCCTTAAAAAAGCAAACATTTCCAATTCTTCTGCCTCCCCCACACAATGTTATATATAGCTCTGCAATATAATGTATTCAACTCACGACATTATAGTCCCTAAAGGTCAGTGTGGCTGATTAGGCACTCGTTCCTGTATCCCGACCATCACCTCTCTCACTTCCCACATCAGGGTGATGTGGCAGAAACCCAAGTACATATGACAGAATCAAATCTTCTACAGAAGCAGTGAATGTAGAGTGACTTTAACCCTATGGTTTTATTATAAGCAGACTAGAAATCACATCAGCGATTCCCAGACAATAGAATTCTTGATAAAAATTTCATACAACACAGTGTCTGTCATCTGACCCTGACCTCCAGACCCATGGCTTTTAACTTTGAAATCTTTCCTACCATCTCTGACTTCTGACTTTTTTCCCCCTTAAGCATCAAAACAAACATGAACAAAGCAGGCTCTTTCCGCTTTCATTCATGAAAGCAGCTGTGGTACAGTGGAAAGGGCACAGTGACTTTCAAGACCTGGGCCAGAGCCTTGGCACAGTCGCTTCACAACCATGGACACATGTATGAGGGGCCTCAGCGCCTCCACCTGCACCGTGGATCTAAGGAGGCTCACTTCAGAGTGTAAGAAACCATGAGCATGAAAGTGGGTTAGAAACTGGAAATGAGATGTGCGCCATTAAAGGACTATATGGGTGAGGGCTCTTGTTAGAATTGTGTCTCACAGCATTTGAAGTAACAACTTTCCACATGTTCTCTCTAATATATTAAATTCTCACCTTATAACTCCATCCCTGAGGGGGATAGACAGGAAGAAAATTAAAACTTGCACTACTCTAGAAATCTTACATATCTTGGTCTCTCTGAATAAACAGAATGATTTGGTTTTTAAATAAAACAATGTAGACTTTGGTTGGAATGAAGCTTTAACTGTAGATATCTGAGTTCAAACCTTTTTTAGATATTATTTTAATTTTTTAATTACAGTTTACATTCAATAGTGTTTTGTTTTAGTTTAAAGTGTACAGCATAGTGGTTAGACAATCATGTACTTTACAAAGTTATCCCCCTGATATTTAAAGTACCCACTTGGCTCCGTACATAGTTATTAAATGTTATTGACTATATTTCCTATGCTGTACTTTACATCTCTATGACTATTTGGTAACTACCAATCTGTACTTTTTGTTCCTTTCACCTTGTGCTCAGATCTTAACATTGTTCCTTGCTATCTGTGACCATCACCCTGTTAATCAACCCCCTCCCCCAGCCCAAAGTTATCCCATCTACGGAATAGAAGTGTTACTTATAATTCAAGGTTATGATAAGGTTGAAGATGATGGTGTTAAATTTCTCACACATAATGAGTTTTTACTTAACAGTAGCTACTTCTATTTTATATAAAATCAGGGGATGACATTAAAGCTAGTCTGCAGTCTATTTTACCTAAATTAGAGTATCACTCAATTTCACTTGTTATAATCCTGACATGTTAAAATATGAATGAGATACATTCACCAATCAGTGTGATTATTCAATTTGGGGGGGGGCAATTTCTTACAGTAACATTGTATTTCTCTCTCTCTCTCTCACATACACACACACACACTCTCTCCAATCCATGTTTATAACCATTTAACATTTTAACATATGTTCTACTCTATACATCACATCAATTTAACAATGAATTCAGAAATCCATTTGCTGCTAGAATAGCAAATTCAATTCTGTTAATCTCCTAATTTTTTACAATATTCCAACAATGCTAATATATGCCAAGTTACATAGTTCTCTGAAACCTTTTAAATACTTGTTTGAAAGGCATGGTATTAATGATTTCAATATGCCAATATGTCAGAATTTGTGCAATCCTGTTTAATTTAAAACATATTATCCCTTGAGATAACATTACAGATTGTGAGAACCAAGCATACCTTTTCTCTCATCAATTATCTTATTGAATAAAAATTCAAAAACAATTCTTAGAGATGTTAAAAGTTATTTACATGGTATTTTACATAACGAGCTCCTTATGAGAAATGAGAATATCAAAATTTCAAAAGTACCGTCACAGCAAGCGGTAGGCGAGGCATGGAGATAAATCAAACCCTACTTTTTGCCATGCTGTGAAAAGACGGCTGGCTTTTAATCACCCTGATGTGCCATATGTAAATTCCATCAAAAAAGAAGTTTGGTAAATGTTATATTATAAAACCACAGGGAGCAAATCTATTTATAAATATCAATTAAAACATATACCATAGTCTAAAGTCATTAATAATAATATTCTCCTACTCTGGCCATACATATCTCTCGTATTTGCCAAATATCTCCCCTACTTTTGTGAGCAGGCAACAAATTTCTGAATTACCACGTGTCTGCCTACTTGCTCCTAGTGTAGTCAAGGTCACTACAGAGTTCCTCTCAAAAGGCTACCAAGGATTCCCTATTAATCTATCCACTGAAAAGACAATGCAAGTCCAACAACCTCATGGGAGTATCTTACATAAAACTTGATGTAATCAATGAAAATCAGAATTGTTCTTGCCAAAACCAAAAAAGAATAAATATCTCTGATGACCTAAAAGAAAGAGAAAGAAAACCTTGGGCCAATCTTGAACATAAATATCAATCAAAAAGCCAAAAGACTAGCTGCTAATGTGTTAATCAAGCCAATTACCATAATTACACTTTTTTATTGGGCTTTTAGAGTTCCTTTTGAGTGTCCCTTTCCTGATGAACACAAGGTATGTGTCCTTCTTTCTCACATTTCAAAATTCTTTATTTAAATAATCCTCTCTTCTCTTTAACTTCTCTCATATTGTTATTATTTTTCTTCAAATTAATGTTTCCCTTCTATTAGTTACTGTCTTAAACACAAAACGTCTTTGCTTCCTTTCTGAATTTTGCTTTCCAGTCACCCCAGGACTTCCTGCCGGTCGGTGGCTTCTCCATCGCTGCATTTCTTCTGTGCGACAATTCCCAACGGCATTGCTGGAACAGACAGGGGTCCCCAAGTCTCACTCTAATAAACCCTCTGGTTATGCCACAAGAACCACACGAGGGGGGACACAGCCCACAGATTTTAAATATCATTTCTCCCACACGCAGCCTTAGTGTGCCCTGGCCAGCGGGCCCGACAGGGTTGCTCTGCTCCAGGCTTGAGCTCCCCACCGCACCCCGCTAAGTTCCCTCCTGTGTTCGGGAATAAAGTCCTGGCTGCAGTGTCCTGCTGTACATTTCCCCTGTCCCTAAGGCTGGGAGGCAGTGGGCAGGAGGAACGGAAGCTGCTTTGAAAAGAGGAGCTATGGCCTCCTAGCAGGGAGACACACAGCACCGAGTGTCACAGGGGTAGACAACGTAATTACCCTTATCATTCCCCATGACCAGAGGCAATGACAAGAGGAAACAGGCTCCTTCAAAGGGGATGGCATCCTGTTAGAAACAAGGCGTTGCCACACAAGATACTCGTAAAGCAATGTTTTATTTATATCGTGCCTCAGACTTGCAAACAGAAATTGCCTAATTCCACAAACAACTGAAACCACATAGGCTGTGGAATCAGCATTCCCAGGCATCTGTTTTAGATGGACACTTTTATTACAGAGTGTGTTATTTAGGGCCCACAGAGAGGTTGGTAGCACACTTTCAAATCTCCAACATATCCAGTATTCATATGTGCATAAAGTGAATCCTGTCATACCTGTCTTCTGATTAGGGGAAATTTAATGCTTCAGTTCTCTGTAGTGTTTGTTGTTTTGTTCGAACTGGTGTGTAGACTGAATGGCAGATGACATTTCATAAGATTTAAATAAGGTAAGAAATTAATCAAATTAACATACTGCTTTTCTAAAGTATAATGAGTCATTTGCATATAAAGTGCAACCGAGTCTGTAAATACAAAATGAACTTCAAATTACTGAGGAACATCGTGCACTGCATTTGTTACGTATTATAAAACAGACGTGAAGAGAGACGCTTGTAAATATTCTCAGCTCCAGCTGATTTATGATACATTTTGTGGCTGTGATGACAGGCTCAGCCACTGTAATACACAGCATTCCCTGTATCTAGAGAATTTATGACTTTAATTTGACATAAACAACAAAGGTAGCCGTTCTTTGCAATCATTTCCTACCTGGATCTGAAACAGCATTTAAGGCAGTGATTTTTCAACCTTTTTCATCTTATGGCACACATAAACTAATTACTAAAATTCTGTGGCACCCCCAAAAATACATTATCTTTTTTGTTCATCTGACAAAAAAATAAGTATAATTTTAATTCATTCACACTGAACAGCTATTATTGTGTTGGCTGTTGTCATTTTCTTATTTGACATCTAAGGAAAAGGGGTCACTGGACTGACTAAATAGTCAGGTGTTGCATGTTTTAAGCATTCTTGCGGCACTCAGTGCGTCTCTGTGGCACAGGGGCTGGAAATCACTGCCTTAAGGCTATCATTCTGCCAGGAGACCCCAAGATAGGAAAAGATAGGGACCTTGAAACATATTTACACAAAACATAAAATAGATAAAAATTAAAAGAATTCATGACAAAAGTCAGAAGCTACTCATTTTTATAGCCGTTAAAATTGTACTTTATACAATGATCTGGCTAAGAGTTCAGCAGACATCTTTTGCAGAGAGCCAGACAGTAAATACATTAGGCTCTGTGGAAGATACTGTTATTTGTCAAACTACTACTCCACACTGCCTCTGTGCAGTGAAACAGTCCTACATAACACTCAAAGGAATGGGCATGGCTGAGCTCCCTTTACATTTTATTCACAGTAACAGGCTGTGGGCCGGATTTGACTGACTGGCCATTGACTGACACCTGGTCTAGAATAGTGCTGTTCCTATAGCACTTTCTTTGATGATGGAAATAATCTACATCTACTTTTAACTATTGAGGACTTGAAATATAGCTACAATAACTGAAGAACTGAATTTTTAATATATTTTATTTTAATTTAAATTCAAATTTAAATAGCTACACGTGGCGAGTGGCTACTGTATTGAACAGTGCAGATACAGACGGTTCTATGTAACAGTAACAGCCAAGTAACAAGAGTGATGGGAAACATTAGCATTCCAAGACAATGGATTTCTTTAAGAAACAAGATTGTGCAAATTCAACAAATGCTGTTTAAACAGAGATAAGTTCAGTATTTTCCTAAGTGGATAGTGAACTTTCTCCTAAAGAATACAAAAAAGGAAAATATCAACATATGGTGCACATCTGAGTAAATATTCAGATTTCAGTTTTGCTGGGGCTGAACTGTAATATATAATTTTGTATCTTAGCTTCTTTGACGGTGGCATTTCCAAAGTGACAGGCATTGAATATTTTACAATAGCAGCAAGAAGTTTGAAGGAAGGGAGATTCCCAGCCTATCTATATACAGGTTTGCTCTTGCTTTAGACTGTAAGGACTTATTACAAATTAAATGAAAATCAAAGACCAGAATCTAAACTAACTCCCTGGCATCCAGATGGCCTCCGTGGTGCGTGGCTCTGATCTGGCTAAAGATCAGGCTCACCTTCTGCTTCCTGCTCTGTGTCTAAGCTGGCCCTTGATTATAGCTAATGACCCTCAGCTGCGGTAATTATTTAACAGACTCCTTGCCCTATTTCTGTCTGGATTCACAGGGCTCTATTTCTTTTAGGAGAAAAGCATTTGTACTAATCACCATGACTGTTTGGAAAAAAAAAAAAAAACTTGGTAAATACACACACACACACACACACACACACATTGGCAAAAGTAGGTTTATGGTTGTGCGTACATAAAACACAGAATATATTCTTGTATTATTTGTTTATTGTTTTCTTCTTACTGTTATTATTTCATGCACTCACTTATGATTTATCTTTTTATCTTTTAGGCAATGTCCTTTTCCACATAAACAACTATAAACCTGCTTTTGCTTACTCCTGTGTATATACCCTGTTTTGGAGACATGATTGTGTTTGTTGCTTTGCCTCACACCACTTGCCACTTAAATAAAATCCATACAGGCCAAATTTTCATGGATGCTTAAATCTGATGAAATCTCAGGAAATCTGTTATGCTGTGATAATGGATAAAATAAAATGGAATAAGTATTGCGAAGAGAGTCACTTAAAATGGAATTGGGAGGTTCTCAAGGAAGAGGGGCCTCGGCCCGTCTCAGGTCTCAGCACTTGACACTGCTGCGGCCTTGCTGACCTGTGGCTGAACTCCGCTCAAGGCTGAACCACAAATATCCTGCATCAGTGACTGCTACATGGACATACATAAACTTTATTTTTTCTTTATCACAGTGACCAAACCATCTGTATTCTTCAGCTTGAAAGGAACGGATCCATTTCATCAACGAACATCTTTCATTTACTTAATGGGCCTAACCAATCCCAATAGACGTAGCCAACATCTTCAGTTCCATGGAGGACCTAAATGAGAACAGCTCTTCTGGTCTTGTCTTTACAAGCCTTGCCTTTCTTAGTTGTTTTCAGAACACAATTCAGATTGCTACCTGAATCTGTGCCTCCAGACTGCAATCCTTTCCTTTGTTCAAATAAATGTATTTTTAATTTTTTTTTTTAATTTACATTTTAGAAAAGCAGCCTTTATTTGTATTTTTTTAATTTTCCAATTGCAGTTTACATTCAATATTATTTTGTATTAGTTTTAAGTGCACAGATAGTGGTTAGATAATCATATACTTTATAAAATGGTCCTCCTGATATTTTTAGTACCCAGCTGGAACCACACACAGTTATTACACTATTATTGACTATATTCCCTATGCTGTACTTTACATTCCCATGACTATTTTGTGAATAGCAATTTGTACTTCTTAATCCCTTCACCTTTTTCCACCCAGATCCCTTGTCTCATCTTTATTTTATTCTTAATTACAACCCAAAAGACTTTTTTCCCTTTTGGTTAACTGCTGGAACCAAATTTTAATTCCTCAGAAATATTTTAAAAATTAGTCATTGGTTAGTTGTCAAAGTTGGGCATTCTTAAGAATGTAAATAATTTTTTCATATAAATCATCAATCAAGCTCACCTGCAGTGGTATTGACTATTGCATCAGAAAAAACTATCTCTATTCCCATTTGGTCAACACAGAACAGGGAGTATATGGTTTGCTTAGAGAGGAAGCGACATACACCAGGTTGCCTAGGTGACTCACTCAGATATGGCCAACATGCACAGAACTTGAAATTTTTTTTTAAGGTCTGAAAAACCAATGAAAGCTTGAGTCTCCAGCCATTTGTGACCAAACCCTGATGCTTCTATTGTTAAAATAGTAAAATAGTCTTTACATGGGTAGAGATTTATGAAAGTAAGTAACTGGAGCAGTGTGTGCTCAATGAGGGGAGGGCTGTAGCTCAAAAATAGTGATTTACTCTGTTGGAATTTAAAGATATTTAAAATGCTAATAGTCTATGAAAGCACTTACCAATTAAAAGAAAGAACACGCAATGAAAATCCTGCTCTGGGGACAGGGATGGCACAGGTATGCTTATGAAGATAGTGCTCTTCTAAATTTCAAAAATTTCAGGACAATAGTAACAAGTACTTTATTACAGTTGAGCCAGGAAAATACTGCCTAGTTTCTTCAGTTTTAACATCAACACTGTCTACATTGCTTCCTATTATATTTTTGTCATTTATAAAATATTAAAACATAGATAGGTTCCACTTATAAACCAATGTAGTAACAATAATCACAACAATAGAAGGACCGGCCTTATGAAAAATGCCTACTGTGTTTCATTTCACATCCTTTCCTCTGACTTCTCTACCTTTATGTTTTTTTCTTTATAGATTATGAAAATATCTTTGGATTTGAGGAAAGGATATTTTTATAAGTATTTTCCTAGCTGTCTTAATTGAGTAAAACATTTTGAGAGAAGAAGATGAGAAAGGAGATGAGACAAGCCAGAGAGTTACAAATAAACACATTTGGAAGAATGGTGAACATACTCTTGCAATCACTGAGTTACTTAAAAAATATATATTCCTTTGAGTAAAATTTGACACTAATAGGCATTATTTTATAATCCCTTATGTGTTTTGTTTTTGTTTTGTTGGTTTTTTTTGGTTTAAGCCTATATATTCACTTTTCAAATGGTAAATCACCCTCAAACCACAAAAAAACAAACATCTACAAATAGTTTATCAGAGTTAAAACTGCCAAAAATTAAGCTGCTTAAAACAGAAGCAAACATAATAACCCAGAGAAGCCTCTTTACATCTTCTTGGTTCTCATTTTGAGAGGTGAGTAAAAACTATTATGATTACTCCCTAACTTACTGGAATCAAGAAACTGACACCACATTTAGTCACGAGCTTGTGAGAGGGGAAAAAAAGAAAAATATATGAGTCAAAATAATGAACAATCAGAAGAAAATTAAGAACTGCTCTTAAAAAGAAATTAATGGAAAGAGAAGGTAACAAACACATATTGAGGCAGGTTTACACATTTAAGTCTCAAAATTTTCTAACAAATAGGGTATTTTTATACCCATATTACTCACAAGGGATCTGAGTTCTAAGAGTACTGGGGAACCCTCCTGAGGTCACACTGTAATGAGTTTTATTTATTTATTTAACATATACCAATTTAATTATGAAACCCACATAACTTAGATAGTGTCTAAGACAGTATCTACCTTTTTGTTCATGCATTTCCTCAATAATTATTTATTAGGTGACTTCTCTGTGTAAGACTCTCTGTTAGATGCTGAGATCAGAGTTTACCAGGTGGGAAGAATCATTACACAAATAAATGCAAATAAATGTGTAATTACATGTTTTGATAAATCCTGTGAAAGAGAAAAGCAGGGAGTTAACAGAAAGAATGAGAGGGGACTTTATTTATAAGGTGTGGAAATTCAGAGAGGGCATCTCTAGGAAGTAACATCTGAACAGGGACCTGAAGATGAATTAACCTGGAGGGGAGTGAGCATGAATATCACAGGTAGAAGGAACAGTGGCCTGCAACACCTGTCCCTGAGGTGGCAAATGCATTCCGAGAGCTGAGGGAAGGTTAGTGTGGAGAGGAGCAGTAAGTGATTGGAAGGGGCTCCACAGGAGGCTACAGTGAAAGCAGTAGCAGATCACGGGCAGCGAGGTGAAAATGCTTCACTTTTATTACAATAGGCAATCGTTGAAGATTTTGAAACAGAAAAGCAACATGATTGTTGTAGACTGAATGCTTGTGTTGCCTGCAAATTCACATGTTGAATCCCCTGCCTCTCATGTGATGATATTTGGGTGTGGGGCCTTTGGGAGATAATTGGACTTAGATGAAGTCATGAGGGTGGGGCCCCATGATGGGATTAGTGCCCTGATAGGGAGTGGAAGAAACCAGAGCTGGCTCTCTCTGCCAGGTGAGAAGGCAGATGTAGGCCAGGAAAGAGCCCTTACCATGGAACCAAATCAACTGGTACCTTAATCTTGGACTTCCCAGGCTCCAGAAGTGTGTGAAATAAATCCCTGCTGTTTAAGCCACTTAGATGTATTTTGTTATACCAGCCCAAGCTAAGACAGTGATCTAAACCATCACTTACGGTTTTAAAGAATAACCTTTATAGCAATTAGAATTTAACATTAAGCGAATAGCATACTAAAAGAGCAACAAGGTCTCACATAGCACTGAGGATTAATTAAATCACTTGCTGAATGAATCAATGGAAGTAAGACAAGTCTGGCAGCTCTCTTTGTTCTAGAACAAAAAGAGTACTGTGCAACCATATTTACTGCTTGCCTATTTTACCAAGCTTGAGAAAGCCCTAGGAGCATGAAGTTGTCAAATGTAAGCAGAAATTGCAGGTGTACTTAGAAAATGCTCAGTCACTAACTGCTCAAAATACCTTTTTAGTCAGTTACTTAAGAAGTGTGACTCGATCAGAAATTCCAAGTATAGACTTAAGATTTTATTTCTTTATTTTTGGAATCAGAAAAGGGTGGGCTTGATATTCAACACCAACTCATACTTTATATCTGTCCTTGAACAAGCTATTTCATTTTTTATGAACTTCATAACTTCACTTATGAGTGGTACAGTAATACACATTTGACTGTGTTACTGTAGATACATGTAATGAAGTGATACATGTAAATTTTTGCAATGCTTAAATTTTTGCTTAATACAGTTAACTATTTCCCTGGTTTGGTTGACTTTCTGTTTAAAAGTAGAAAGATTTTGAGAGCAAATATCACTTATAATCATGGTTAAAAATAATATTTTGTTTTTTGTTAGTTTGTTTTGTTTTCCTTGAGAGAAAACTTTCTGATAAGAAGAAAATCAATAGCATTAGTTGGGATGCTCTAGATTAGGGGTCATTTGGGGGACAGGCATAATATGGAATCAACAAAATTAATATTTTGCTTTTGGCATACTTTTGCCTAGATGAATTCTTACTTTTACTACAAGAGCAGTAATAGTCATTGCAATAGTAATGGTAGCATTAGCTGTAGCAGTAGTCATAGCTAACATTTACATTATAACTTCTATCAGGCCCTTTCCTAAGCATCACAACACTCACAGGTAAGTACATTAATCACTCTCATTTATTACTAAGAAGGTTGAAACACAAGTGGTTAAGTAAGCAATGTGTTGAATGTCATGCAGCTATTATCAGAAGAGCTAGGCTTGGAACCCAGGAAGCTTTGTCCAGATTCTGAGCTCTTAACCACTAAGCCATAAAGAGAAAGAAAGGCTTTACATGTGCATGTGCATGTGCACGTGTGTGCATGGGTATGCTGATGGAAATGTTTTACCTGTGCATGTGCAAGAGTGTGCATGGGTATGCCGATGGAAAGATTTTACATGTGCATGTGCACGTGTGTGCATGGGTATGCTGATGGAAAGGTTTTACGTGTGCATGCGCATGTGTGTGCATGGGTAAGCTGATGTTTCCCACTGCTGGTCTAGACCTAAGCTACTCTATAATTTTCCTCTCAAAAATGGCATAAACCAATGGGTGGCACTTATGGTGCCTGTGATAATTCCAACAGGAAGGTGATAGTAGAGGTGGTTGAGGAGAGAAACATGAAAACGTGACAAGGCAGGTCCTTGAGAGCCTGGACAGTGGAAAAAGGTGTAGACCTGAGAGGTGACACAAAGGTGAAGTTCTGTGCTTGTGAGACTGCAGTAAAAGTGGCACGTGTAAGTGCAGATAGGAGACAGAATCAGACTGAGAAATACAGTCTCAAAGATCATATATGAGAAACGTACTGTGGAAACATTTTACCAGAGAATATTTGACAGAAAGGGAGATCAATGCAAAATAGACTAAAAGGAAATGTCACACTGAAAGAGTATAAAATACTACTATTATGGGGAAAATGTAATCCTCACTGTAATGATTCAGAGTGCTGCTAATGCAAAACATTTTAAAATACTACCATAAAATAGGAGCATGTGATTTTAAGAATGGTTATGACCTTTGCCAGGGCTACAAAACACTATTTTCTTTTTAACATTGTCAATTTGCAGCCTTCATGACAGAAATTATGTTGCATCATGAAGAGTAACCAAAACATGCTGAATCATAAACTATAAAAAGCGGTAGCTGTCTCCTCAAGGTTGTGAGTTTTGATATTATCCTAGGCCTTAACTAAGAGTCCTTCGAGAGTGGCATCACCAAAAACAATATTTAAAAGGAAATGATACCAGTTTACATATTAATTTTGAATATAAAATTAAGTGCACTCACCGAAAAACAGCATTTTGAATATTTATTATTATATAGAGTTTGTGGAAGTGGCAGTGCATAACTATAGATTCCATAGAATTTTATATATATTCAGTGCATGAAATAGCAAGCACTAATATAGAGTATTTGAAAATCCTGATGTTAGATTTATATCTTTCAAGATTAAAATATTCATAGAAATTAGTTTATGAAAAACAGGCTTAAACTCTGCAGAAAGTAGAAAAAAAGGGTGGTTCAAAACTAAACTGGGTTCATATCCTATAAAAAATGCTTATTCATTTTGTACTTTGAGCCATGACAATCTATTTTATGGAGATTCTATTTCCTTAGCTATTAAAAGGGTAGTACAGTAGTTTATTTTTATAGCGTTTTAGATGGTAAATTATAACACATTCTGGTGTCTTGTACATATTGGGCACTCAAGTTTATGCATGTTGACATGAAATCAAGCCCATACAAGCATTTTAGAGGATCTGTTACGAGCTATATAATGTGCTTGGTGTCTGGTGTTCTGGTCTTCAATATAATCTTATACGCTTGGAATCACTGTCAGTTTTTCATATGAGAAAAATGAGTCCGAGATGGGCTATGTCATTTGTTCAGAGCCACAGAACTACATTCCTGGACTTTAATCCAGGTTATCTGGCTTCAAGTCCAGGGTTCTTCTTATTGTATATCATTACTACATAACATTACATTTTTGTTTTATTTTAAGTATAATTCCATAATTTCTAGTACAAGGAAGCCTGGAATTTGAGGAGTGGTGTGTATGAGAGAGAGAGGGAGAGAGAGAGAGATTTTCCAATAAGAAGAACCAGATTTAACCTCCCACTGATACAAACAAAATATATGATGTAGTAGTTTGCAAAACATTGTTTATTGGACAGTGAATGAAAGACACAGAGCCATGAAAGATGAACAACAAATGAGGGGAGCCCTTACAATACTCCCCTTTACTGTATTGAGAGGCTTTCTGTGGTTTGCTGCAGAGACAGAAAACCTAGAAAGAGCCGGCCTTACTCCCAAGGTGGCCGTGCTTCTCAGGACACAGTGCTGAAGAGAAGAGAGCACTGAGTTTTGGAATAAAAATGATAACAGTAGAGTGTGAGGTTTATAAATATATAAGCGTAACATGTGTGGCAATAATAGGAAAAGGGTTGGGAGAGGAGAAATAGAAGTACACAATTTTAAGGTTCTTTTTCTCTACGTGAAGTGGCATATCAGTTGAAAGTACAGTGTAATAACCTAAAGCTGTAAACTATAAACCCTAAAACAATTACTAAAATAACTTAAGAAAGCATAAATTATTTTTAAAGAAAAATAAACAATAAAAAATAAAAATAGCTATTGACAACAAACCAAAAGAAAGGAATGAGTGAAATTATAAATTTAAAAAATCAATATTAAAAAATTAAAAAGGAAAATGGAAACAAATTAAGATAATAGAAAATAATTAGGTAGGTGATAGACTTAAAAGTAACCAAATTAATAATCACATTAAATAGGAATCATCAAAGGGCAAAGACTGCCCCCAATTAAAAGACAAATATTATATCACAGGTGGGAAAGCAAGACCTGATTATCTGCTGCCAAAAGGACACATACCTGAAGTAAAAAGACACAAATAGGATAAAAGGAAGAAGGTACAAGAAGACAGCATGTTAACACTAATTTTTAAAAACCTGGAAACTGCCACAGTCTAAGGTATGAAATGTAGTTAATAATCATCTTTCATTATTGGTTTATTATGGAAGATATATACCATACCAGTGCTACATATTAATAAAAGGAGAAATGCAGTAAGTTAGCTGGAGCCTCTCCGTACTATATTTAAAATTTTTCAGTAAATCTAAAACTGTTTAAAATTTTTAAAAATTTATTAAAAAGAAATTAATATAAATTGACCACATTAACATTAGACAAAGTAGATTTCAGACAGTGAACATTACCAGGAATGAAGAATGTAATTTCTTAATGAGAAATGTGTCAGTTCTTCAGGAAGATATAAAAATGTTCTACATTGATGCCAATAATAGCAAAAGTTCAAACATATGAAACAAAAATTGATACCGCAGCAAGGTAAAAAATACACATCCACAATCATAGTCTGAGGTTACAAACCCCTGCTTCAGACTGAAAGTTTTTGTCCCACCCAAATGCATATGTTGAAATTCTCCCAATTAGATGATATTAGGAAGTGGAGTATTTGGGAGGTGATTAGGACTTGAGGGTGAAGACCTCATGGGTGGGATTAGTTCCCTTATAAAAGACACCCCAGAGAGCTTCCTCCCCCTCTGCCGTGTGAGAACAAAGCAAAAGGATGGCTGTCTATGAACCAGGAAACTGGTCCTCACCACACGCCAAATCTGCTGGTACCTTCATCTTGAACTTCCCAGCCCCATAACTACAGTGTATAAGAAATATATTTCTGTTGTTTATAAGCCACCCAATTTATAATACCCTGTGATAGCAACCCAAACAGACTAAGATAATCCCTTTATCAATAAATGATTAAACAAATAGACATAATTAATATCAGTAAGAATATAGCATATTTGAGCCATCCTGTCAACCTACTTAGTGTAATTGACATGTTTAGAACACTCCACCCAAGGACATATTACACATTTTCCCCAAGTGCACATGAAATGTTTACCAAGATAGAACATATACTAGACCATACAACAAATTTTAATACATTTGAAAGATTCAAGTCATACAAAATGTATCCTTTGAACACATTAAATTTTTAAAAAATCAAAAATGAAATGTGTTCTTGATAGTTCTCAAATATTGGAAAAACAACATTTAAATAACTGAATAAAGATGAAAAACACTATATGACTCTTTGGGAGATGCTGCTAAAGCAGTACCTAGGAGGGAATTCATAGCAATAAATACCTGTATTAGAAAAGAAGATTGTTCTCAAATCAATGGCATCAGTTTTAACCTTAAGACACTAGAAAATGAAGAGTAAATCACACACAAAGTAAAAAAGAAGAAGGGAAATAATAAAGATCAAAGTGGAAATTAATAAAATGGGAAACTGAAAAATAAGAAAATTAATGAACAAAATGCTCAATAAAATCAATCAACCCCTGGTTAATACTATTTTGGAGGTGGTAACTTACAAAGGAAAAAGAATTCTAATTTGATTAGAGGTAGTTTCTTTTGAGTGATCTTCATAGCATTTGATGATTTCCTTATAGCCTGGATATGTATTTATATTTTGGCATTCATATATGAATGGCCTCCTCAAATTATATTTATCTGCAATTAACTCACAATATGGTAAATACATTTCTGATTTAACCAACCAATAAATAATCAGTTTTTCTTGTTGGGCTAAGGTGTACATATCCACCACTGCTCACTTTCTACTGAACTACAAATAGATCAACAAAACTACCTTTATTTTTCCTCTCTGTGGTTGGACCTTTTCCCACTACAGACCCAGGACCTTCCTATGCTCGAGTGCTTTCTCACTAACAAAAGAGCAGAGAAAAAGAGATCAGTTTCTTATACAGCGACACTCGCTCTGACTGATACGTTATTTATTTTACTAACAATATTTACACTGAAGCTAGAGAAAAATTCAGAGAAGCAAGCAATTAGAAAGATACATTTGAAAAAAATGTATTTCTCCTTGTCAATGAAACCATGGGTGTATGTGTCTGTGGGTATGCATACCTAAATATCTCCAGTTACCATTTTATGGAATGATTAATATATACATTAAGTACTGTACCTATCTAATTGTATTTTCATGTTCAAATTGTCCTGTGAATTAAACGTCCTTATTAACCCCTTTTACAGATAAGGGAAGAGACATAGCTCACGGATCTTGCGTTAGTTCATGCACAAATGATAAATCTACAAGTCAGGTGTAGATACATCTCACTCAAATTCTTCTATGATGCTGCTTCCTGACGGGTGTGAAATTAAAAGATGTTTGGTCACTCACTGACGTACTATATGTTAGAGGCTTTCTAATACCAAGAGCTGTTTCATGAGAAATAAATCAAGATGCACAGGAATCTGTCCTTACCTCTCCACTGTGCTTAAGTAGTTTACAAACTTGTATGGGACAGATGCACACAAATGGCAACTGAATCCAGCTAATGTGGGGGGGTCTGGGCAGAGGAGGTGTCTATTTATTGCTCCTCTTCAGATTTCCTTGCTTTTCTGAGGTAAGTGGGCTACAAACTATATTGTCTCATTTCCTGGTAACACCTGATTTATAGTATTGCATACTCATTGTTTGATTTCTTACATTAAATCTCCTGGATTTATGGCTTTACATGTGGCCGCCTTCCCTCTTTTCATCTTCTCTCTTTCCCTGGGGATTCCTTGCGCTGGGCTCTCTGTCACTCCCTAGTTCTCAGTCCCTTAGATTTGACTTTTTGACACTTGTCCTTCCCATTTTAAATTTCAGAACATGATATGTGTGTTTGTCCATTGTTCCTACTTTAGGCAGCAAATTCACAAGCGTCTGAATTTCTTTGTGGAACAGAACAGAAAAATAACATAACAGAGTCCAACAGCAGTTAGTAGATACAGTCTACAAACCTGTTATTCTGGAACTGCATTTTTCAGATTTATTCAGAGTCATAAAAATTACAAGTAATTGCCGTATAGAGTTTTAAAATATCAATATTTGTTACCTCATATTTTAACTACAATATTAACTTTTTGATGGTTTTTTTTTAGCAGGGTGACCTCTATGCTATAAAGAAATGACAGAAATTATTTTGCACCTATTTTGTTGCATGGGTAACATGAAGCATTTCTACAAATGTCATTTAATTAACTTGCTTCAACTATAACTATGAAAGAAGATTAATTATTATCAGAAAAAGAAATAGTTTTTGAAATATTTTTAGATTTTGAAATGAGTATATTAATATATAATTGGACAAGGGGTGAGAAAGAGAGGGGGAGAGGGAACTAAAGGGCAGACAGACAGGCAAGGGAGAGCATGAGGTACTGATACACTGCCTGATCCATACCGGGAATCAGCAAAACCTGAGTGAATGAACAGAACAGTGAACGTGAGAATAGATTAAGGCGGGTAAAACAGATGAGAAATCTACAAAAATGCAAAGAAAACCAAAAAAAAAGTCTTTAACAAAAGAGAGATACTTTCCCAAACCGCAAGCATTCACTTAGAGACTATGAAGATCATTTGCATACCCTGGACCTATGAAGACCACTGGGACACAGGATCCCCTGGACCAGGGATTGTCACGACTTCTGCACCCACAGCCCTGAGGGAGGGCTTACCTCCCCAGCAGAATGAGTGGTTCAGAGCAGGTGTCTTTTTTTTTTTTAATATATATCTTTATTGATTTCAGAGAGAGGGCAGCAGAGGGAGAGAGAGATAGAAACACCAATGATGAGAGAGTCATTGGGGATCGAGCCCGCAACCCGGGCATGTGCCCCGACCAGGAATCGAACCCGGATCGCCTGGATCCTAGGTCGACGCTCAACCGCTGAGCCACGCCCAGCCGGGCCAGAGCAGTTTTCTTTTCAACTACTTGTGTATCACCACGGAGCATATACAGATAGTGGTGTCATTTCCTGCTCTTCCCCTGATTTTCTGAATGACCTTCCGTAAGTCTCTTTAAACTCTGCCACAATGCCCTCACCTGTCAAATGCAAACGAATTCTATGAACTTATTGAATATGTAAATTAGCTACGGGGGTTTTAAATTTTCTGCAGATTGGTTATCTTAAATGCCCATTGTGTTTTAAACAATAATTAAGAAGCTTCAAAAACCCATTTGCTTACTTTTGTTAATCTTTAATTACTTTTTATTTCCAAAATATTCATTTAGGGGAAGGAATTACTTTCAGTGAAAGTCACATGCTTATAAATTTTAAAGCAAAGATACCCTAAACAGTGCTTTGTTTCAATAAGAAAGATGCAAACATAGAAGGGTGACCTAAATCATCACACTTAAGTGCAAAGGACATTAATAAGCATATAGTCATAAGTAGCCAATAGCACTGAGTGTAAAAAAAATGATATAGTTAGCTAAGACTTAGGAAGCTTTTATATACAGGAGTGGTAAAAGTAGGTTTACCATTATTTCTGTGAAAATAATACAATAATTAAATAATAAGAATAAAAGAATAGACTATGTTTTGCATACTCAAAACTGTAAACTTACTTTGCCCAGGCCTGTATGGGTATATAGTTATTTGTGGGTGTGTGTGTGTGGGGGGGGGGGTTCTAATTCCTCAAATAGAATCCATTTATTACAGTTATTTTAGTTAAGTTACATAATGAATTACCCTAAAATTAAAAAAAAAAAAAAAAATGTACCTGTGGTACATCCAAAGTTAAGCAAAAAATACAATCATGCAGAAATCTGTTCTAATGCATTCACTTTTCTTCATATTTTTGGGTATTTTGAGAAAGAGTGAATTTCCTGTTTCTTTTTCTAGACAATTTATTTCATTTTATTATACAATTGGAATTGATCACATTAGGAAAAGTAGATTCCTGAATAATTTTAATGAGCTAACCTGAAATCACATGATATGTCATGTATCTTGGTGGTGATCATTAACCCTTTTTCAAGGTAAGTTATGTGGCGCATCTTAAAAAATGTGTTTTATTTACATTTGTGTTACTCACATATTAAACAAAGAATATTATGTATATGATAAGTTTTAATAAGTAATATATAATAATCCTCTGAATCCTTTCTTTAAAAGTAGACTTGATGAAAGTCTTTGGAACTTATATCTATAGAAATTTTACAGATAATGTTGTTCACTTTTAGTTCTAAATAAAAGAGTTAAAATTTATATCTGTAACAATGTCCTTTAATTAATCACACACAGTAAGTAAGTATATCATGCATAAGACATTTAAGTGAATAAACATATAGATATTCCATATACATCTCCATGAACAATAGCACTGTTGACAGATTTTAGTGCATACCACTGAGAAAATGCATATTAATTGTTAATAAAAATACATGTCCCATTTTGCAATATATTTTTCAGTTTTTATTCAGCAACATAGAACCTTCTTTCATTATGCAATCTCTTTCCAAATTCAGTGGGCATAAAAAAGCAACCTCTACTACATTGCTTTCTCTAGCTTCTTTTCATATATTTACATTAGTACCAGTAACTTTGCCAAGTTATGCAGTATTTCCTCCAAGTAGAAAATCAAGTTATTATGGGTTTACTTTAACTCTATAACTTAATGTTCTTTCTGTGTTTATTCTATTTTTTTTAAATCTCACCCAAGGATATTCTTTCATGGATTTAGAGAGGGATGGAGAGAGAGAGAATTATCAATGTGAGAGAGAAACATGGGTTGGCTGCCTCCCATACGTGCCTAGACTAGGGATGGAGTCCGCAACCCAGCTCTGTGCCCTGACGGGGAATGAAACCCACTACCCTTTGGTGCCAAGGATGATGCTCTAAGCAACTGAGCCATATCGGCCAGGGCCTACACTGAATTTTAACCAACTTCTAGTCTGAGCTCTCCATAGGACTTCAACTTCCCCAAAACATGGAGGAATTTGACGTCTTGCTTATTAACATCTTAATGGAGCCAGCTAAAATTGGCAGCAACATAATAATGCTTGACCACACTAATAAATATGTCGCATAGTATTGCGTTTTTAACATGAACATGTGAGATAAAACTAGACACAGATCTATTTTGTGGAAGAGCCAGATTATACATAAAAAACACTGATGTAAGATTATGAAAAAATACAATTGAGTAAATAGTTGATAATAAAATCCAGTACAATTTTTATAAAAGGAGGATGTGATATTATAAAGAAGAAAATCAAATAGAACTTCAAGGAGGAGATATTGCTTAAACACATATTTATTTCTTACCCTTTATTTTTTCTAATGATCACCAGATATCTTTTATTACTATATTTGACTATAAAAGGCAAATATGAGGTGCTTATGAGACAACCCCTCTATACAACTATTTCCAAATAAGCCTAGATGTGGACATGAATTCTCTTCTTAATAGATCCACTACCATTCACCTGGAATTGATCTAGAAGATAAAATGTTTAGTATGCCCAGACCATTGCTTACTGTTATGTTATACATATATTCATAATATATTTATATTATATTATACTCAGTGAATTTAATAAGATTATGAATAGTCCTGAAGTATGCTAAAAAAGATATAATACAACTTTCTTAGATACAGAAAGTGGGAGGCAGATTTCTAAGATGGTCTCTGTTGTTAGCTCAAAAATATCCCTAAAAATAATCTGGTCCTAATACCGGAATCCTGTAAAAGTTACTTTATAAGCAAAAAGGGTCTTTTCTATTGTGAATAAATTGAGGATATTGAAGTGGAGAATTTATCCTGGATTATCTCAGTACCCCTTAAATGTCACTGCGATATCTTTATGACAGAATGAGAAAGCAAGAGTTAGTATACAGGAAAGAGGAGATGGGAATGTGACCACAGAGGCAGGGACTAAAGTGATGCAGCCACAAACCAAGGAATGTTGGTAGCCACAGAAGAGAGAAGGGACAAGGAACGGGTTCATGCCTTAGGCCTCCAGAGGAGGCAGGGCCCTCCTGACACTGAGTTTGGCCAAGAAATACTATTTCAGACTCTGGGCCTCTAGAACTGTGGGAGAAGAAATGTTTGCTGGTTGAAGCCAACAAGTGCATGGTAATTTGTCAGAGCAATAACAGGAAACCAATAAAATTTTCTTTCTTTTTTTTGGACATGTCATTTCATTTATTTATTTATTTATTATTTATTTATTTATTTATTTATTTATTTATATTTATTTATTTATTTATTTATAATCTTTATTGTTGAAAGTATTACACATGTCCCCTTTTCCCCCCATTGATCCCCTTCACCCACCCCATATCCACCCCACCCCTAGGCCTTCCCCATACCAATGTCTGTGTCCATGAGTTATGCTTATAAACATATAAGTTCTTTGATTAATCTCTCCCCAACCCTTCCCCCACCCCCACCTTCCCTCTGAGATCTCAGTCTGTTCCATGCTTCTGTGTTTCTGGATCTATTTTGGTCATCATTTTATTTTGTTTATTACATTCCACATATGAGTGAGATCATGCTGCAATATCTACCTAAAAATGTGTGACTTTGAAATTTGATAATCGGTAGTGACTGAAATTACTCTGAGGCATTTGATAGTAAAATCTAGACTATTTTAAACAGAATGTTGATTAGGAATATGGATTTTAAAGATGCTTTTTTTTGAGGGCTCCAAAGGGAAATGAAGAACATGTTATTGGAAACTGAAGAAAGGTAGACTCTTAAAATATAGAAAACTTCACTAAATTGTGTCTTATAGTCACACATTTGTCTTTCAAAATAGTTAAGAACATTGTATATTTGCTATCATTAAAAGAATGCTTTCAAATAGGAACAAAAATGAACACTGAATTCATCATATGACTGCTGACATCCCTTCTCCCCAAATAAGTAACTTGACTCAGTGGTTGAATCAGAGCTTACTCACATAATAAGTGAGAAATGATATTTGGCTCAGGGATTTAATTCTGCTCACTGTTTGAAAATGGGCTACATGCAATATATAAGCCCTTTTCTAAATTATTTACCATTTATTATTCTAGTTGTTATTAAATATTTATTATTAAATAAATGGAAAATGTGATTGGAAATCTTTGTTAATATTATTTGTATAACTGAGAAGCTAAAAGAGCAAACTAAAAATCTAATCTTGACTGTAAAGTATTAAAATGACTATGATAGTATTCTAACAATATTGACAGATAAAGATTCCTAATGTAAAATTGCTAAATAATTAGGCTGAAACACAGAGGGTGTATTTTTCAGCTAAGATTGAACATGTGGATTAGAGTCCCCACTGGTAATGCCACATGGAGTAGAAATAATTCATACTAAAGTTTTTGCACAGCGAAAGAAACCATCAACAAAATGAAAAGACAACCTACTGAAAAGAAGAAAATATTTGCCAATTATACATCTGATAAGGGGCTAATATCCAAACTTTATAAAGAATTCAGACAACTCAACACAAAAAATACCCAAATAATTTTATTCAAAAATGAGCAGAGTCTGAATAGACACTTCTCAAAGTAGGACATACAGATGGCCAGTAGATATATGAAAAGATATTCAACATCTCTAATCATCAGAAAAGGCAAATTAAAACCACAATGAAGTAGCACTTCACATCTGTCAGAATGGCTATCATAAAAAGATCAATAATAAACAAATGTTGGGTAGGATGTGGAAAAAAAGGAATCCTCATGCACTGTTGGTGGGAATGCAGACTGGTGCAGCTACTGTGGAAAACATTATGAAAGTTCCCCCCAAAATTAATAAAAGAACTACCTTTTGACCCATCGATCCCACTTCTGGGAATATATCTGAAGAAACCCAAAACACGAATTCAGAAAGAGATATGCACCCCTATATTCATTGCAGTGTTATTTTACATATCTTGCAGTAGCCAATATATGGAAGCAACCCAAGTGTCCATCAATAGCCAAGTTAATAAAGAAGTGGTACATATACACAAAGGAATATTACTCAGCCATAAAAAAGAATGAAATCTTACCATTTGTGACTAATTGGATGGACCTAGAGGGTATTATGCTAAGTGAAATAAGACAGAACAAGACAGGCCATGTGATTTCACTTTGATAGTTGCCAGAGAAAACGGGTTGGGGGATGGGTGAAAATAGTGAAGGGATTAAGAAGAACAAATTGGTAGTTACAAAACTGTCACAGGATGTAAATTTCAGCATAGGAAGTATAGTCAATAATATTGTAATAGCTATGTATGATCCCAGGTGGGTACTTAGATTATGAGTAGATCACTTTATAAATTATATAATTGTCTAGCCAATATGCTGTACACCTGAAATTAATATCCAACAATATTGAATGTCAACTGTAACTGAAATATAAAATTAAAAAAAATATATAAGATAACCATACAAATAAAATAATCATTTCAAGGACTTTGGCCACAGGACTCTGGCTTCTGACCTCTCAGTGGGATATATCCTAAGGACAAAGGTAACTACAAAGAAATTTGAACTAATTAACAGTAGTATTTATGTTGTAATTCTGAAACTATTATCTGTGTGTTGTACAATAGAAGACATGAATACATATATTGATGATTTGGAAACCTGGATTCTAAGGAAAAAATAAGTTAAAAAGAAGGAATGGATAAAGGTAAAAAGTAAAATAAAAAATAAATACTGTGATATCAAACAATTATTTGTAAAGGAAGTCCTTTTTCATCTATCTGTCTACCAAGATACCTACCTTCCCTTGCCTCACTTATGGAGTTTAAGATAGATCATTTAAAATAAATAATTTGTGAAATTTCATTATGTTTATATTGTATGAAATCTGGCATGCAATTAATATAGAGCTTTTCTCTATATTACAAAATAACCTAACAAATAGATATATCTATAGCTACAACAAAAGTATTCATAAGTTCCTAAAAATGGCCAAGGACTATGTTACGTAAGGGGTTCCCAAAGGGAAATGGAACATGAGATTCCCACGTGGGTCAAATCTGAGGAACAGTTGCTTATTTACATAATAGCTTCAAACATGTAAGGACCGTGGCAACGAAGCCAGGATGACCATGAATATTATTAAAATTTTCTTCTGAATGCACATCACTGTCTATTTGAAACTTTAAAATAATTAATTATTCCTTATCATTGTCTTTCCATAATGAGAATGGCAAGTTTGTGCTGTTTAAAAATTAAAGCTGCCATTTGACCCAGTGATCCCACTTCTAGAAATGTATCCTAAGAAGCCCGAAACACCAATCAGAAAGAACTTATGCACCCCTATGTTCATAGCAGCACAATTTACAATAGCTAAGATCTGGAAACAGCTCAAGTGCCCATCAGTAGATAAGTGGATAAAAAAGCTGTGGTACATTTACACCATGGAATACTATGCAGCTGTAAAAAAGAAGGATCTCATACCCTTTGGGAGAGCATGGAGGGACCCGGAGAGTATTATGTTAAGTGAAATAAGCCAGTTAGAGAAAGACAAGTATCACATGATCTCACTCATACGTGGAATCTAATGAAAAAAATAAACTGATGAACAAAATAGATCCAGAGATATAGAAGCATGAACAGACTGATGAATCCCAGAGGGAAGGTGGGGGTGGGGGAGTGGGTGGGGAGAGATTAATCAAAGAACTTATATGCATATATGCATAACCCATGGACTCAGACAACAGTGTGGGGAAGGCCTGGGGTAGGTGGGCAGATGTAGGATGGAGGAGATCAGTGGGGGGGGGGGGAACATCTGTAATACTTTCAACAATAAAGATAAATTTAAAAAAATAAAACTTTTGCTATTTTCTAATTTCAAGGACACAAGGGCTATATTGCTTTATTTTTAGAATAGAAAATATGCTTTGTCATTGCTCAAAAGTCAGCAGTAATAGGAGTATATTTAAATAGCAATACATTTAACTTTAAGAATGGATGGCATATTCAACCTACACACAAAACACTTAGATAGGAAAAGAAAATCCAAAAGGTAATAGTTGTTAAGCTGTCATTAATTTTGCTTCCATGTGCCAAATACTAGTACATCATTGATTGATCTCTATAGAAAAGAAATTCATGCTTCTCCGTCAGTGAATGTGATTAATACAATAATGTAATAAAGATGTATTTTATCATATTTAATTAATTATATCTATGTTGCATGAAACCCACCTAGACCTTCAGTGGAAAGTAAAATTACTGCTTACCAAAATAGGAAAGGGTAAAATGGTAAAGAAACAAAAGTTAATTTCAAGCTTCAAAGACGATATTATAGGTAATGAAGGTTAAAATACAAGCGATTCTATAAAAGCCATTAAGCCTGTCCCTTTAAGGAGCAATGCATGAGAGATTGTGATAGCCTCAAATTGTTCATATTTGCATAGAAAAGGTCACAAGACATCACTGGATTGTTAACACTGAGCAAGAAAATTCCTCAGAAAAAAGAAATCTGATTCATACTCCATTATAGGACATCAGGTCACCTTAGAATTACAATTCACGTAATTGCTATTATGGCATTATGTAATTTTTACATTTCACCTAGGACAAACACACCCTTGCTTAGTTTTCATAGATATTTTTTCTGCCCAGAAAACCCTTGAGTAGAACTCTAATCCTCAGAACGATCACTCTTATATTTACCTTGGATCCCTGTGCATCCCAATATAAACCATGAAACAGTGTAACTCAGTTACAGTTACGCTGGTTTTCATTGTGTTTCAGCATATTGGGTATTTTATTACAATTCTTTGTATAATGTGACATGTTTGAAATTCTATGATCAACATAAGAAAGAACAGCATTCTGATAACATGTATTGTTATGCTTTTATGAATTCTCCAAGAGCATTAAAAGAAAAGATTTCTAATTGAAAAAATAACTCTAGATGCCTTTAAACACGAAGAACTCTATGTCAATAGACTAAGCGATTTAAAGAGTTTGCCTATTACTCTCCTTATTAATATTAATCATGTATGACCCAGTCTATAGACATTTACTTGACCAAAGACACACACAACTGTTAATTATAATAGCCTGTGCACAAATAGCAGTAGTAGTATTCCACTGAGGTTATGTGCCATGAGGGTAAATCATATTGTATGTTGAATTTTAAGGAGTACATCAAACAACAACAGATGTTGCTAAATCAAATAACTATCAATCTCAGACTCATAATGTCATCTTTGGGTGTTCACATTCAAAGTACAGCCTCAAATGGACAAGGAACGTTTAGCATATAGTCTGGAATACCACCATGAAGTAAAGCATCAATTAGTTAGAATCCAACTAACAATAAATGCCAAAAAGTTGGTCTGCTCTCCATTTAGGGGAAATGCCAACTAAAACTAAAATAAGCTGATGTATGAGATGACTAACAATTTTTGTTGTTGTTTTTTGTTTTGTTTATATTTTTTGTTTGTTTTGGTAAATACACATACAGATATATATACAATATATATATCTTTCAGTCTTATAATATTTTATTAGACCATTTACTACAATGGACTGATATATGACATAATTTACAGTCATCGCAGAACGATTAAACTATATTTCTAACTGTATAGTTAAAGGGAAAACTATGCTAAAGTTTTTTAAAAATATTTTTTCAAACAAAATTTAAACTAAATTGTTTTCTGTTTAAGATTTATTTAATCAAAAACATGAAATTCTTCACTTGAATTTCGGGTTTTTTGAATATGGAACGATACGTTGAAAAATTTAATATTGAGGTCAGATTACCTTTGAATGCATATATCTTTAAAATTATCTGTAGTTCATCCTCATTATAAACAGGGGGCACACTGACAAAAATTTGAACTTTTTCTTCTTAATAGACACACTTTGATATGAAGGAAAAGAATTTTTAGAGTTAAATGTATGATTTCCAACATAACTACAATAGTCACTCAAACAGATAGTATTACTAAACCTTTGCAGAGAAACACAAAATTGCAAAGCATTTGGAAAGTTTCTCATACTTGCTTACATTGTAGACATTTATCTAGGCTAACAAAAAGAGGGCTTAATTTAATCCATTAAATATTAGTTCCTAATTAAAACAAAACACACTTAACAAAGAGTCCTCGTGAATCACATTAAAGGAAAGGCAGAGAAAGGCAAAAATAAAGTAAAACAACAGCCATAGTAGCCTTATCTCTCCTCAGTGCACTACTCTAAAGGTGCACCATATTTACACTCATATAATATTTTAGATTAAAGTCACCATTAAATTGTTACATGCAGAACAATAAACCATAACTTTAGCATGATTATTAAAAAGTGAAAGTAAAATTCAACCTCTCTACTCACAACAGATGCGGCTCAAGGCTGCATCGGAGGAAGGAGAACACCCTTGCTGTGCCATTAGAACATTATTTACTTTCAAACACCGTAATGAATGATGATGGCTCTTCCTCTAATTAAAAGTACTTTGTTCTTTTCTGAGATAATGAGCCTTCGCTTCCCCTGTCAGTGCTGCCAGACTCAAAACTACTAAATTCTAAAGCCATTTAAGTTCTCGAACCACCAATTTGTTGTCTTTGTTCCTGAAGGAAATAAATTTGATTACGTTCCTTAAAAATGCCTACCTGCCCTGTAAAGGATCTGCATCTACAAACTGGAATTCTCCTGGCCTTCAATGTGAAAGTGAAATGAAGCAAGCTAAATTTAAACAGCTTATTACTACGCTTCTACTCTATTTCGAAATAAAAACTGTTGGACATGGAACAAATATTTACGAAGAGTATATTAAGCGCTTCATACATTTCTAGAAAGTGTTAGAACTTATATTCCATCGTAACTATGATTACATGTAGTTCTTTCAGTTGTGTCTACCAAAGCGGGATGTTTAACTCTGATTTGACTTACTATAGAAAAAGCAATATTATGAATTGTACAGGCCATAGCATATTTCTCCTGGAAAATGATTAATATATTTTACAGAGAAGTTTATTTCAGATATGTTGATAACTTATCTTCAGAACAGTAAACATCTTTGATTAACATTACTCTATTTTTTTTCTAATTATAAATATGATGTTTAAAAATCTGTATCCTTTAAAAACAACATGCATAAATACCTTCTGGATTTGAAAATCACTGTTTTGATGTGTTTCGGTTTATTTTTAAAACTCATATGTGCTGCAAAATATTAATTTGCATACTGACAACAAAATTATTTTGTATTTAAAATATATTTCTGATTTCACTTCTTTAAAAAGTTAATAAATACTGTTAATGCTCCATATGATACACAATTTCAAATACTGCAAGTTTACGGCATTGTCATCAGACACTAAAACAAACAAAAAAACAGAACGTTTAGATTTTCTACAGGTATTTTCGATCTTTAGTTTCTAAAAGAAACTTGGTTTTCACCATTTTTTCTCCAAAATGTCACATATATATATAAAATGATCATTCACATGAATAATTATAACACTTTTTCTTGTTTTACCTTGATGCAGTCTGATTATACCAGCGATGATTAATGTGCTTACCTAAAACAGAAAAGAAAAAAACACATAGCTCTGTTAGTTTCAAAGGGCTACTTATTTGAAGTTTGCAGTGGAAAAATACAAGACATGGCAGATAAACAATCACAACCCTCATTCCAACTTCTATTTTCCTTTGCACCCCAGAGACCTTTAGGAAAGTGACAAAATCGAATGGAATTAGCTGTGGCCAAAACTGCATTGCCAAAGAGCCTTCACTGATGCCTTGGTGGCAAGTACATTTTTACTGAATTGAAGACATATAGTTTTATCATTTCTCTTCTTCCACCAGCATACAATGAATCAAACAAACAAAAAAATCAACTAAAGGTCTGTGGAATTGTATTACTTCCCAAAAGATCTTAGAAATATCCTTACTACAAATTTGGTTCTACCACAGTACCAATCATACTATCCACATTCACCTGCCTGGGAAGTTTCAGACTACAGTTCTGTTTAAAATCAGATTCAAGCAATAACAAAACAGACGTGTCTAAAGAACTATGCTATGTCTATCAAATATATATCGTATTCCATATTACATGCCATAGACATATTTTACGTCATATCTCTATGAATTAAAAGCAAATTATAAGTTTATGGCAAAACTAGAAAAGTTATGTTTTTTTCTATTTTTATATCAATAAACTTAGAGGTAGCTAAATTAACTGTTAGAATCACGATTCTTAAAAACTGACATTTTTCTAACCCATCTCCAAATCTGAGAAAGGAACCCAATCTATAGGCAAGGCCTATAGTCCCTTCCTACGGGCAAGGCGCAGGTTTTAAGCAGAAGTAGGTGACATCACCTGAACTGTGAGGTTAGGCAGCCCAAAGTTTTATGTGGGAAATATTAGTATATGATCTTATTTGGGATTATAAATTTGAAAAAGATACATTTAAAACTCTAATTCTGTGACACAATTAACAGGTTATTCTCCTGTACTTCCTGAGGGATCTGTTTTATATTGCATATTTTATACTAAAGCTGATGAGACCCCATCAGTCTTTATTTTTATATTATTTTTTACTGCCATGAGGTCAGAAACCATATTTACTCTTTGATGCTAACATGTAGCACAGTGTTAGATATATAGTAGAAACTCAAATATTTTTTATATAATAAATATATAGATGGATGAAAGGATAACTGAACTAATCGCATAAAAAACCTAAAAATTGGAATTAAGATACTGTCCAATAAAATCCAAGTGAGTTAAAATACAGGGTATGTTTGTTCATTTGCTTATTTACCTTTTACTTGGTAAAGCTAAAAAAAATATATTGTTAAACTTTTAAAATTAAAGCTGGAAAAAAAACAAAAGTATGTTGTGGTTCAATAAACTGGAATGCCAACTCAATAGGACATTAGGGAGCAACTTTGGGCAATTTTATGCATCTAAAACAACAATTCTAGGTTGCTATTTACCAATAAAAATGTAATTCATTTCACATAATGTCTGTTTTGAGAGGTAGAATTTCTAATTGGAATATGCTGATTTTCCAATTAACATAGTTAAGGCTGATTTGCACATTTTAGGTAAGTCACAGTTTCCTTGAGTAATATTTCTCCTACCTGTAAAACAGAGTAAATAGGAAAGAACAGGTAGCTTCCTTTGTATTTATCTAAAAGAAATTCAGAATAATTCAAAAGAAAAAAAATTCTTAGTTACAGATGCATGAAGCTTTTTATAAAGAAGATTCATGAGAGGCCTATAATTATTTTCTACCATGGTTTTGACCAATTACTGTTTCTTTATTTTCTTCCTCATGGAGTCAGTTGTGCTTATAACTATTTATTTTCTTTCTTTTACTCCATTATACATATTTGTGATAATCTGGGCAGTGAGCCCAGATTGCTTTATTTTTTGTTTATTATTTGTAGACTGTCCCAGATTTTTTTGAAAGGGTATATTCAAAATTATTATTACCATAATTATAGGAAGATTGGCACTCTGTGAGATTATAAGAAGATTCTCCATTATTTCATAATGAGCTAAATACTATACATTTTTTAGGGGGTGATGCATTTCATGGATAGAGCATTTTAATTTTAATATTGCTTACATGTCTAGACTGAGTTCAGAACACAATATGATTACAATTGTGTCAGGCTCTTGTCCAAAATCAGAAGCCTACCTATAGACTGGTTCTATTTCACTTTGATGTAATTATTTGCTATTGTCACACATTCCACAGTGCTCCTCTCAAAAAACATGGGATAGCTCACAAACCATAACTTTAAAAAATGTGTTTTATTGCCCGGCCGGAGTGGCTCAGTGATTGAGCATCGACCTATGATCCACACAATCCAGGTTCGATTCCCAGTCAGGGCACACGCCCAGGTTGTGGGATTGATCTCCAGCATTGGGCCTGGAGGAGGCAGCTGATCAATGACTTTCTCATCATTGATGTTTCTATCTCTCCTTCCCTCTCCCTTCCTCTCTCTAAAAAAATCAACAAATCATATTTTTTATATATTTTTCAATGTCTTTACTGATTTCAGAGAGGAAGTGGGAGGAGAGAGAGAGAAACATCAGTGACGAGAGAATCATGGATTGTCTGCCTCCTGCACGCCCTCTGCTTGGGATCAAGCCAAAACCTGGGCATGTGTCCTGACCAGGAATGGAACCAGGATCTCCTGATGCATAGATTGATGCTCAGCCCCTGAGCACAGACCACTTTTAATGCAGTACACATTATTGCTGCCCTCACACATGAAAACCACAATTAAATTCATGTTGTAAATATGAGTATAATACTTAAAAACTGAAAACAATGTAACCTAAATCCTTTAAACCTGTAATCTAATTGTGTCTATACCTGCATTTTTAAAATGCAGTCACCAGGGAAAGCTAAATAGCATATCAATTTTCTAACAAGACCACAATAGCCTCCCAGGATATGAATTGCAATGTCATTTGCACCATGATAGTGATAATGATATCATCAGGCATTATATTTCCAACATAGTCACTGTAGTTCATCGTGATTTCCACTTGGCTTTATTAGGGTTTATTTATATATGCCCATAGTTCCTGGATGCTTAGATAGATATATAAATATAAGAACTGAAGGAAATTTAGATATGTGCTAACATATTAAATGTGAAACACTAACATCTAGAGAGACTGAGTGATTTGCCTAGGCTCATACAGATCTTGATTTCTAGTCCAATGGTCTTTTAACTTCACTGTAGAGATCATTCCTTTTTCTGTTTCAAATAAATGAATTCTTTATGAAAACATCAATTCAAAAAGTATTTAATATATTCACATCATCCTTTTGACATATATACAATCACTGTTAAAATTTAAATAAAAATAATTAGCTTGTTCTGGACAGTGATCTCTAGCTTTTGGGGGTCAACACAAACACACTATATCCTTTCAGGATCAAGTTCTTCATTTCTGTTCAGAAAATCCGTTCTGCTCAACAACTCTATTATTTTGCTCTCAGGTATTAAAATGTCTCTAGTTCTAATCTAATGGACGTAAGCCACCTCTTACTAACTTCGAATCAAGACCAAGAGAATTTACATTTCACATTTATCGGATTCCCTGATCCTCAATGAACTTGTATAGTCTCAGATAAAAAAGATATCAACCTCCCAGCCTCCCTCTGTACCCTTATGTTAGTTTCCCCTTTGAATTCTTTCATTCCAAAGCCCTTCTTTTTCACTCTAATTGAGGTTTTCACTGTCATCTCAACCCTTCTTAGGTCACTTCTCAAGTAACTGGAAGTTGAAAGTCTGTCTTTTTAAAGCGTACTCTCTGTTTTTAAACAAGGTTTGCTAAGAATCTTCCTTATGCAGAACTACAGTACCTTTCTCTTTATAGAATACACATTATTTATAACATAGTATAAATCAGGGATCAGGAAACTATTTCTATAAAAAGACACAGGTTGCTGCCCACTGGAATTAGCTATTTTGAAAAAAAAAAATCTAGCTTACCAACTTATGATATTGTAACAAGTGAAATAATATGTTATAAATAGCACAAGGATATAACACAAGAGACAATATGGGCTTGACAATGTCTATGCTGGGAGTGTCCATGAAGACAACTCCAGAATTTCACCTCTTTGTACTTCATTTTCGGATCTACATGTTGAAGGCAGATGGTTTAGATAATCTCCGAAGATCTTTCATGCTGAGACATGGTGGGATATGTTAGAAATGATTACTATTAATAAAAAGACTCATTACTGTTTAAAAATGAGCAAAAATACATACCTAGGGCAAAATTCAGCAGACATCTATAACTCCTGTAACTTGGCTGAACAATAATTGCACTTTAAAACAAAGCTAAGAAATTTTATTTGTAATTGCGTATCTGGATGTTGTCACGAGTTTAAAATTGGTTATTGGTTAAACTATCCCTAAGAGACAGACACACTTATTAACTTTCTTTCCTACATTTATGAGATCATGAGAAACTATTGATATGTATAAACACATAAATACAATATTGCTAAGAAAGCAGAAGGGCTCAATTATTTTTTCTTTCACTAACTCATTTAAATACCATGGGAGGCCCCAGAGCTATGAAGACAAATATTTTGAGTAAGATTCTATTCCTTAAAGGAGAGTATTGTCTAATGGGGAACTCTACTTGTAAATGACAAATCATATGAATTTTAATAGTTTTTTAATATAAAGAATTCTTTATAATAAATTATCCACCTTGTTCTATTAAAAAGAAGTAGGTATGGGTCTTTTTCACAGAAATAGGCATGTTTACAACCATATGTCCATAGCATAATTAAAATATAAGCTGTGAAAAAAATTCCCTTGGTTACTGTCACACATTTATCTTACTATCACAATTAATTTTTTAAAATCTTGTTTTAGATAAATTACGTGGTAAATTGTTTTAAGCTAAAGAGTTTGAATGATGGTAAACTCTTGTGCTTGGGTCTGTTAATTTTTTTAAAAAAATGTTAGGCAACAAATTATATTTTTAACACTTTAGTCTATAAGGATAATTTTGCTTTTGAGAAAAGAGTTTAATTGTTCTGCACAATTTTTGAAACCACACCAACATTTATATAGAAATTTGGCAATTAATCATTTATTAATTAAATGTTAAAGTATAGTTAGCATATACGCAACACCACAAAGCCCAAACAGACTGCAGAATATATATCAGAAGAACTTTGTCAAATTAATAAAACAAACTTTGAAGCTGTTTCCTTTCAAATCTGTGTTGTGCTCATTTTATATTCATATTTCAACATGTGCTGCCGGAGTCTGACCTGTCATTGAAAACGATCAGGAAGACTAAGAATGGAAAGTTAGCCTTGCATAGCGTGGTCCTGCTCAAACATTCTAAATGGATGTCAAGCTGATTCGCATCACTTGAGCTGGTCAAACTTGTTTATGTTATTTAGATCTTCTCTGAATTTGACTTTGCCCTGACTTTGAGAGGTACCAGCTGAAAAGCAGGTAATTTAAGCAGAACAAAACCAAAAGTACCAAGCAAAGGGAACACTGAAGCCCAAATCTACTCATTCACTTAGCATGTACTGTCCTTCCCTCTTAACTTTACCCATCTGATGTGCAAACCAACAGGCAAGGATGGTGAGGGCAAATGTAAGAGCATTAGTTTACTTCTCAAGGGTATCAGTGACCCTCAATCTCTGCATATCTTCACAATAATACTGAAAATTTCATAATTATTACAATAAATTTTGTCATCAACCTTGAGTGAAAAAATAGAATGTATTTGACTGTGAAAGAGAAGAAGAAAGAATATAAGTACTGAGGATTCATAAGAAAAGAGGACATTTACACCATGGAATACTACGCAGCTGTAAAGAAGAAGGATCTCGTACCCTTTGGGACAGTATGGATGGATCTGGAGAATATTATGCTGAGTGAAATAAGCCAGGCAGAGAAAGAAAAATATCACATGATCTCGCTTATACGTGGAATCTAAAGAACTTAATAAACTGATGAGCAGAATAGATTCAATGATGAATGTCAGAGGGATGGAGGAGGGTGGGTGGGTGGAGGGAGAGAGAGTAATCAAAGAATTTATATGCATATATGCACAACCCAAGGACATGGACCATGGTGGGGAGAGGGACTGGGGAGGGGGAAGGGACGGGGTGGAACGGGTCATTGGGGAGAAAAAGGGACATCTGTAATATTTTAAACAAAAATAAAATTTAAAAAAAGAAAAGAGGAAAGTTGACCTTCAGGTGAAAAAAGAAAAGAAAATTATGAACTTAAAACATGCACACAAAATAAATAGATATATAAATAAAAATACCAAAAATCTTTCATTAATTACTGCTCGAATAGAGCTATTATTAAAGAGACTGGCAAACCAATTACTACATTCTTAATGCTTCTAATACTTACACTCTTGATCATTAACTGCACTACTTGGTTCTACGATACTCCTGTCCTTGACTGGGTACACAAATCACAATTCATACAAGCAAAAATTCATGTCAAATACTACAGAATATATCTGTAGAACTTGAAAATTCCTTAAATTTCTCACTGTGTCCCAAGTGTCCTTTTTTATTTGTTAATTTGTAGTTGTTGATGTCTATTAATTTAAACCCTAACGTATCAACTGTTAAAAGTCACAACATGAAAGCAAAGGTAAAATTAAAAATTAAAATCATCATGGTTGCTAATCCATGGTAGAGGTTCCGCAACTTGACTACATGTCCTAATCACCTGGAAAGTTCTAAACACAACACGCAGACATGGCCACACAGCAAGTGTTGGGAGTTAATAGATAGGATTAGAGGGCATTCATCTGTATACTTCCGAAATGCCTCAGTTCTAATGAGCACCAGTGATAAGAACCCTGCTCTAAGGTCTGAACTTCTCAAATGTCGGTTCAGTTTACTTTTTATTACTGTGTGAATCATTGATTCCTCTCCTAGTCACTATAGCAGGGTCTTTCACAGTCTTTGCAACCCAAAGTAAAGAAATGCACTGTGTGATATGACCCTACAAAAATCTTTGCATAAATGTATGCATATATATTTAACTAACTCATTTCATAAAACAATAATCATTCATATACTTGTGTATGTTTATTTTCTTCTTAAAAAAAATACTGGTCATAAACAGCTAAACTGTTATCATGACTCACAGGTCACAATCTGCTGTCTCAAAACTACTGCTCAGTTCTCATTCACATGGAATACATTCTGCATGAACATCATATACTCTACGAAAATCAGAAAAATATAGAAGATATAACTGTTGATAGACTCCAGAACACAGCCTTTCATTTGCTGCCTGTGTCCATAGCTTCAATAAATGAGTGTATTGACCAGAAAACTGTGACAGCTTCTTAGCTGGATCACCCTACACCATGCTCCTTCTGGACACATTACACTTTCTGAAGGCAAATGTGGCAGAACATTAAGGATCTACTTATATATTTTTCATTTTACTTAATTATCTAAATATATGTGTGAAGAAATACAAGAAGATGTAGGCAATGCACTATTATGTGTTCAACTATTAATGCACTGTCTAACAATAAAATGAAAATACTTTAACTTTTCAAGGAATCAAATTTATTCAAAGGGAAAAGAGAAAGATGCACATGATCCAGGTTGTACTAAACTTATATAAAACAAAGAAAACATACACCAAACAATAAAGCCAAACTTTCTACTATTAATTTCTAAGGAATGGCAAAAAACCTTAGCTTTACACTTTTCTTTATGGAAAACTGTGAAACCCAGTAGACATATTTACAACCTCTTCTTAAATAGTGACATAAAAATTAGTGCAACTATTTTGGCAATGCCTTTGATTTCCTGATCATGTTTTCTAATAGCAACCCCACGGTTATGGAAGTGCAAATATAGTTTGAAATGATTGTTCCTTTAAATAAACTTATTAACAAATGTATTACTCAGTGATTTAAATATTTCCAGAAATCCACTGAGTATTTTTAAATTTCATTATTTTACACAATCACCCATTTTTTTTCAATTTAAAAATATTTGAATAAATAGTAATGTTTGTATTAGGGGTATAGTTAAAAATGTGTAGCTACAGTGTCATCCAAAACTTGGACTGGGAACATGTTTGAGGATTTTTTTAGAAGCTGGATAACATATAGGACATGTAAAAACAAACTTTTTTTTTAAATAAGTTCTCCATGATATATATTCCCATTTTGAAAAGTCACTTAAGTCCTCAAAAAGAGGTTATATCATGAGGGAATGGGGAAGTACTTTGTGTTGACATAAACGGTAATTGATAAGGTTTTCTTGAATACTCTCATGGAAATGCTGATGTATTACACTTAGGATTACCAGTTAGCTCTTATTTCCTTTCAACTTTTGCCTCTGGATAAGCTCAACTATTCCCAGGAAGAAACACCGATCATGTACATTTGTCATGCGAGCAACTATAATAAGGCAATTCATCATAGTCTGCCAGAGTTTTATTCCAGAAAGACTGCTGCATTTTTATCCTTACTTAAAAATCTACTGTCACTCCTGCTAAAAATTTGGTAGACATTTTGGACATGTTTAAAAGTCCTTCCAAACCGACAGTGTCAGATAATTAAGTTATCAACTATCAAAGCTCCTTCTTTCCCTTTTTCTTTTTTCTACAATACGAATGACACCATGAACCCATCTGGCTAGTTTAATCTGACCTGTTCACAGAGCAGGGTTCCTCATTCCCTTCCCTTTTTCCTCCTTAATAGTAGCCGATGACCAAAGTAATTCACAGTGACAAATGAAGCCTTTCCCAAGAGTCTAATTGAGCAATTTTGTTTTCCTTGGCAAGGCCTGAAATCCACAACACTCTGAACTCCATTCACTAAGGTGGCAAGAAATAGTGGTTATGAGGAAACGAGGGGGATTACGAGTTTCTAAAGGACACGTAAATAAACTGTGCCTCGGTGTACAATGTTATATCTCAACAATATTTCTTGTCATGCAATTCATCTCCTTGATCGCTTACTCCATGTGTGGCCTTTACCTGAAATCTCTCCCAATGCAGTTTCATTCTGATGGGGACTCTACTGAGTCCTAAAGCCGTGGTTACCTCTCACTCATTTTCTCTCTTTTAAATAGACTCCCTGCATTTTGTAGGGTTTAAAATGTATGCTTTTTTAAAAGAAGAAATATATCAGTCTTTTGCCAATTTTATGAAATCCTTGTATACTACCTTAGAAAGAGATTGTGTATTGTTTAAGGAGAAAAGACATAATAAACATGTTGTATTTGGCCTCCTAATCAAAATCACTTATATTATCTCTCATGTATCCTACTTCTTACACCATTAACTTGTTAGCAAACACAAGAACATGCTGTCATTGATACCAGAGCACTGGCAAGGTAATGACACATAGGATATATGTTTATGTATGTGTGTATGTCTATATATATTTATATTTCTACTAAATGCAATAATAATGTAAATATAAATGTAAATATATGTAAGAAGTATATGATAAAAATATATTTTATTCTCTCCTAGTAATTTATATTACTTAAGCTAATTATCAATTTAACTTTGAAAAATCCACAGAGTTCCAGTGCTGTGAAGCATCTTTGCTCTCTCTTTCCAAAATATTTATTGAGTAACTGCTGTGTTTACAGTCGTATTTTCATCTTAAGAAAAGCTTGGTAAGTTTCCTTAAAAAAAATATTAGTTTTCAAACTTAATAGGTGACGGAAACATAGGTGAAAGTGATTTACTCTGTATCAAATATTTATTTGCATAGAATGTAAAGCATCACTATCATTTTGCTCAATATTTTCTCCCATCTCTTAAGGAAGAAATTTCAAACTTTTTGAGCAATTAGGATTTAATACTGGCCTTCTATATAAAATTGATGTTAAATTATTCTAATCACCAAATTTTCATAAATCCTTGGTATTTTCTTTGACTACCACAAGGTTTAATGTACAGTTTTTTTGTTTGTTTGTTGTTGTTTTTACTTAAAAATAAAAGTAAACTAAATTGAAGCGTCTACATGGATACTTCAGATTTTTGGTTGGTTGCCAACTTTGTGTAACATCAATTTTCTGCTTAATCCCTCCAAATATGTTTAAAATGTTCAAGAATACCTAATCAAAGATCACATTAAAATGCATAGAATCTAAAAATAAATTATATCATTATTTAGTATTTAGTATTTTAACAAATTTAAATGTTTGAGGGTTTTAATAATTTGTGTGATTTTTGTATAAACTTATGCATATATTTTTTTCTTATAAATGTCTTAAAATTTGCATTGTAATATTTGGGGCTAACTAGGTCTTCATTCCATTCTTTCCAGTCCTTTGTTATTTCTCCCTTCCCAACTACCTAATACATAGGGCATTTTGATATTCCTAATATTTTGAATGTTCCTAGTATTTCATTATAATTCTAAAGTCTCAGGAAAAAAATACTTTTGTTACTTATTATATTGGCCCACAATTTTCTCTTCCTCTTCTTTCCTCAAACCAGTGTATGCTGACAAGTAAGTTAAACAAGAAACACAGGGATGTGTTATCAGAAAATACCATTTTATAAGCAATTGTAAAGCTAAATTGCAACTGCTGTAAAATCTATTTCTATGAATTCTTAAGTCTTTGATAATAGATCTGGAATCACCGTGAGGGAATCAGCCATTCTTGGCTTTAATTAAGGGCTTAATTGAAAAGCTCCCTTTGAAGAAACAAGAATTTGAGAAATTTAAATGATCAGATGATAAGCATATCCCAACAATAGAAACTGCTCACATCACCTCAAAAACAACATTTCTACCACCTACCTAAAATGTGTCAGAACTGGTATCTATTTCAACAAAACCAATAAGCCACCAATTAAACTACACAAGATAATTTTATGTATCACTATGAGAAGAAACTTAATCAATTAAAATATAATATCAAGCATCATCAAATGCATCTCAATTTCAGAGATGAAAAATGTCACATGTTATAATTGGTAAACTAAAGTATTCTGGCTATATGATTGTCTTAGAAAAGGAATTCTTAATGATCCCTGAAGACTAAATATTCTGCACTTTTTCTCTGCAAAAAGAAAAAAAAGTTTAAAGAGCATTGATAGCTGGAATGATTTTTTCACCAAAATTGTCATAGAATTTATGACAAACTGAATCAGAAGAAAAGAAAGCAGATAGAGGTAAAATAATTTGGGGGAGTAATACTTAAATAAATGTCTTTAATATCATTATATCAATAACATAATAACAAATATATGTACCGACCAATAAATTAAAATATAACCTATAAGCTAAGTCTTTCTATAAGAATATTTATAAGTAATATTGATAAAACCTAATTAAAGAACTAAGCAGAATTCCACTCATTGCATCAGTTTTTCTCTGGAAACTTGACTCTATCTGGTTTCTGTAAAATTTTAATTATTCTTCATTTAGAGTTGAACCAAATGACATATATATTTTGGAAACCCCGTTAAAAAATTCCTGGATATCAAGAAAAATAACCTTAATTTTGTAGCTTGCTGGAGGAATCTGTAAAATAATGAAATTTTAAAGAGACCCCAGGAATGCCCCATCAAGAATGTCCCTTCTACCATAACCATTAGGAAAGAAAAATGTAAGCATCTTACATTTTTTTCACAAAGGTATCTGAAAAAGCTATGTGGGCCCAGACCAAATTAATGTATCACCTTTATTAGAAGTATGCTTGTAATTAAATAAATTAAAAACATGTCAAATCGCACACATAGACAAGATGAATTTTTATTGCCTAGTAACTACTAATGAGAATGCCAGATTTTCAGGTTGACATAATCTGTGTCTCGATACAGTAAATTTATCGAGGCAGCTTTAGGGCACTTAAACTAGTAAGATATCTTTAAATACATGACCTCTTTGCCACAGACCCAAAATCATGGTGCCTGAAAAACAGAAAATGTCAGATTATGAAATTTACTACAGAGCAATTTGAATTTCCTGTGAGATTGCTCAGTCGTTCTCTGTGATTATTTTTGACACTGTCCCTCATATTCGTCTGTGTGACAACAAAGAGTATGTTCAGTTGTTATTATTGTTAGTGTTTCTGTTGCTGTACGAAGAAGCAACAAAAACATAAGAAAATTTATGACAATTAAAATGTATAGTTTAAAATATAATTTCAGAAGAAAATATGCAAAAAATTTGAGGACATGATATGCATCCTTAGGTCTCATTTAACTTTAAATGCCTTAAACTTAAATTAAAAATAAACAAGTCACCCAATGTTTGATGAACAAATTAATAAAAATATTAGGGGTTCTAGAGATTTCAGAAGAGGGTATAGGACTAACAGATAAGAGAAAAAAATAGAGTTGCTTAATTTCTGTTTTGACTTGATTTCACTCAGAGATGATTGTAATGTAGGAAAAGAGGGAAAATCATTTTTTGAAGGATAAATTCAGTTAGAGATATATAGGAGAACCCTGGGGTACTTCAAGTACTTTTTAGTTTTCTAGTCTAGATAAATTACATCAGACGGTGTTGCAAAAATTACTGATATGGTTACTGCCAGTTTTTCAGAAACTGAGAAACAAAAATTATGTTGAGAGATTTTCAGGTGACTTTTTTTCCTTCAATTTTTAAAGTGAGAAAAAATTTGTATTTTAGATATTCTGAAAATAATCAGTAATTACTTGGTATTATATTAGGTTATTCAAGGAACAAAACGTCCCAATCTTATTGTGTCACCTTTTGTCTGGATGTAAACTAAGCTAATATATTTAAAGAGAATGCCAAACTCCAAGCTATAATATCCAGATTTTTATTAATAATTTTATCAATTTTTTCAATAAGATAAATAAATGAGTTAAAATGTAGTAAAATAAAACAATTCCATAGCAATTAAAAAAATATAGAAAAAAATGTAAAATCTGGAAGGGGTGTTTGTTTTCTTATTTTAACCTGTTTTTGACAAACAAGTATATATGTAATATATATAATATATATATGTATATATATTATATATATATGTAATCATTAAATTTTTGAAAAATTCCAGAATTAAAAAAAAAAAAAAAGTGATACAAAAGTCAGTCCAGCCTGGTAAGTTCCAAAGGAAATTCATGATATCTTAGAGCTTATGGAGATCAAAGGACTCAAATGTAGAAAACAGTGATGGGAAGCTGCTGAATGTCTTGAGTCACTGGCTGCATTGAAGCACTAAATTCTTATATTTAAAGATAGGGAAGAATTTTAAAGTGTTTAGTAGTGCTCATCTTTAAAAAAGAGAATATTTAGAAGATGAAAGCATCCTTCAAATATATGAAGGATTTTCGAAGGCAGAATCGGGAGGTTTATACGACTTTGTTCTAAGGGTATATAACCAGGACAAATGTCTGGATGCTACTGAAAGCAGATTTTTCTTCAACTTCATAGAGAATTTCTAACTCCAAAAGTGTCCAATAAGGGATTGGGTAATTTGGCAGAGTAAAGAGCTATTTTTCACTAGATGAATAGGAAAAAAGTTAAACAACCTGTGCTAAAATGATCAGAAAAAACTCCTCCCATGAGGAGAATTACTTCTAAAGATCATTTCAAGTTTTGTTTTTCTTTTTTCCCCCTCTTAACATATAGAGATTTTTCAAATAACAAAATTCACTTTCAAAATATACACAATCCAAAATTATTCTACTTCTTAATACATATTTCAGATATGATTACAAATGTGAAAACATTTCAGAGAGTAGATTAGTATTGAGAATGAAATTAGGTAACAATTCATAAATTTCATAATGACAGTAATTATCCTACTGATTGCATTAGTAATAATAAAATAATTTGTAGTGACTAGTTTCCTTTTTTGTTTTAATCCCCACCAGAGGATATTTTTTCCATTCCTTTTCAGAGAGAGTGGAAGGGGGCGAGGGAGAGAGAAAAACGTCAATGTGATAAACATATTGATTGGCTGCCTCCTGGGCCCTGACTGGGGTTGGGGATGGAGCTTGCAACCAAAGTACACGCCCTTGGCTGGAATCGAAGCCAGGACCTTCAGTCTGCAGAAGGATGCTCTAACCACTGTGCCAAACCAGCTAGGGCAGTGACTAGCTTCTATTTAACAAATCCACAATTACTGGTGGAACTAACTCTATTGATTATAAAATTGGGAGTCTAAGAGAATAATCTTTAAATGAATTTTGTAATGAACGAAAAAGTGATTGGGTTACACAACAGTTTTTTCAGATAAATTACCCATATTAGCTTTTTACAAATATATAAAGAAAAGTTTTTCTGTAAAGTATATATAAGACAATATTTATACCTCCTCAGAGGGGAACGTATGTTAAAATAAGCATATACTCAACATATCCAGAAATGAAATCAACAATCTTTTTATTTACTGGAAAGAATAAATGAGCAAAGTAAAGAATTTTTTTAAATTAGTGAGCAGTATGTAATGAAGGGAAAAAATCTAATTCCTAAAGAGAAAAACTGTTTCATAATGACCTGCAAGAGACAGCTCTAAAATATTCCTGTACCGATTAGGAAAGTGCACTGCAGGTTTCAGTTTTACTGAGAGTGCTTATCTGTTACAGGGAAAAAATAATTCTGAACGTTTTCTTTGAAAAAATTATAACTTATATTTTGTATGAAATAGTTTAAGTGGAAAAATTAGACTAACATTTGCTATTTTATTTGACCCAGGACTTGCTGGCCTGTGATCATGTATTTGGTCTCAGGATAGGATAAATCAGCAAATAACAAAGGCACAAGATTCTTAGAGACACAAACAGAATGACCTAAGGCCAATGCACATATACATGACCTGAAGTAGTAACTCTAGATAGGACTTTCTCTTTTTACCTTGAATTCCTTTGGGCCGCCTCACATTGCACCTTTCGCTAAATGAAGCAATAATCGAGAATGTGAATGTATCTCCTGCCCAAGTTATAAAATTCTTTCCAAGATCATACATAAATTATTTAGGGTATTGTCTGTTATTTTAAATTATCTGCCCCACTGAGCCCTTACAAAACTGCAGATCATCAAGCTAGGGGTGAGTAAAGATATTCATGAGAGAACAGAAAATTAACATTACAGGCAGTCTAAGTGAAAATCCTGTCCTTGTCTGCTTTCCCACAGTCATCATCCATCTCTCTTTAACTACTTGCAGCCTACGTAGCTGGAATTCCAATGAAAGCCTGTAGTATTTAAACTAAGTTGACAGTCACCTGCAGATACACCTGATTCGGAAATATGCCATATCACACCTACCACACGCACACATGCACACACACAGAGGCAGACCTACTAATCGGCGTGCATGATGGTAACACGGGAAAATTATGATACTTTAAAAATAGATAAATCATGTCTTTCGCTTTCTTTCTCCCTGTTCCTCCTGTAGTTGGCTGGCGTTTTCATCAGCACGGTGACATCAGCAGACCTACAAAAGAATTATGGCTATGCATTTTCCCTAGGGCCACCATTTACACGATAAATTATAAATGCATTATTATGCGGCCACTTTGGTTCTGAAGAGCTTAAGTTAATTAAAGGCTAAGAAAGCACACACACAGCACAATTATTTTTAATTAAGATTAAAATAATGCAGTATGTCAATACAGTCCTCAATGGAAATGATGGCTTAATGTGCCACCTCGATTCCTCGTCTGCGTAGCACAGCCATGCCTAATGCTTGGTTTTGCTTCTTTCCCTTTAAGTATATAAACCTCAAGGTCACCCAGAGATCAACTTTATGCCTGGAGACAGTGCTGCATACAAGCAATTACATAGTGAACATTATGTAGGAAGCACTATCCTTTCTGAAACAAATACAAAAATGTAAAATGCAAGATTATATATGTTTTGGAGTTTGCAACTGTGTTTTTGGTGACCTCTCTGTTATTAAAATGGAGATTAATTTTTTAAATAAATTTAAGTAGAATAATAAAATAGCACACAGCAAATGAATGAGAACCACATTATAAAACAAATATATTTGACATATATATATATATACACATATATTTAATCCTCACTGGAGGATATATTTTCTATTGTTTTACAGAGAGAGTGAACACGGGGTGGGGGGGGAGAGAAGTGAGAGAGACACATTAATTGGTGGACCGAGCCTGCAACCAAGGTACATGTCCTTGCTGGAATTGAACCCGGGACCTTTCAGTCTGCAGGCTGATGCTCTAACCACTGAGCAAAGTTGGCTAGGGCTAACTATAATATTTTAAGATGTGTGACTTTCAGATTTTTTCCTGTAATTTAAAATTAAGAAACTGTGAATTAGTGTTTTCTTTCGATTTAAAAGTAATGCAGGATAATATTGAACATAAATTGTAATTGAAAAATAAAAAAAAGGATCACTCACTAGAGGCAGGGAAGCACAAGGATCTGATAGAAAGAAACCTTTGCTAATCTTTTCAATCACATTTACATTCATCTTTCTTAAGAGTCTAAGACTCAGAGAAAGAATTTGCTTTTAAATATGGCTAAACATAAAGTTCTGTAACCATTTGTATAAAGAAAAGTAAGCCCAAATGTTGCTTCTTTTTAAAATTGTTACAAAAATGAATATTACATAATTGAGTAAACTTTATTTCTTTAATTTAGAATAACTCCAATTTTTCAGTATCTGCCAAGTTTATTTTTTTAAAACTAATCTTGTAATGCACTTAACAAATCCTTCTATTTGTTAAAAAACACAAAAACCTCCAACTCATGGCATTCCATGCCAGGTATTTTTAACACTTTTCATCTCATGGCACACATAAACTAATTACTAAAATTCTGCGGCACACCAAAAAATATAGTTTTTGCCGATCTGACAAAAAAAAATAGGTATTCATTCACACAGGGACGGCTATTGTTGTGTTGGCTGGTGTCATTTTTTTTAATTTGACAATCTAAGGGAAAAGAGGTCAGTGCCCCCGACTAAATAGTCAGGTATGGCATGTTTTAAACATTCTTGCGAGCACACTGCTAGAAAATCGCTGTCCTAAGCAATTAACATTTCAGCCTTGCTGTTAAGTTGTTACATGTGAGAATTTATCTCTCCATGAAACAAGACTTGTCATAAGTGTTTAAATGGCAGTTTCCATAAAAATGGAATGCTTATAATCTATCAGTCAGGGATATGCTCAGGTGACATATTCTTTTATTTCTGCCAGAAGTATAAATTTTAGAGCTCTCAAGAAATCTGAATGCTCGGTTTTGTCCCACTCAGGAGACAGGCAAGGCAAAGACCACATTCCAGAGGACAGGTGGGCAACAGAGATCCCCTCAGGGCAGCATGCCTAAATCGAGTTTGTTGGTACTCCAGTAGAACGCAAAGACATAAAGTCAAAATGAAAAAAAGTATAATTAAAATTTTTCATTCGAGTTTACTTTCCTTTAACTAGCAACTCAGCACCTGGGCTTGTTTTCATGGCAAAGGATTTCTATTTTTAACAAAAGACAATGTTTCCTCATAGAGGCCTCCAAAAGAAATTACATAGAGCGAAAAAAATGTACAGTATCTGATGAAAAACATGAAATTCAATACATTTTTATATGTACCTTACATTATTTAAGCTGGGCACCTTTAGAAAGACGTAATTAATAGTTGCATCAGAACAACAAGAAAACACAATACACTGGGGGAAAACGGGATCATATACCTACAAGGAAGAGGCCCTTTCAGTCTTAGCTGGTAATCACATGAACTTATTTGGAAAAGCCTAAAACTATAAAGTTTATTTAAATAAATCTATACAGATTTATTCTATGCTGTTTGTATCAGATGCTAAGATATACTGAAGTGATATGAAAGTGAGTGTATTTGTGAAGTTACTGATATTGTTTGCAAAACCTCATTAGCATATCCAATAAAAGAGCAGAACCAACACTGAACAGTTGGCTTTGATATTTAGTGGATAGAATTGTTTTGCCCGAGCAGCCTAAGGACATAGCAAATGCTTCCTTTCTAACCAATCTTCTCTCTATATCACCCTTCATTGGCTAATAGCTTCAAATATACATAGATATAGAAATAAAATTAATCTAGTACCGGAATTTAAAAAAAAAAAAAAAAAACCTATAGGCTACTATTTTTGGTTTTCCTACCTTTTCCTATCAAATCTGTCTTGTACTTAAAAGATGCCTTTATTGTTTGGCAAAATCTAAGAATCTTCAGTATTTTTTTCAATGTTAAATGTTCAGATATAATCTCTTATTGACAGAAGCTATGAATCAAATATAATTTTCAATTAGGAAAATTATCTTTGCTGGATTAGTAAAAATAATGCAAAGATAATTCTATTTTTAGAAATAGAATGTCTCTTTCGCTAGAAACAAATCTATTTACAAAGAGAAAAGTCTTACTTGAGATTAAGAGGAAAATCATCCAATAAAGTGTATCCCAAATATTAGTTTTTTAATACCTTAACGAAATTACTTCTGAATTTTATTTTAACACCTGTTTTAAAACTGACTATGTAGGAAGAGGAAACAAGATGGTGGGTAGGTAATAGCTGCACCCGCCGCCTCCTGCAACCACATCAAAATCACAACTAAGCACAGAACCACCAGCATTCAGGGCCTCCTGAGATCCGGCTGCACAGAAGCCCCACAGCCAGGGAGCTGAAGCACCGAGAGGGGAGGAGGGGCTGAGACGCGGGCGGATCGGGGCTGAATCGGAGACCTGCCGGGGGCCCACACCCGGTGCCACGGGGTAAACCCGGGAGGGCATCTCAGTGGTGGAGGTTTCCCAGAGGAGTGAGGGGTCCCAGCCCCACAGCAGGCCCCCAGCCCAGGGCTCCAGGGCCGGGAAGAGACGTCCCCACAGCTTCGGGCTGTGAAACCAGCGGGGACTGTCGCTGAGGGTCGCGGAGGCTGCGGGAGCCCCAGCAGCTCCTCTAAAGGGCCCGGCATGGACTCACTCGGACGCTCCCTCTGAGCCCAGCGCCGGGAGCAGCCGGAAAGGACCCGGGACACTCGGGGAGGAACTAACCTGCCTGAGATCCGGGCGAGAGGCGGAGGGCGGCTTCCTCCCAGGCAGAAGGGCTGGCGGAGGCCATGGCTCCTGTGGCGAGTCCTCCCCGCACACAGCCGGCAGGCAGGCGCCATGTTTGAGTCGCCAGCACCTGACTCTCACCTTTGGCCCCGCCCCGTGATTCCCGGAGGCCCCGCCCCTCCCACCTGCAGCTCATCCAGGCCATTTCCAGGGGCTTTTCTGTGCAAGTGGCCTCTGGAGCCCCATGCTTAGGACTTTCCTAAAATCTCTCAAACAAGCAGCAGCTGCCCCATACGGCTTGATAAGTGGCCCCAGGCCTGGCACTAGCGGCAGCTGCACTGGCTCATAGCTTGGCCTCTCCTGGGCACTGCCAAGCCCAGAACAAGTAGCAGCCAACTACGGTTTGCTGTGTAGCTCATGCTGGGTGGCCCTGGGCAAGGCACTGGCACCGGCTGACTTTGCACCTCCCAGGAGGCCCCAGAGACAGTGCACCTGGTGGTCAGACTCGACCACGCTGGATTACAGCCCTACCACATCCACAAGTGACACACTCAAGGGGCACACTCGGTGAACACCAAAGCCCCACTGAAGTAAATCCTGCTCCATAGGGGCGTCTCCAGCACAGCAGCTCTCTGGCTGTAGTTGCAGTTGTTCCTCACAGCCAATTGGCCTGGGGGTCAATTCCTCCCAGGGACGCCAACAGCAACCAAGGCTCAACTACAACAGGACAGTGCACACATTCCACACAGGGGAGCACCTAGAAGGCCCAGCTCAGGTGACTGGGGAGGCTGAGCCACTGGACCCTATAGGACACCTACTGCACAAAGCCACTCTATAAATTCCAGGAGACATAGCAGCTCCACCTAATACATAGAAACAAACACCTGGAAGCAGCCAAAATGTGGAGGCAAAGAAACATGTCACAAAGGAAAGATCAGAAGAAATCTCTAGAGGAGGCACTAAATGAAATAGAGCCAAGCAAGCTAACAGATACAGAGTTCAGAAATTTGTTTATAAGGATGCTCAACCATATTAGTAAGAGTATTACAAAAACAACTGAGGAAATCGATGCCATAATAAAGTACCAATTTGAAATGAAGGCTACATGAACTGAAATGAAGAATAATTTACAAGGAATCAATAGTAGAGGATACTGAGAATAAAATCAGCAATTTGGAACATAAGGAAACAAAAAATACCCAACCAGAAGAGCAAAAAGAAAAAAGAATCCAGAAATATGAAGATAGTATAAGGAGCTTCTGGGACAACTTCAAGAGGCCCAACATGAGTATTATTGGGGTGCCAGAAGGGGAAGAAAGAGACCAAGAAATTGAAAACCTATTTGAAAAAATAATGACAGAAAACTTCAGCTACCGAGGGAAAGAAATAGACTTATAAGTCCAGGAAGCACAGAGGGTCTCAAACAAGAGGAACCCAAAGAGGCCCACAGCAAGAAACATCATAATTAAAATGCCAAAGGTTAAAGACAAAGAGAGAATCTTAAAAGCAGCAAGAGAAGAGCAGTTAGTTACCTACAAGGGAGCACCCATACGACTGTCAGCTGATTTCTCAACAGAAACCTTGCAGGCCAGAAGGGAGTGGCAAGAAATATTCAAAGTGATGAAAAACATGGAACTACAACCAAGATTGCTCTACCCAGCAAAGCTATCATTTAGAATGAGAAGGTCAGATAAAGAGCTTCACAGATAAGAAAAAGCTAAAGGAGTTCATCACCACCAGACCAGCACTACAGGAAAAGTTGAAGGGTCTTCTTTAAGAAGAAGCTAATGAACAAAAGAATCTGATGAACTAAATAGATCCAGAGACACTGATGCATGTAACAGATGATCATATTTCAGAGGGAAGAGGGAAGGGAGGTGGAGGGTGGGAAGAGATTAACCAGAGAAGTTATATGCATATATGCATAACCCATGGACACAGTCACTAACGGGGTGAAGGCCTGGGGAAGGGGTGGGAGCGAGATGGAGGGGGGTCATTTGGGGGGGGGGAATGGGACACCTGTAATACTCTCAACAATAAAGATTAAATAAATAAATAAAGAATAAATGACTATGTAGAGACACATTGTTATTTCTTAAAATAGAAGACAATAAGGATTTGTTGTCTTTTTAAAAATATTTCCTAAAATTAGAATGCAATAAATAACGATTAAATGTTCAAATTTTGCTAAAACACTAATTGTCTTTCCCCATTTAGAAAACTGAAATAAAGTTATGCACATGAAAACTTTACATGGCCAGAAGAGTAGATATATGACTACGATCAGTATATTTCCGAGAACTGATAATGCAAAGGAAGAGACATAATTAAGCTTTTCACACAATTTAAATAAACCTTATAATTTTTTTTAAAGTAACATCCAAAGTTATTTACATCATATGCTCTCACATGAAGCTACTTTGTATTTCTTGGTTTTTTAAATTAAATATATTGGGGTGACATAGGTTAACAAAATTATATAGTTTTGTCTATACCAGAAATGTCCAAACTTTAGAGAATTTTTATTACTTTATTTGAGCCAAACTAATGACAATTGCCAGGAAGCAAAATCTCAATGGATTGAGAAAATGCTCTACAAAATGGCAGTTTTACCACTTATTTTATACATCAGAATCAAAGGGGCAGACATAAGGGAGATACATGAAATCCACTGGTGATAAATGAGGGAGGCTAGAGAAAGCAAAGCAGGGAAATCTCTGAGACTGGATAAAAAGTAAAACAGATAAATACATATTTGTCTTACTTTGGTGGGTACAGAATAGTTAACAAGTAACATTTGCAGCACATCGAGATGGCATGCAGGAGAGCAAGTTAGCAATGGGGGGTTCTGTGTTCTCCTGCTCTGGGGGGAGCTTATGCCTGAGGGGTCTGGAATAAAGGGATTACAATGACATTCCAAAAATATGTTACTGTAGATGCAAAAGAAAGAATGAAAAAAAAAAAAAAAAAAACAGGCTCACTTCAGGTAAAGACTGACATTTGTCAAGGAAGATACTAGCCTGGGACATGACTACCTGCCACAACCTGCTTTCAGTTAAGAAGTTTTAATTTCAGACAATCCTATATAGAGACTTTAGGTCTCTGAGTTTGCAGGCCGCCAAGAACTTATCCATTTTAGTATGTGGCCCCCTTTTCATCCACAGTCCCGATACATCATCTATATATGGCATTGTGTGTTTAACACCCAAACTCAAATCTCCTTCTGTCACCATATATTTGACCTCCTTTACCCTCTGATACAAATGACCACAGATAAATGAAAAGATGCTCAACTTCACTAGCTATTAGGGAACTGCAAATCAAAACTACAATGAGAGACCACCTCACACCCGTTAGAGTGGCTGTTATCAACAAGACAGGTAATAACAAGGGTTGGAGAGGGTGTGGGGAAAAGGCAACCCTCCTTCACTGCTGGTGGGAATGGAAAGTGGTACAGTCACTATGGAAAAACAGTATAAAGGTTCTTCCTCAAAAATTAAGAATACAGTTATCATATGACCCAGCAATCTCTCTTCTGGGCATCTACTCAAAGCATTAAAAAAAATTATTCTCAAAAATATATGCACCCCTATGTTCATTGCAGCATTATTCAGGGTGCCAAGACCTGGAAACAACTGAAGCGTCTCCTTCGATAGATGATTGGATAAAGATGTGGCACATGTACACAATGAAATAATACTCAGCCCTAGGAAAAAAATGAAATATTAGCATTTGCAACAACATGTATAGATCTTGAGAATGTCACGTTAAGCAAAATAAGTCAGATAGCAAAAGTCAAGAACCATATGATTCCACTCACATGAGGGATATAAAACTGAAAGCAACAAATGAACACAAGAAAAACAAGCATAAAATCATGGACACACACGGCAGTATCTTGGTTGTTTTCACTGCTATAACTTTATCGGAAAAATTATGAAGCAAGATAATTCAAAACTTAATTCACAATATATAAAACAGAAGCTATAATTCTATGGAAACAAGTTCAAATTAAGCCAAGATAGCAACTCCCTTGATATAATTATTATACTTACTGTTTTTCCATTTTGAGTTATTACGGAAAAAACAACCCATTTTCGAAAAACACTAATGTGACCCGTTCCATTCAGAACGACACAGGCTTATATCTCAGCTGTCATATAACTACACAGGTGGCTGGTTCACATTCCACACTTTTACTGCTCTGTCTGATATGAGGCGAGGGCCTTTCATGTTGGCTTTGAAAATGAGCAAAATGTCCCAGTTCTAAAACACATTCAGTATCTGCACAGGGCATTTACATGTTTCAGGTTGCACGATGCAGTACATGCTTTGACTTAAAATGACAGTGGTAATGTAAGTGTTCTGAAAAAAGTTCAGAGCAAAAAAAATTATATATTTCTTTTAAATATCTAAAAATGCATTTTTAATAAAATAAAGTTGTACCTGCATACATGTGGCCTGTAAATGGTTTTCCTGTATTTTTTCTGCAACTATTAGAATTCAAGAATATTTTTACTATGTTATTTTTCTCTCAAAGCTAAGAGTCGATATTTTTCCTTGGTAGACAAATCACATTTTAGTGATGTAAGAACTTAGAATGATAATTATTCTTGAAAGGTATATATTATGAAAACACCTCAGAAATGTTCGATATTCTATGCCAGATATCAGAAATAAGAGTGAGACATTTAAACACAGCAGACTTTTCTTTCTTTCTTTTTTAAAAAAGTGGAATATTAAAACAATATTTTTTTAAATGAAATAATAGCTAAACACCATCATCTTATTAACAAAAACTGCAGTGTGAAAGAAGGGAGTCATTAATTGAATGTCATTTTTTTTTAACTTTTAAGGTGGGCATGCAGGGACAATCAATAGATATGGTTCCAACTTACAGTAGGAGAAAATTTTAATTAAGCAGAATATTGACTGAAAATGGTACTGTGACTAATTGAACTTTTTTTTAATTTCTTATATTTTAATGGGGTAGGAACACTTAACATCAGACCTGTCCTCCCAACAGATCTTGAAATGTACAATACAGTATTGTTTACTAGAGTCACAATGCGATGCATCAGATCTTTGAAACTTATTTTACACACCGGAACTGTTATGCATGTTGATTAGGCACTGTCCCTTCCCTGCCCCCCAGCATCTGAAACCATCATTCTGTTCTTCAGTTCCCTGGGTCTGAGTAATTTAGATACCGCATACTGCATATAAGTGGAATTATAACTATTTGTCCTGTGGTTGGCTCATTGCGCTTAGTAATAAAACATCCAGGAGGTTCATGCTGTGGCATACAGCAGGATTTCTTTCTTGTTTATGTCTTAATAATATTCCATTGTGGGTATACACCACACTTTTGTTTATCCTTTTTTAAAAAATTTGGGTACTCTTGAAATTGACTTTTTTCCTTAAAATGTCTCTTAGCACATATAGCTCATGAGGCCTGACATAGAAGAGACAGAACCATGTATTTGAAATCCGAGGATCTGAGTTTAAGTCTTGAGTCTACGAACGTAGGTGTGTGACCTTGCGTCTGTGACCTTAGGCTAACAGTCTAGTCTATTTCAGTTCAGGTTCAGCCTGAGGTATAACAATAGCTATTCAAAAGATTTTTCTGTGAATTAAATAAGAAAATAGAAGTAGAAGTGGCTTTTAAAAAGCAAAGGGCTTTAGGGACCTAAGATATTACAGTTTATTAATAAAGAGTATCAACTCTATTAGATAATTCAGAAACTTTCTAGTATTTCAGAATTATGATTCAGAATAGCAATTTGCATAATACAGAATTTTAGTGCTGAATATCAAACATATGGATTTGTTTGATCATGTCCTGACTCTAGGAAGACATGGGGTTATTTTTGTAAATAAAATCTCCATATTAGCTTGGTTCAAAATTACTTGTTTCTCTCTCCTAAATTTAGAATATATCCCCCTTTTTAAAAAAAATAAAAATAAAATTATCCATATCATTTCATCATCCTCAGAAAGGGCTGCATCTAAAACACACGAAAAGTGACTACTAAATATTTAAAAGTCAGTCATGGTTAGTACATTTAGTGTGTCTGAGATGTTTTAGTATCTGTCCTAAAAATATGCCAAATTTATAATTTTTAATATAAAACTGTAATATAAATACAAATTGACTCTACTTCATTTTATTCCTTGTGGAATAAAAGTACATAGATGTTTGGAAAAATTAATTTAGCTTATATGTGGACTTCTTTTCTCATCTAACAGTCAATATAAATTTGAGCAAAGGGAAAACTGAATAGCCTTCAGGCTTAGGAGAGTCAATCTTATCCTCACTATTGTGTGTGTGACCTTTAATGCCTTTAACAGAAGAAAGGATTCTTAATTATACGAACACAGAAAATTGCATTTCTTTATTACTTTTAGAAAACTTTCTATAATTATTTTATTACTGATGTGTAAAGTATTTTTAAAAATTGTACTGGTGTGATTCTAGATAGCTTTCTAAAATGAATGCAAACAAAGGGAATAGGTGATATTAAAGAATATTTACATATCTAGTGTAAAACAGAGTGTTCAATTTGGAGGCACAAAAGCAGCAAACTTTTATTCTAGCCAAGGAGGAAACTGAATGCAAATTAGATCTTAGCATTGATGACAGAAGGAAAGAATCAGGTGCCACTTGTCAGCCTGTATTAAGCATTAAATGCATGGGTCCCAGATAGTGTCTTGCATTCACCCCCAAAGCATGTGTGTAAGTGTGCACACTCATGCACACACCGTAAAGACCACTTTGAAAATGTCCAGTCTTCTATCTACTGACACAAGAGGGAAGGCAATGGTTCAAACACAGCTCAGGCAAATTAAAAAGTTCAGAATATTTTTGGAAGAACTGTGTGGTGGTAGCACTGACTACTGAAATTATGCTAATTGAAGTAAGATTTGGTGGAAATGAAAAAAAAATTGAGACTTTAAGGTAAAAGTTGGTGGGAATGGAAAAAATCAAGGCCCCAAAGTCTTGATATTTCAGAAAATATTTTCAGCTTTGTAAATCTGTAACCAGACAATTTCCTGTCAGGACTATCCATTCATTGAAGTAGAAGGAATGGTCCACTGTAAATATTTGCTTTTATTTAAACCTACTTATGCTATATTTTCAAAGGGACATTTTAAGATTATATTTTTGCCTTACATTACCTTGAATTTGACATATCCCATAGAAATTCATGTTTGAGATTCTGGCACTTTTTAGCTTCTGTTATTTAAAGGTTCAGAAAGCTACATATATTCAGATATAGTTGTTTCTGCCTACTGAGAGTTTTCTATCATAGAATAAGTTTAAAATATATGTATACCAATTTTTCTCACCATTGTACATGTAGAGGATAATCAAAACTGTGGGGAAAATTTTAATAGAACCTATTAAAAAGCACTTTCTATTTTGTAGACAATTGCTAGGACACTATTTGATATTATAAAGTAGATAATGGAAAGCATAGCTTTTCCTAATAATTGTTAAAATTTTTCAACCATTTAAAATAACAGTGGAAATAAAATTTAGATTTAATCTACTTAGGCATTTATTCCTGAACTAGAGTAACAATCTTTCTTCCCAAGCTATTATAAAACATTTTCAATATGGAAATCAAGCATATTTATGTAAATAAGGTTATAAAGGACATAATATAAATTTGTGTAAGATTCACATTATTGGTAAAAAATATTTCCATTTACTATTATTGTTGTTCCCCCAATTATCACCTATAAAAATGCATACCTGGCCAAATATATGGTGGGGGGAGATGATTTGACTTTGGGTGGTAGGTACACAATGCAATATACAGATCATACATCATAGTAATGTATACTTGAAATCAATATGATCTTATCAACCAATATCACCCCCAAAATTTCCATTTAAAAACTAAATAAATGTATAATAAAGCAGCTTTACCATCTTCAAAAAAACACATACCTTTGGAATGTAAATTACACATACTATAAAATTTTAAATGGCATTCCTTTTCATAATTCTTACAGATAAAAAAAAAAGTTTTCAAGTAATTTTCTGAAGGTAGCAGTTTATGTCAAGCTTATTTAAATACTTTGCAATATAGGAAACTATAAATCATATGTTTCACTGAGGAGCAGATGAGTTTTACTTAAATTTGCCTAAGTTACCTGCTGTGGCCCTGATGTCACAATTTTCTGCTCTGCTACTCTGTTCTTAACTCGGTAGCAATAAATAAAAGCAAGTTCTGAAGGTCATTATTAAGTAGGAACTATACTGAATATAAAATCTTCCCTCTGCTACAAGAACCTTTGACTTCTGCAATAGTACATTATGAGGTTTTGTATTACCTCATTCTCACCATTTATCTTTTCAATAAACCTCACAGAATTTCCAATGAATTACCCATAGGCACAGAGTTACACATGCCTCCTGCAGGAAACCCTTTTATTTCTCCTTCTAATAATGACTCTTATAGAAGGGAAGAATAAATCAGAAAGTTTTTTAACTTAAGTTACATTTAATGCAATAAACAGTTACTTTTCATGTTAGTTAAATATAATTATGTTGACAAGAGGGTAGTTTACAAGCAATTAATTTTTTATTTTGCTGATGTCAATTTGAATTCTAGGGGCTCAATGACTATATATAGGCTACCACTACATGTAGTTGCTCAAATAACAGTGGCCTACCACACATGCAGGATGTTGATGTTATTGATTTATTTCCATGGATATGGTTATTTTTTCAAGTTATCAATCACCTGCTGGTCTTCTTTAATGAATCACTTGAAGCCTCTGTCTTAATATGTGCAGTTAACCATGAAAGAAAGGAAGTTAATAATGCTTTGGGCTGGTTTTCAAATATGAATTTATATAGAGAGGTGAATCCTAAGACTTATAGAGTCAGAATGTCTCTCTTAATAGATCATAGCAATTTATTCTCAAAATATGGAATAATAGTTTTAATTTTAAAATATGTGACATTTAGAAATGTATACAGCTGAATATGTTACATGTGTACCTATTTCTGATTCCTCTCTGTGTTCCTAAACCTGTGATAGTGCTTAACACATAACAGATTCTCACCAAATATTTACTGGATATTAAAACACTTTATTGTTAATTAGGGGGGTATGTAACATATGCCGATTATGAATCCCAATTTGCATTTTACAAAATATAAATTACAATCCACTCAATTATTCTGGACTGATACAATGTTTTAAAAAGTCTCTTTACTATTTGTTTTTATTCTTTAAATATTACAGCACTGATGAGGACCTGTGAAAATTCAAGTCAGCACAATTATTGCTGTGCCATATTGGCAAATCACATGAAGGACAATGAGTGCCTGTTCCCATAAAATATGAATAAAAAATGAAAAACCTGTCATATAACTATATGAGTATGGGAGATGCACGGCTCTAAGATTAAATATGAGTTTTTAAAAATAGTTTGATGAAGGATCTGTGAGAATTAAGGATAAGAATGTCAGAGTCATTTATAACAGTTGCATTTTTAAGGTCTGAAATTAAACTCATTGCCCTCACACTGATAGGTGAGGAGCTAGGGATGTGGTTTTCAAGACACTGTAGTTAGAAGTAGACCTTCGAATTGAATGCATTGAGTGGAGTTAAAAGGAAGGGAGTTGTTGGTCATATACCAGGCACCCTAAAATAGAAAAACCTTGTCAATGTAACTGATGACATTTCATAAATACAAATTTAATTAAAAAAAAAAGATTCAATGACATGGAAGCATAGATCAGACTGAGGAATGTCAGAGGGGTGGAGGAGGGCGGGTGGGTGGAGGGGGAGAGAGTAACCAAAGAATTTATATGCATATATGCACAACCCAAGGACACGGACAATGGTGGGGAGAGGGACTGGGGCAGGGGGTGGGATGGGGTGGAGTGGGTTATTGGGGAGAAAAAGAGACATCTGTAATATTTTAAACAAAAATAAAATTTAAAAAAAAATAGAAGTCCGTATAGTTTGATTTTGGAAAAGGGTAGGCGTCTAGCCATGGGGTGTTGATACTTTTCCTTTATGAATTACTTCTTAAAGGCTTACCTAACTCCAGGAAATCCATATCCATTGGGTTATACTTAAAGCAGAAGGTATTCAGTTTAGAAAAAGGTCTATTTGTGTAGTTGCTGAGCATCAGCAGCACAAACAGCCGGAAAGCTTTAACGCTAAAGCCAATGCCACCTTAGGAACACTGTGAGATACAGGATACTGTCTAATAACTCATCCAAACAACCTTGCTCAAACACCTTCAGGAAAGTAGGTTTGTAGACTGGTATCTTTATTAACATAAAGTTGTAGGTGCAGAGGGAGAACCTATAATATATACATGGGTTTGCTTCCAGGCTACTCTAGACCATTGAGATAGAGTCTTAGATATTTTTAGAGCAGATATATTAATGAAAGTGGGAGAAAATAAACTGAGAACTTTAAATAGTTTAAAACAAAAATATAAGGACATAACTATAAGGAAGTAGATAAATTTAGTAACTCAATCTCTTGGGAAATTACATACTTTTTTAAAGAAAGTGCCAAAAGAGAATAACTTCTATTGAGTTACAAAATAGCAATTCAGGGAGACTTTTAAAAGTAAAAATACCATTTGTGTAAAAGTAATACCATTCATTTCAAACACAGTAATCTTTTTTTTTTTTTTAAATACTCACCCAAGGATATTTTTTCTATTGCTTCTCAGGGAGAGTGGAAAGGAGAAAGAAACAATGATGTAAGAGAGACACATCGACTGGTTGCCTTCCGCTCGTGCCCTGACAGGCGCAGGGAACCTGCAACCTAGGTTCATGCCCTTGGCCAGAATGGAACCTGGGACCCTTCAGTCTGGGGCCCGACGCTCCAACCACTGAGGAAACTGGCTAGGGCCAAACACAATAGTCTTTAAGGTCATTTACATGAAAGAAATTTTCTTCAGTTATATATATATGGTTACAGGGCATTAGAAATACTCATCTATATTATATAAAGAGAGTATACATCTGACTATATGCCTGTAATTTATACACACACACTAGTTGAGAATATTCATATGTACATGTAGAATTAGAAATGCTTTATAATGTGTGTTTATGTCTGATACACTTGAAAATATGTATACCAGTTACATAAAATGAGTTGTTAAAATAGTTAATACACAGGTGTAACTTATAATCAATATGTGGATCAACATTGTTTGTTAATCTGATATACACATATACACATGTATATTTATATACATATACATATGCAAAATTACAAAACAAACATTCCCACACTCATTTATAAATCATCATATGACATTAAACTTCTCAAATTCAAGAAATACACCACTTTAAAATTTACTCGGTGACTTATTGTTTAATGGGTACAGAGTTTCTGTTTAGGGGGATGAAAATGTTTTGGAAATAAGTAGTAGTGATGACTGCACAATATTATGAAAGCAATTAATGACACTGAATTGTACACTTAAAATGGGTAAAATGGCAAATTTTCTTTATATATATTTAAAAAAAATAAACATGACTCTTTAAAAAATACTATACATGGACACAGACAATAGTGTGGTGAAGGCCTGGGGTGGGGGGCACAGTGGAGGGGATCAGTGGGGGGAAAGGCTGTAATACTTTCAACAATAAAAATAAAAAATAATATACTGTATCATAGGCTAAATTGTATTTAAGGGACTATATAAAGGGCAATTTTATAAGTGCCCGTTAATCAAAATTGAATGTTTGTGAATTCAAGGAAATGATTTAATAATTATTTATAATTTCCTTAAATATTTATATATCCATAAAATACATTAAAAAGCTTGCTGAGGCATACATAAAATAAGCTGCCTCACTAGATTGTTAATATTATTTTAAAATAAAAGTTTTCTGTTTAAATATTGAAATTTAAAAATTAAGTACTTCTGAAATTTAAATATCAAGCTATATTAAAAAGCTATAGAAATGTAAACTGGTATAGCCACTATGGAAAACAGTATGGAGGCTCCTAAAAATATTAAGAATAGAGTTACCATATGTCTCAGTAAACCCTCTTCTGGGTATCTACCCCAAAATTTTGAAAATATTTATTCAAAAAGATGTATGCACCCCTATGTTTATTACAACATTATTTACGGTGGCCAAGATATGGCAACAACTGAAGTGACCCTTGACAGATCATTAGATTAAAAAAATGTGGTACATATATACAATGAACTACTACTCAGCCATAAGAAAAGATTATATGCTGCCATTTGCAACAACATAGATGGATATTGAAGATATGCTAAGTGAAATAATTCAGACAGCGAAAGTTAAGACCATGTGATTTTACCCCTATGTGAGATATAGAAGTAAAAGCAACAAATGAGCAAACAGAAAAACAAACAAAAACTCATAGACACAGACAACAGGATGGTGGTTCCCAGAGGGAAGGGGGTGGGATAGTAAAGGCTAAAAGGAGTCAAATATGGTGACGGAAGAAGACCCGACTTTGGGTGATGAGTACTCAATACAATATACAGAAAATGCATCATAAAGTTGTACCCTTGAAACCCATATAATCTTATTAACCAATATCACCCCAATACATTTCATTTTTTTTTAATGCTATAGAAATGTACTCTCTAGTTAATGATGGCCTTTATAAAATAATTGCCTCATGAGAATTAATCTAAGGGGTGATTTCTTTCATTATGAACCATCAATAAAAATGCACTGTTCTCTTTGAAAATAGCAAGTTAAAAAGAAAAAGAAAAAGAAAACATCAAGCTAAACATCACCACATATAACATGTTTAAATATATCAAGCTAAACACCACCACATATAACATGTTTAAATAGATCTTTACATTAACTCCTTACAGTTGAAGGTTGCCTTACTAGTCCCATGTCTAGCACAGTAATATTCTTCTCAAATATAGAATTATTCATCACAATCAAAATAGTCGATACTTAGAAATGGCTTTAATTATATTTGAATGTTCCTAATTTTGGAAAGTCCCTGACAAACTCCCCAAGACTATTATGTAGTATCCAGACTCCCAGGAATATGACTGTAACCCAAATAAATTCAGTGTTTCATTAAACACAGCACTAGGAGCTGCTCTAGCTGACTTCCATTTCTCCGCTTGGGAGAGATAGTGCTATGATGCTTCCTGGCTGAAGTAGGTCCATGAAAAAGTCCCACATTCACAGAGAGCTACAAACTCAGTGAATTAGCAGAGGAAATATCAAATGTGCACTGAGAAGAAAAGAAATATTTTGAATTTCAATGAACATTTACAAAAATAAAATTGTTTTTTGTAACATGTGTTCTAATGAATCAAATCATCCTATGCACTTTCCCTGTTTACACTGAACTTGCCCAGTGGGAAGTGGAAATAGCATACACTGTCCCACTGATCTCTGTCAATTGTTATGTATTTTAAATTCTTTCTGACTTCTATAGACGTGCAACTTTCCAACTCACAAAGAACACTAATAACATCATCAGGGTATTTATATTTTAAGAGTAAGAAGGGGGGGGGGAGTTCTTTTGAATACCCGAGAGAAGAAAGCTTCACTTTGATCAGTACCTTGTGCACACAGAAACCCTAGCGCAAGAATTTCAACCTGTTGAGAGAATCTGATGCTGTGCTAGCAGGTAGTAAACCCTCTCCCACCCTAAAATCTCAGTGCAATTCTCTTCGTTACTACAAAACAAAACCTTCTAACCTCTGACCCTCAATGTTTATGGGTAGCAATCACAAAAGCTTTACCAAGTTGGAAACAAATCAAAATCATGCCCTTTCAGACTTTCCGATAAAGTTGCTCCAGTCTCTTTATTCACCATCTTAACAGTCATGCTGTTAGTAGACTGCATCCAACTAAGGAAGTTGCCGTTTAAATAAGAATCTATTCACTCTTGCGGAATTCACAGAAGAGGCTTGAGCAAGATGAATAAAAGAATTACTGGTCTGTCAATGTGAGAGCACTTTCCTAGATTATTGGTGGTAAATTAATCCTTTTAATATGCACTTTGATTTAGTTTGATCATACATATAAATACTAAACATTCTAGATTGTAGAAATAAACAAAATAAATATATAAATAAATGTTATAGTAAAAAACATTAATAAATATAATATGGCCATTATATATAGTTTGTGTATGTGCCATGTACATGTCTAAATATATAATAGCTATTAAGAATATTAATGTATACATCATCAGATCTAAAAATGTACAAGTAAATATACACAAAATTAACAATTAAAAACATAGCAACATTCATTTCTATTTTGCTAACTTCTGTATGCAAATATAAGCCTTAGATAATAAGATGAAGTGAATCAAGTTCAGACTCCCAACTGTGCTGAGAAAACATACAAAGTTTATGCTTTATGAGAAAAAAATGTATCCTTTCTTAGAGTATTGTTGACATAAATATTTTGAGAGAAAAAAAATTAAAGAAATCTAGAACAATACAAGAGACATTAAAGAGTTCGTAGGGTTTTTTATTTTTATTTATCTGTGCTAAGGTGTTCTGTGTTACGTCTTGTCCATCACATAACCGAGGACATTCATGGGTATACCCCATAGTACATTGCCTACGTCATCATCCCTTTCTCCAGAACCAAAATGACTTGGTCGTGAGGTTCTGCACAAGGAACATACATTATATGATATGGATATGAGTTTAAAGATAAATCTACTCAACTTGTTATGTCCAGAGATGGGAAAAGCAAACCCTTCATAATACTTACTATGGGACAGATACTCTTCTAAATTCCTTCCAGGTGTTAGCTTAGTTCACCATCCCTAATAAACCCACAGCATAGGCACGATTACTCTGCCCATTTTACAGAGGAGGAGAGTGTGGCACATAATTATAAAGTACTTATGCAAAGCATATAATTTGCCCACGGTAACAAAGTAAAAATGGCAGAGAACTGGATAGGAATTCACTCCATTCCTGCTCTTGACCATCTCATTATATTACCTTTTCTATGGATTTTTTAATATATCTTGATAATGGATAAAATGAGGTTGATAAAATAAATAAAAGTTTGCAGAAAAATAAAATTGATAATGCACAAGTAGGTAAAAATCATTTAAGTAAACTTTTTTTTTTACAAGTGCACTCAATGTTAGAAACATACAGTGATGTGGTCAGTGACCAAAATAACAATATCTGATCATATTAGTCACAGTGGTTTGGCCACTTCCACTATCAAAATAGTAAGATTACCTTTAGCTCAAAACCATGAGCTTGTATTAGGATTATCTTTGAAAGTTCTACTCCATATGTAGGGTTCTAAAATTACAAAATACATAAATATCCTCTAAAATGATATTCCCTCTACACCAGAAAGTTACACGGTAAACCAAAAGCAGCAAGGCCCCAAAGGAAATAACTAGACAACTTAGTCTTTGTTTTGTTCTAATTCCAACTGAACTCCCATCAGAAGTTGGAGAATTTGAACAAAAATAAAGTATATCCCTTTCCCCCCAAAGTTTAGGAGTCACGGTTGCCAGTAAAGTATGCTTTATTAAGTTATTACCTGATACACTGCCACTTACCTAGGTAATTAGGACAGATATATAGAGACCCTGACAAGTCTGTGCTTTAGAGTGAATTAAGAATTAAAAACTCAGCACTTCAGATAAATGTCATCAAAGATCAATGAAAAGAGAAGCAGTGGTGGGCATACACTGAGGTGTCATAAAACTACACGGGGTTGGGGGCCAGACAAGTCTGGATGTGACTATGTGCCCAAGTACTGTCTCGCTGTGTGACCTCGGGTAAGTTAGTTCACCTGTTCGAGCCTATTGTTTCTCTCACCTGTAAAATCAGAAAGAGCAAACATCACCTTTGCAAGTTTGATGTCAGGATTTTATGTAATAAAATTACTCGGAGCAGAGAAACTGGCCTTGCATATCCTAGGCACTAGCGCCGCTTAGTTCCCTCCACTTTATCACCCCCCTTCTGTGAAACTTTGCGGCCTCCTGTCCTCTAAAATGGAACATTCCCCAGCCAATAGCTGTTCCCACTGGGCAGCTGGAGAAACATTTCACACCTTAGATACGTGGTCAAAGAGGTAAGTGATAAATGCTTATAAAAAAACATGGCATAAGGCTGGGCACATTGAAGTGTTTAATAGCTTTGGTAATAACAATACACTATTTCTTTATTTTTCTTCATTTTATTTTTTTCCATCACCATTTATCCCCCTTCACCCTCTTCAGCTCCCTCCCTTGCAGTCGCCACAATGTTGCCTGTGTTCCTGAGTTCTTTCTCTCTCTTTTTCATTCTCAATCTCTTCACTCCCCCAACAACGCCCTCCCTCCTGAACAGGGCTGTCTCTGTTTTGCTTGTTACACTATTTCTTACTGCTGACTTCCCCTTGGCCACGTCCAACGCCTCTTCCTTTCTCCATCTCTCCATCTCCTCACTTCCCACCACCCTGTTTCTCCAGCTTTACAGGTCATCAGATTTCAATGAACTTGAAAATGTTAGGAAAATGAAAGTGTTTCACTTCAACAAAAAAAGTATGGGGTCCATCCCTTATTAAACATGTTTCTGCAATAATTAAATGTCCTAGGTTGTTTCCCCCCCTAGGTAATGGATAAGTTTCCATTTTTTTATTTCATTTTCTGGTCAGTTATTCCAACCAGCTTGAAGATAAAATGAAGTACCGAATCCTATTGCCACTTAATGCAACAAAACTTCCTTATCACCCAAAAGCATCTTGTTCAATCGCTACATTACCACCCATATTTTAAGAGATATTACAGAAATAGATAATGGGCCAGATTTTAAAAATAAAATCTTTATCAACAGGGCTTAATTAGTTTATAGAAGTTAAGCCCAAAGTGTTTTATATGGCTTAACACACTGTTGTCAAAAAACTCAAATTTCAACATCATTACAAATATATCATCTTTAGTCAATAGAGTTCAAATCAGAGAACCTTAGACTACACGGAAAGATTTTGCCTTTGGACTGCCATATATTGTGCTGTGGAAAAGCTTATCAAAGTCATGAGAAAATGTTATATAAACAAGTAATATATAAAAGATCTGTCTCCATGGACATGAAATGATTATAAACAAATCATATTATCTAGACCTTTCATTCTAAATGGCCGTGTAATTAAAGGAGACATTAAAGCCTTATTAGAAAACTCACTGGGGTTCAATAATTTAATATTTCAAAATTACTCTTATTTCAAAGTGTGGTTTCCTGCTAATAGTAAGTTTTCCAACTATGTTTTTGAAATAAATAAACTCTTAAAATAACTAAGGATTTTAATACTTTGCTGCTAAAATCCACTGGAGCGACTTGAGGGTGGAGTCAATGGAGCTTCTGTCGAATGATTCATAGCCCAGAGTCCTCTTGTCATCACTCCAGAAGGGGAGAGGAAAGTCCAGTGCAATACTAGGTAGCCCAGAAGAGATGGTGGAAAGAATTGTTAGAGACCAGCCGGGCGTGGCTCAGCGGCTGAGCATTGACCTGGGATCCCGATCACGGTTCGATTCCCGGTCAGTGCACAGGCCCGGTTTGTGGGCTTGATCCCCCATGGGGGGCGTGCAGGAGGCAGCCGGTCAATGACTCTCTCATCATTGATGTTTCTCTCTCTCCCTTCCTCTCTCTGAAATCAACAAAGATATATTTTAAAAAACAAAACAAAACAAAATTGTTAGAGGGAGATACATGCTTCAGAAAAAGTCCACCTGACTAAGCCAGTCCACTGCTTTATAACCCTCCTGACACTTAACACCACACATCATCATCCTGTTCCTGTTTTCCCTTTTGTCTTCTTTCTAATGTAAGCTCCATGCAACCACAGGAAAAACACATACACGGGAGGGGTCTGCTCTACTCTTCCCCAACCTTGAAAAGGTGCTACATATATTCTAAATTATCACAGCATTTAGTCCCACCTCTACTAATTTTAACAAAACCCTTTTTTTCACATTCATCTTCTGCTTAAATCTCTCTCTTCCTTAGATGTGTAAAGATGTTGACAATCAGGTGTCAAAGGGCTATTAATAGAGAATTTCCTATAAATACCAAATCCTGCTCTGTAAAAAACGGGTGAGACTGTTCAACTTTGAACAGCAAACTTTTCATGCTTTTTAGCCATTAAGAGAAAACAAATCTTTTTTTCTTTCTTTTTTTTTTTAATATGGAGTTTGGTTAGTTTTTTGGTGTGTTTTTTTTTTAAAATACATCTTCATGGATTTCAGAGAGAGGAAGAGAGAGAGAAACATCAATGATGAGAGAGTCATTGATCGGCTGCCTCCTGCACGCCACCTACTGGGGATCGAGCCCGCAACCCAGGCATGTGCCCTGACCGGGAATCGAACCCTGATCCCCTGGATCCTAGGTCGATGCTCAACCGCTGAGCCACGCCCGGCTGGGCCACATCACTATGTTTTTGACAATGTGGAATTCTTGCCTCTTGAGGTTTGAGAAACACATACTTCATGGCTGTGCCTTCAGGCAAAAGTCTTTACTAATCAAATTACTAATCTGTTCTTCGATGCAACCTGCTGCAAACCACATGAGTGAAAAGAGAATGTCATTAATGGCTTTCTACATGGTCATTTGAATACTGCAACAGAGAAAATATTATTATCTGCCAGAAATACTTTGCCCTAAAATGGATGGGTAGGTGGGTGGGTGTGTCTAAAATCTATACTATTACAAAAGTATATCTAAATTCTTAGGGTTTTACTGGCACGTTTAAAGATCGGGAGGTAGGTAAGTAGGTAGACAGATTAATACGCAGGTAGGTAGGTAGGTAGATAGCTAAACTAGCATGATATATATTTCAAGGATATGGAGTTTTAAAGTAGATTCTGTTTCTTTTATGGATCTTAATTATTTTGCAAGCCAAGCATTAAGAATGAAAGTCTATTCTGTGAACAGCAATCGATTATTAAAAATTAAGGGATAGATTTTAACAGGTTGAGTGGTTTGCAGAATTTGCTTTTTTCTGCGGTCTTTGTCGTGTGCTGGCAAATTCTTGACCTTGGACTGCAAAAGGTAATGTGCATGCAACATGGAAAAGTCTAAAAGGAAGGACTGAATTTGAAACAAAATAGAGGATGAGTTATGTCATCTAACCTCTTCAATTCAACATTTTTACACTCTCCCTCGCAACCCTCCTATGCTCCTTTTTAAAAATATCACTTTTTAAATGGAGATATATTTTCTTCAACATGTGTGTTGTTAAAAAGAGATGGAGGGGTGCATTCTTTAGCATATACAGGTAGCTTAATGCTGGGGAAATGTTTACATGTAACTGAAAGGATAGAATACAAGTTCAAACTGTGCCACTTGTTTCTCGGTAATTTTATAAATATTTTTGAAGAAGCTCTCCCCTTATAACAGTTTTCAAAACTTTGTGTGTCAGCATCCCAATACAACCTCACCCAGTACTGTATGTGCAATTTATTTTTCAGTATGTCAAGTAGGTTAAGACAAATTGATTTTTAGAAAAACAGACATCTCAATAGATTGGTGTAACATTTGAGGCAGTGTATAATTAGATTGAAATATAGACAACCTGCAAAAAATGTTTTCTTCAATGATTCATTATTTTGTCTTATTTAGATGATAGACAGGAACTCAGTTTTCTGTTCTTTTTGTTCTTAAGTACCTTGTGTGCAATTAATATAACAGACATTCAAATCTGAATATTTTTAACATTTGAAGCTCTGTAACATAATGAATTCTTTCAATTAATATTGATTAAAGTAATGAAATAATAATAATTCATTTAGAAAAAGAAAACAACTTGAAGCAGAGCCTGGTTCTTAAAATGTCTTTCAAAGATGTAAATTTCCATTCATTATTGAAGTTACTTTTATTTTTCTCATCTGAACACTTTAAATGATTAAATGAGTATATTTTATTGCTTCCAAAATATTTATAAATAATTAGGTGGGTCTGTCTTTATTTATGGATTTAGTCCTTAGGATTCACTGCAATATTATATAAAATCCATGATAGTTTAACAATAATTTACACTTATTCTGGACTCATGTTGGGGATTATAGGGGTCCTCAATACAAAGAAAAGATGAGTCTTATATTTAAATCTTTTGTAAGGGTGGGAGGTCAATGGGGGAAAAATGGGACATCTGTAATACTTTCAACAATAAAGATAAATAAAAAATTGCTTCACCAGAAAAAAAAAAAGATGAGAGTCTAAAATTTCTTCCCATTACAATGATTATTTATAATTCAGGATTGTTGCAGGAATTGATTAACCTATTACTGTTCAATAGAAAAGTTTAAAACAAAACAATATACCAATTGGGAAAGCCACACAGTTGGAGAGGACAGATTAAAGGCCAGGTCAACACTAGTAGAATTCTCTACGTCCTATGAATTCCTTACTTACTGTGCCAGTTTTAAAATCACTAAAAAATAATCCGAACATATGCCTAACCCTTATTTTGCCAAATAAACACCTGAAAAAATAAACTTGCAGGAGGCAAAAAGTGTGCCATGCATTTAAACAGCATCTCCCTGGCCTTCTCTGTGTTAGTTACTCCTTCAAAGAAAATGTTTTTCAATACCAGGTAGAGTTGCAAGTTTCACGAGTGTGTGCCAGCTGCGAAGTCCCTTGGAGTGACACCTGTGAAATCTCTCCCTGCGCTCCAAGGATTGTGTCTGCAGTTTCGAAAGATGATTAACACGTGGGATTCCTCTGTTGGCCAGGAAGGAGACTTAACAGGCACAGGTGTGGCACATGTAGACTAAGCCATTTTTCTGATGCTGATAATTTATAACACTTATGAGGTCCTTAAAATTTGCTAGCACTGCATCCAGCGCTTTACCTAGTCCCATTCATCAATCTGCACAACAACCCGATATCATCTCTCTCTCTTTCTCTCTCTTACACAAACACACACAATTCACTTTTGTTTTAATCCCCACCCAAGGACATGTCCATTGACCCACTGACTTTGGAGAGAGGGAAAAGAAGAGGGAGAAATATCGACATGGGAGAGAAACATTGATTGACCCCCTTCCCGTAGTACACACCCGACTAGGGATAGAATCCGCAACCCAGGCATGTGCCCTGACCAGAAACTGAACCCGCAACTCTGGTGTATGGGACAACAATGCTCCAACCAACTGAACCACCCCCGCCAGACCTAAACTCACATTTTACACGCTATGATGCCACTATGCAAATTCTAATAGAAATCATAATATTTCTACTTAGAAAGTGCAATGTTTCAAACATGTAACATGAAGTCAATACTTGAAATATAAGACATTTGAATGATCCAATGAAGTCATGCAATAGGTCAACTCGGCTGAGCAACAGCCCCCAGATATTTGGTCAAATATTATTCTGGATATGTCTATGGACATTTGTTTTTTGGTGAAATTAACATTTAAATTGGTGGATTCTGAGTAAAGCAGATTACCCTCAATATTATGGCTGGCCTCAAAAAAAACAGTTGAAGCCCTTAGTAGAACAAAGGCCTCCCCTAAGCAAGGAAGGACTCTCCCAGCAGGCAGCCCTGGGGCCCGCACAGCAGCTCTTGCAGCCCTGGGGCCCGCACAGCAGCACAGCAGCTCTTGCTAGGCCCTCTAGTCTGCCCATCAACCCGCCGACCAAGCCGAATTTGGATTCGCCGAGCCTCCACAATCCCACATGCCAATTCCTGAAAAGAATCTCTCTTTTCCAATCCACCCTTCCCGGAGGAAGCCAGATCTCGAGGGACCTTCAGAGATCTCCGAGGTGGGCAGGGGAGTCACAGAATTAGGGACAGCGGTGTGCCCTGGGTGCCCAGGCCCCCAGCCCCTGATTATGCAGGAGGTAAGGAGTCTGGCTCCTACTGCCCATCAAGCAAACCCGTAGATGATGCTAGTTTGTTTCTTTGGAGAATTCTAACACAGGCAAAGAAGATAAAATACTAACTTTGCGTCTCATATGTTACCACTTCACTTTTAATTACTTTCATTAGTTAAACTTCACTTAATCTTTGTAACAATGCTGAGGGATGCAAGGAAGAGATTGCATTTAACGCTATTTTATAAATAAGGGAACTGCAGCTAAGAGAAGTTAGTTAAAATGACTGAGGTCCCAAGCGGCCAGGCATTGCTGGACTTGACCTCCGGTTCTGTAGGATCATTCTTGCTTGGCCTCCACAAATCCTTCATTTACTGAGACTCAGGTTCTCTGTCACTTTAACAGAAATGAAAAATCACAAGCAACCTCCATTCAACATAATTCCTTCTTTTACTTGGCAAATAAAGGAGCTTTGGTGGCGTAACAATAAACAGATTAAACTTTATATTTTTATTTCCTCTTTTCCTCCGTGGATTGGAAAAATGTAGGAAAAAAAGAATAATACTTCTCAATTAAGTTAAAGATCATTATTAAACTTGGCTTTAACCAAAAGTATTATTTGGTTAAAATCCAATCAGTTTAACCAACTTGAATGTATGGGCACAGAAATTATGAAAACTAGCACTGAATCCTCTGCACTAACTACCCTCTCTCCTTACTCTTTTACATTTTGGAAACAATCCTGACAAAATAAACTGTAAAAGGAGGTTAAGTTTTGAAATAGAAATTGCTTCTTCCACATTTAATTAAAATTATATATACATTTTAGCTCCAAGCAATGTCACTCTTGCCTATGTGGTCTGAAATGAGCAAATACAATACAATATATTTCTTCATATTCTAAACAATTTGATTTCTCAAACAGTCTACAAGCAAGATGATGCAAAGCCCGAAGCAAGAGCCCATGTGACACAGTGGCTCTCAGGTCCCTCCATCAGCAGGCCCTCAGGGAAGCCCCTGGTGGGGATAAGTGGTCATAGAAAGAAAATAGTTTGTATCTATATTTTTAAACAATATTACTCCTTGAAGGAACTGGAAGATTTGGCAGCATATCAGCAGAGCTTTTTTATTAAATAGCCGTAATTACTTTAAACTACAGCTCTTTAAAAAAAAAAGTTTTCTCTAGGGCTTGAGGTCCACTTTTTCCAGCCTCCTCCAGCCACAGGCGAAAGACAAATGATATTCTAAAAGGCATAAAAAATCATGTTTGAGGAAAAGCAGAGAAGAGAGAAGGAGAGGAGGAGGGGCATTTGTAATCTGGAAAACAGAGAGACAAATAACATATTACGTATCGGATCCTTTGAAGAAACAGAATCCTAAATGGGTAGCGAGCTAAGTACAGAACCAAATCGATACACACAAAGCAATGTTCCCAAAGCGCCTGCTTTGGGGGAATCCTCACTATTACGAATAGACGTGGGAGCAGAGGGTTTAAGGTCTGTTCAGGGCACCAGCAAAACTGCCTCTTTCCCATCCTCCCTATGTTAAAAACAAAACAAAAAACAGAAAACTGCTGGTTTCTTTTCTGGAAAAGATGAACAAGAGAGTCTCTATACTGAGAGAGAGCCTAGGACAGAGCGGAATACAGCAAATATGTACAGTATTTTAAAATCATGGATGCTGACACTGAACTTCAACTTCCAAGATTTATATCCGTCCAATGGGGTCGCCTTTTCCCTTTAGTACTTTTCATTAGATGGTATCGGGATGACCCAACATGATGAAAGAGACATCAGGAAAGCAAACTAAAGTAACCCATTAATTAGCTCTATTGGCCTAGAAATAATATTCTCAGTGCCGACCGTTCGCTAGGCACTGTTCCAAGCATTCAGCTATGTTATTTCATCAACACAATCTAAGAAAGCACAGATTATTATTATTTTTATCTTTCAAATAAGAAACCTGGGAAACAGAGAGGTCACAGTTTGTCTAAGTGATAGAGACTGAGATTTCCATCCAGAAAGTTTAGAAACACAGACTTTATATTTAAGAACTATCCTTCACTGCCTGGTAGAGGAAAAAGCGAGACCTAACACTGAACCAGAGGAAAAACCGAAATGTAGAAAGGCTATGAGCAAACTGCCCTAGGGATTATCAACAGACTTAAAACTCTAGAAGTATCTCCAGAATGTGACTAACCACAAGATAAACTTTCATTCGCCTTCAAATATTTCTGTCGTTATTTGAAAAAAAACTGGAATTAGACTTAACCTTTAAAAGACGGCATTTAAAAGACAGCATCATACAAACTCCATATATTTTCCAGGATCAACTGTACAAACAATGGTTTCTTTCCTTTTGCCTGTAGAAAAGAATGTATATGCTTAGGTTTCTGAGTATTTAAATCCGACGAAAGGGAACTTTAGTTCCCGGCAAGGAGTGGGTCCCGCTGGCCAAATTTAAATGCTGACGGAATTTAAATGCCGTCTTTTAAAGGTTAAAGTAATTCTATGTTGGTGAAAGATATTTATTTGTACCCTTTTCCATGTAAAATCTTGTCATATAATACTATTTTAACCACTTTAATATAATATAGTGATACTGATTTCAACATGTTTACTTTTGCCATCTATTATTATTAACATAATATTGATAGACCATCATGACACAAGGAACCTTTCCTTACCTTTATCATCACTACAAACTCATCCAAATCACAGAACAAAATCAAAGATGCTAATCAGTGTGCTAGGAACACATCAGCTATCCTTGCCAATTTTATTAAAACTTTATGTTTTAAACTTATTTCTCATAGCATCAATGTTTTTTTTCATACCTTGGTTTTGTTTCATAGTAATAACTTTAATGTTGCATCTGATGTACAAATAAAAACAGTTTCTCCATAGTGATAATACTTCCTGTGAACGTGACCTGCCTCTTGAGTACCACAGTCCTGTAGGTGGCATCAAGTCATATCGACCTCGATCAATTAAATTTCTGAATTCTGAAATCATAAATTTTAATTCTGAAATTAGTACGTCTCCGAACGTGTTCGCAATGAGATAATTATGAAAAGGAATGTTTCTCAATTTTCTAAGGTATATTTTCAAATTTTACTAGCACGCAATAGTAACAAAAGTATCTGCCTAAGAATATACTCTTGATTGCTAAAACCAGTTTAAATTCCAACACAAAAGTGCTTCGCCAGCTCTGCTTCGCAGGCTACACAATGCAGTGGCCGCTCTTCGCCAGCTGTGGCTTAAGACTTTCCCCACTTACACCCAATATTTCAGGACTGAGGGCTGAAGCCCTGGCACACCTGACTAAATGAAGGTCAGTTGTTTCTCGCTTTTGAAATAGGAACGTTTCCTTGATACTGTACGTGGAGGAGTTCCCCAGCAGAGAGCTGTTTTGAGTAGCTTCCAGAAACCTCTTTGTAAGGACTTCTTAACTGGGCTTTTCTGATCACTATGCAGGGGGCCCGGCTGCCTAACTGAAGGCCTGGCACCGTGACGAAGGTGAAGGACGCAGAGCAGGCCGCGCGCTCGCCCACAAGCAAAGCACAGGGCTGCCTGTCGGGAGAAAGGGCATGTTTTATCGACAGCTGTGTCCGATAAGGATGGGTTATGCGGTAAATATTTAATATTAATGAATTTCTGCCATGACTGTTACCTCCTCGTTATCTCTCGCCGTGCTCAGTAAAATAATAATTAATACAGTAATTTACTGAAATTCCATTTTGAATGGAAGAATTTTCGAAGAGCAATATCAGTTTTAATGCAAATGTAACCCACACTGTAGTAACTGACAATGTAAACCTAATAAAATAAATGTATCACTAATCAAGGCAGCTGCTCCGTTTATGGGTAAACTCTGTTTTGTATACGTGAATTAGGTACGGTAATAATTACACATTGTGTCAGGGAAATGCAGTGCTGACATAATTGCCATCATCAGTGAAAAACTGATGACTTGCTATGCAAATAGAAATTTAGTAGCAATTTTCAAAGGGGAGACACATATCGTGACAGAAGGGTCCAAACTCTAAAGTCAGATACTTCGTCTATTGTGAGTTTAATAGCAGTCGCTCTGTCAAGTTACTCAATCTCTCTGAGACTTAATGTACCCATCAGTTAAAAAGTAGAGAGAGGAGTAATAATACTATCATACGGAGTTTTTGTGAGCGTAAATAAGGAATACGTAAAACACATGGTGGCACACTAGGCTTTCAATAAATGGTATTTACCTCCCCTGGCATAGATAATACGGCACCAGCTCCAAAGTATCCAAGCCAAATGAAAGGACTAATGAACATTTTAAACATACTTGCTAAAGACTATTATCCAAACTATTTCATATGTACGTTTATATTTCAACGAATGTGTACTGTATTTATTAATTTGGCCCAGGTTCTGTAACATTAGTGGTGATGTGATAAGACGACATAGGAACACAGAGTAGAACTGTATCTATTTATATCTATGTCTATATATCTATATAGTATATCTACATCAATATCTATTTACAAACATATGGGTGTGTACAAAAATCTAATTTTCTTCATTTTCCCAGGGCAATTAAAAATAGTTAAGAAAAAATGTGTGGTGTAATTCAAAAAGAAAGTATTTTATCAATCGACTAAATGGACAAAATGGACTAGTAATTGAGAAATAAAACATATAGTAAATATTAAACTTAAAATAATTTTTAAGTAGAGGTAGAAAGCTGTGGTGTAAAGATATGTTATTAAAAATAAATCGTTCTGTTAAAACATGAAACTGGAGGAAACAAGAAGAGTCTGAATAACTTTAATATACCTCCACTTGCCTTCATCAAGTCCCACACAGTCTGTTCAAGAACGCTCTTACTACACTCACCTAGAACATGAAGGCTAAATTTAAATTTGGAAATTGTTAGGTCCCTAAATGAGAGATAATGTATGAAGAATAAAATGATCTGATGTACGAGGCTTGAGGATTTCTTCTTTTATGGAAAGATTAATATTAATCTTTAAAATACAAATATTACAAAGACTTTTAACAAAGATACCAAGTATTTTATTTCTAATGCCAATTAGTTATATTTTGTCTGTCAGCCATAGGATAAACTGTCTCAGTAAAAGCATAAGATACAAAAATATAACCAGAAAATGAAAATGGAGGCAAACTTTCCATAAATCTACCATGAGATTTTTCAAGCTGCTTTGTTTATCAGAAGATAAATATTCTTAGGACAATGTAATTTAAAAAAATTCAAGCACCCTGATGATCTGAGCAGGCATGAGACCTCATGCCTTTCATGGGACATTTGGCATGTGTTTCTTATGGCCCACCTAAATTCGGTTTTCCCTCTCTCCTTAGTAATATGTTTGTGGCAGGGCAGATGGATTCCAGCTTCCCTTGAAGTTTAGTGTAATTGTTATTTGATGATGGAATTGGGCAGAAGTGACGTGTATCACTTCTGGGCCTTGGACTTCACACTTTGACCTTATTATAGTCTTTCATTTTCTGGAAGCGAAACAATAGATTCTCCAAACTGGGACTATGTGGAGAAGAAGACAGACTCCTGTAACACAGCAGAGGAACAAGAGAGGCAACATGCACCCCAGAGCGATGATGGGAAACTGGGATGCCCTGCAGGCTGGGGCCTCGCTTACTTCAAGGCTGTTCCATGAGACAGACAGAAAGAGCTATGTTATTTAAATCACTGTATTTTGAAATGTCTTTGTTGGAGCAGCTTTAGCCTCTGCCCTAAGTGATACAGGCAGCTACTGAGTATCACATCAAGTAAAAATACCATGAATGAAATGATAAATCTGTAGTATACAGCTCTGGAATGTTCATGTATTTTAGAGTTGTTTTTAATGTATCACAAAACAAAGGATATTGTTTCAAATTAATTGGGTATGACAACATGTTAAACGTTAGAGTTTTTCAAGGGCTGAGAATATACAGTTTAACTTTGAGAGTTAATTGAGGAAGCTAGAAATAAAGAAATCTTCCTTCAGTTTATGATTTTATATCTGACTTTCTCAGTTCTCACATTAAATGGTTTTCCTGTTTGTGCAACTCTGGTTGTCTCTTCATCTGAAATCTAGTAACACATTCATTACACCATTGAATTATAAATTTTAAAATATTCTCTCCCCATCTCAGAAAAATCATCATAGTCACTCTGAGCATTTCTAAAAGAAGTAGGATTGCCAGTTCCTTTTTCTCTACTTTAGACTATTAAACTCACACAAATTCTTCCCTAATTGTGCTCTAATAAAACTCCATATAATTACTTCCTCTGGGCTTCTTTAGTTTCCCTTTTCTGTTGAATCAAAAAATCCACTTATATTTCAACAAATAGACTTAATGTTTTTAAGTTTTTGAATGATATCCCAACATCCTGCTTTTTTACCTTTATTCTTAGGGCACAATATGAATACTGCATCATCATTTCATGATGTATATATTCTTTTCATTGCTATTTAAATGTGAAAATGCAAACATATTTTCTATCCATAAAATGTTTGTGAGTTCTTGGAAGGCAATGTGAAATAATGATATGCCTCACTTTTCTGAGATCCTAAAATCTAAACCTATTAAGTCCTCCTTTTCATCCTGGGTATAATTCAAATAGGAAGTTTGAATATAAACAGACATTATTAAATCCAATGGAAATTTGAATTAAGTCACTTTCTAGTACTGAAGATTGAGTGGTCCCGCTGAATTCCTATTCTGCTTCCCTCCAACACCACCTCCCCTTCCAAAAAGGCTCTTTACATGGTTCATCATGTTTGCTCACCCCAAAACCCAACACACCAATTATAATAATTACTGAGCCCCTTCTCAATGTTAGACACAGTTCTAGACACTTACAATGCATTTATGGATAAATAGATCATGTTAACTCTTGGAGTTAAGATGCAGTAGTCCATTTTAGCCAAACTGAAAGACAGGACTTCTGCGCTGCTTCTCTCTCTTTAATTTTCACTGGTGATATTGCACCACACACCATACCCTCTCTTCATGAACTTCAGCCTGGCCTTAAATCACAGCCCACCTGCTATTTTTCTTTAACTGAAATTGCATTCTTTCTTTCTTTCTCTTGCTTATAGAGTTGCTGGAGCACTGCCCATTTCTGCTTGATTCCCAAGTAATAGCCTACAGACCAGATTGGATGCTATTTGAATAAACCAGGCTCGAACCACTTCTATTATTTGAATGAAACTTTTGGGTCCCCTAGGATGCCATTGCTGAATAGCATGCCTTTCCCCATAGGACTAGTCTTTTCTGTTACTTTTCCATATTTGTTCACATTGAAAAGCAGCTTCCTGCTTGACTCCAGCTTAATCACATCCCAAATAGACACATGTTGCCAAGGTACTATTATAAAATTTGAATGTGAATTATTAAACTACTTTAACCCAGTTCCACAAATAATTCTATTACACTGTCTTGTAGTATATGCTAAATTGATATATCTAAAAAGTTATTTTTTACTCCTCCCATTCTCAGATCAAAAACTTAGTCCATGTTTAACAGAGCTGCGGGCACCCTGCTCATATATCAATGGCACATAATGACCACTGACATTTTATATTTTTACTGAAAACTCTTGCAACATTAAGCCTGAAAGCCTTCTCTGAGTTGCACTGGCCTGAACTGTACAGGTTAGAAAGGCAGGGATTTAATATCCCTCCCCAGGAAGGGTCCCTCTCTCCTCTCCCTTCCTCTCTCTGAAATCAATAAAAAACATATTTAAAAAATAAATTACAAATGGAACAGGTGGAGAGGTGAATAAATATTCATTAAGCCTCAGCCTGTCCTTGGATAGGACAGCTCTGGGATGGATTCTCTACATTCTGCTGGAGTTGCCAATAAGCTTGAGCTCCAGTTGCCCACAGTGGTGACCTGCTCATTAGCACGTCTCAGTTTAACTTCCTTCCCTTTACAGAATCACTTCCTTATTCTTGACCAGTAGTGTTTCCTGGTCTCACCACCTAAATCAGTTATTTGCACACAAATCTTTAGGTAAGCTCAGCTTTTGAGGAAACTCAAACTAAGACAATGGGTAAAATAAAAAGGACTTGGGTAGATATATTGACCAGTCCCACTGTGTCTTTTACAATACTTGCTACATTGGGTAAAACATTCTTTTACCTGACAACACCTAGTTTCTTTAAAATACCAAATGGAACTAAATTAAATGAAAATGTTTTTGCACAGCAAATAAAACCATCAACAAAATGAAAGACACCCCTACTGAATGGGAGAAGATATTTGACAATTATACATATGATAAGGAGTCAATATCCAAAATGTATAAAGAACTCAGACAACTTGCCCGGCCAGGAGTGGCTCAGCGGTTGAGCATTGACCTAGGATCCCGGAGATCGAGGTTCGATTCGGGGTCAGGGCACATGCCCAGGTTGCAGGTTCGATCTCCAGTGGGGAGGGGGTGTGCAGGAGGTAGCTGTTCAATGACTCTTATCATTGATGTTTCTCTCTCTCTCTCCCTCTCCCTTCCTCTCTCTGAAATCAATAAAGATATAAAAAAACAACAACAAACTCAGACAACTCAACACCAAAAAACCCCCACCACCAAATCACCCAATTAAAAAGTGGGCAGAGGATCTAAATAGACACTTCTCCAAAAGGACATACAAATGGCCAAGAGACATATGAGAAAATGCTCAACATCACTAATCATCAGAGAGATGCAAATTAAAACCACAAGATATCACCTCACTTCTGTCAGAATGGCTCCATCAGCAAATCAACAAAGAAGTGTTGTCCAGGATGTGGAGAAAAGGGAACCCATGTGCACTTTTGGTGGGAATGCAAATTCCCGCAGCCACTATGGAAACAGTATGAGGTTTCCATAAAAAATTACAAATGGAGCCCAGCTGGCGTAGCTCAGTGGTTGAGCATCTACCTATGAACCAGGAAATCACATTTTGAATCCCAAACTGGGCACATGCCTGGGTTGCAGGCTCAATACCCAGTAGGAAGCATGCAGGAGGCAGCCGATGGATGACTCTCTCTCGTTGTTGATGTTTCTATCTCTCTCTCCCTTTCCCCTCCTCACTCTAAAATCAATATAAGCATATTTTAAAAATAATTACAAATGGAACTGCCTTATGACACAACAATTCCATTTCTGAGTATATATCTGAAGAAAACTAAAACACTAATTTGAAAATATATATGCACCCCTGTTCATTGCAGTGTTATTTACAATAGTCAAGATATGGAAGTAATCCAGTTGCCCATCAACAGATGAGTCGATAAAGAAGATGTGATGCATTTATACAATAGAATATTACTTGGCCATAAAAATGAATGAAACCTTACCATTTGTGAAGCATGGATGGACCTAGGGGGTAGTGCGATGAGTGAAATAAGTCCCACAGAGAAAGACAAATACCATATGATTTCACTTAAATGTGGAACAAGATAAACTTACAAACAAAACAGAAACAGATGCATAGATACAGGGAACAAATGGGTACTTGCCAGAGGGGAGGGAGGATTGGGGGCTGGGTGAAAAAGGTGAAGGATTAATAAATACAAATTGGTAGTTACAAAATAGTCACAAGGATGTAATGTAAAGTACAATATAGGAAATATGGTCAATGATACTGTTATAACTGTGTATGGTTCCAGGTGGGTACTTGAAATATCAATGGGGTCACATTATAAAGTACCTGATTGTCTACCCACCCTACTGTACACCTGAAAGTAATATTAAAAGTAATATTAAATAATATTGAATGTCAACTTAAATTAAAAAATAAAATTAAAGTTACCAAATGAGTATTTAAAAGAGTTGAATAGAATGTTTTGTTTTGGTTTTTAAATCAGCCCTGTACTTTTCACCATCTGTAGTTTTGTTATGAATGCTCAACTTTCCTGATATATCTCCCACTTCTCAGAATTGTGGGTCACATTTTCTTGTCATTAGAAATCCTGTAACAAGTTATCTGTGATAACTACCATCTATCAATTTCCAAGAGTTGAGGCAGTCAATATTATGACAGTGCATTTCTTGGAATCAATATAAGTGGCATTTGTAAACTATTTCCTACTATTTAACTAGGTGATGTTTTGATATAAAAATAATTTTAATAAAGATAACAAATGAAAATTGTAAACTCTAAGGTTGTTATTTTAGTTTAATTTACAGCAATTACACACTAAATGACAAATTGTGTCACTCAAAAATAATTTACAAACATCCAAATATTCTATTATTTGTCCCTAGACTTCAGGTTAGTTTTTAACCCACTAACTCTGGCTTGCCACACTCTTATATAACAAGGAGACTATATATCTAATGCAAACATAGGTCAGCTGTTACCAGAATTTAGGCTGTGCATCTGGCTCAAAGGGTTTTTAACCCTAATACATGTACTGTGACACTGTTTTCCAGGTAACATTTAGAGAATTCTTAAAAAGCATGGAAGCTGGCAGATATTCACAGTGTTTGTTATAGGAGACCAATTCTCTGCTGCATCAAATGTTATTTCCAAGAGAGAATGTGAGGGAGAAGTAAAAGCAGTTTCTATTTCTTCTGAGCTCTAGGAATTCACATTTTCCAAGAGTGACTAAAACATTCTCTATCAACTAATCCCGTCCAATGAGAGAAGACAGCTGGAAAAGGAAAACTGCAGAAAAGTGATATATTTTTTGTTAAAAAATTTTTCCAAAAGAACTAAATTGAATATTTTATTAGCAAAATGCTTAGCCCTTAAACATATAAATATTTAAATATTTGTTTCCTTACACTCATCTACGCAATCAATCTGATACCATTCCACAGATCAGTAAAGTCCAGTGTATCCCACTAGGTTAAGACTATTCCTATTGAAGTAGAGCAGGACTTAGGATGACTGACATGGGGTATAGAGGCCGAGCTAGACTTGATCATTGCTAGATGAGACTGTGAACCAAAATGGTAACTACTTAATTATTCTACTAGACAACAGTCGGAACTTTTTTAAAATGCTTGTCTTATAATTCCATTTCTGCCAAAAATAGTTTCATATAGATATATTTCCCCCAAAATTCGTGCCCTACTTATTTAATGTTGAAATAATTTGGAAAAACTCCTGAAATTAACCTTTGATCAAATTATAACCCTCAAATGACAAACACATATAAAATTGGGAAAGATAAATTTAGTCTGAAATTACTGAAAGCCTTCATTAAGCCTTAATATATGCTGTCAGCTTTAAACTAAATAATAGATGAGATTTTAACATAATCAGAAGAAAACTGCCGGTACCTGCCTCTGTTACTGTCACAATGAAATTGACAAGATAATTTTGAAAATAAGACCTCCTCCAAGTCGTTTTATGGATCTGACAAGCACGCGGTATTTAGAATTATATCTATTCATACAGAAAAAAGATTTATCTCCAAGGATATAAGATAGTTGAGTGGAAGATCAAATATATTCTCCTTTAGAGAATGTAGTGTTTCCTTCTTTAACAAATAAAAACATGTGCTTCCAATTTAGTACTTCTTTGCTTTGAGAAAGGATTCATTTTCTGTCCCTCCTGTAATGGCTTTTAAGTAATCTTTATGCAGTCAGATAACCTTTAAGTCATTAACAAAGGCATGGACTATATATGTTAAACTGAATTACTGCTTTTATTATACTATTAATATAGATAGCTTTAATTATGACTACCAATAGGAAGCCCTTGACTGGTTTCCTCGCTGTAGGGAAAGGGTATAACATAACAAAGAAAAGTAGTGTATGCCTATAATCATGGACGTGTGTTAGGACAAAGGTAAAATTTAAGCATAAAAATGTTTTTACCTTTCCAACTCCATAAAATAAAAATATTCAACAATTCCTCTTTTTACCCATGTAAATATGACTCATAAATAATAAAGACATGAATTTGGACTTAATATATACGAAGTTGGAATTGGTAGAGAGGTATTATGAATTAAAAATAATTTGGTTATATATAATAAATGTTATTGGACATTTTTGATGGCATATTAGTTATTATTTCGGTTATAAACATTTACTTTCATCTTCACTGCATGCCCCGATGCTTAGTGGTAGTGGTAACACTAACGATTATTAATATCTAAACCAGATATCTCTAGCTCTTTGAAACACTATATAAGAGAAAGTGTCTTCCCTCCCTTATATGAGAGTGCCCAAATTGCTTGTTAATATTGCCTAGTGTGAATGCACACATAAACCTAGTATGCCTTAAAGCTAATCGACAATTTATTAGTGTTGGAGCATAGGTTAGTAAAAGAAACATTATTGTAGTTAGATATTTAATCAAGCAAACTTAAGTTATCTGTTATAGGATTAAAAAGTGCACTGAATACAACTTTATATTTTCTTTAAATATAAAGCTTTAATCTTACAATATCCAGGTATTATACTTTGTTTTTTAAATGATAAAACTAATACCATCCTCATACAAACTATGCTTTTAAAATATAGAGAAAAATCATTGCTATTCTTCTTGTATCTGCCTAAAATGGTACAGGAAAGAGACACAGCAGGAGGAAACTCAGGAGCTCACCTGAAAGTTAAATACAATAGACAGGTCACATTTTGAATTGCCAACTTTGATGTGCCTTTACATCAATATTAGAAATCATGTCAAATTCAGAAAGTTTAAATGTTGGGGGATCTATTGAGTGCTGTCCCTGATCTTCAAGAAACCCGAATTTCCAAAGAGACACGCAGATGGGTTTTTTTCTTCTTTTTGTCATTCCCATTAAATTTCTCCAAGTAAAAAGCTCAAGATGGGGGTGGGGGGAGCTTGAAATGACCATTTTGTATCAGAATAGAAGAGAAAATATCAGTTTTTTAAACAGAAAATATACTCACATTTCAAATCCATCTATATTATATACACACATGGGAAGATAATATATTTTTAGCATTTCATAGTCATTTATAAATATCTAAAAAGCTTTAATAACTGGTCTCATTGCTCAGCAAAATTCTATTCCGAGCTTCATATCCAGAATATGCTCATTGTTAGGGAAAAGTAAAGCCTTATGCTTCATTTCTCATACTCCTTCTTGGAAGAATTACATATTGATCAGCAAAGCAGAGAAAGCAATGCATGGTATACCAAGGTCAGAGTGAGATTTAAGTAGTATCATGTATTCTACCTCAATAATATTAGGCCTATGAAAATAATATATACAAAATGTTGAGGTAAGAATAGACATAAACATGGAAATTTGTGAATCTTGTTATTTCCTTTGGCAAAAATATAAGTAAAGTGTCTAGTAACGAAGAAACTTTAACAAACTAAAGAGGAACTCAACAACATTGAACTTTTAGGATTTTAAAAGTACATATGAGATAGCCCATAAAACTGTCTGAATTATTTTTAAAGCATATTGTTTACACATTACAGCCAAATAATGTGTCTATGCATTCAGGGGTCAGGGATGGAGGTTGAAATGTAAAGAATATATTTTTATATAACTCAGGTATATATTTATTAATATACAATGTGAAAAGTTATAAATAATTAGAATCATTTCCTATTGAAAGAAAACAGGACACTAAGGTAATATGTCTCTACTGGGGCTAAAAGCAATAGATCTTTGAGTTTATTCTGAAGCCTTAGTAGACTCTAATCAATAAAAAATTCTTGATCAAGAGTCACCAACATACTGGAAGTTCATATCTTGAGAGAGGTCGATTTTTTCAAACCAACCAAAACTAAGACAGGTATAGTTATAGTCACTCTCATCCTGTAATGAAAGCACATAAGAGCCACACTGAGACAGTCAGCCATCTGTAAGATCAGTGGGGAAATATTTTAGCTTTCCACAAGCCCTCGAACTTGTCTCACAGTCACAAGGCCCATGAAATGGGCATAACTCTGGTGGTCTCAGCAAAGTCACAAAGAAGTGGAACAAAAAGCCTGACTTTCTACTACAAGAAGCCGGCATTTTTGAACACATAAGAGCTAAACTCGTTATGTGTAATTTTTTTTTTTTTTTAAATAGATCTTTATTGATTTCAGAGAGAGGACAGGAGAGGGAGAGAGAGATAGAAACATCAATGATGAGAGAGTCATTGATTGAGCCCGCAACCCCGGCATGTGCCCTGACTGGGAATAGAACCCCGATCTCCAGGATCCTAGGTCAATGCTCAACCGCTGAGCCACGCTCGGTTGGGCACTATGTGTAATTTTTAAGCACTCTCTATGTGCAACCCTATAATGTGGGTACTATGGTCTCCTTTTACAGATGAGGAACTGAGGTTTAGCATGGCAAAATCATTGCCCTACATCAGGGCTGAAAATCTAACCGAGATCTCTAAACAGAAATATCTTTCGAACTATACTACCAGATTAATACTCACAGATAATTTTCCAGCAATGCATTCATATTACATTCACAGTACACACGAGTCACATGATACCATGCTGGTTAAAGGGGTGCGCAATGCACACTGAAGACAATCAAGTTCACTATTAATGCTTTTGAAGCTATTATGTTTCTATAATTGAAAAGATTATGTTAATCTATGTCTAGTGTGGAATAATTTCTTTTCCATAAGAATTTACTGATAGAATCTTTCTGAAATAATTTTATTCCAGAAGTTTCTGATGTATAATGTCAGTAAGTGTTTTGCATTTTAGAGTCCAGATGTTGAAATTATTTCAAATAAAAGTAACCCAGACTAATCGGTGCAGCAGGATGAGGTATTTTGCTGAAGTCAGCAGGTAATAATGCCTAACACAAATTCCAAAAAGGGCCATCACCCAACAAATCAAGCAGGTGCTTAAAAGATGTGTGTCAAACCAACTTAACTTTCTAATAACATTTGTGGGTGACTTGGGCTACTTTTTCAGGATGTGCCTCAAGAAATATAGTTTAATGGAATTGCCATGGTCTTGGTGTAGATTTAGAAACGTGGAATGAGAATAGCTACAGGTGTTCTGGTCCTGGGGGAGCAAGTCACTGGAGTTAAATTCACATGAGGCTCATTTATAAGCTCTATTGCCAATGTTTCAAATTATATTGGAGGGATCTTCTGGGGCTTGACAACTGGGACGCGTCATCTGCAAGGGCATACCCTCCTGGGTAGGTATATTCTCTGAGGAGACGAAATTATAGATTAGATGTTTCTCCTGAGAGCACAGAATTAGAACAAAGGGAATTGAGTGGTCTTAAGGGATCATTTTATCAGACAGTGGTAACCTGATTAATTGCCCTTCTCGTCTGTTCTGCTGATGTTTCTATCTAATAACTGGGCCAACATACCGTGGAATCAGAGCACCTTTCTCCAGCCCATTTCCACGAAAACCATGGAAACTCCAGATCCTCAGATAGTTATACCCTCCTCTACACTATGGTGTCTGACTTTGCTATCTCTTTATTAAATTAATTTTATCTGAGTCTAATATTTCAGGAAATAGCATTTGACATTGATGAGATAGCAATAGAGGGTAGGAAGAAAGCCAATAAAAGTTTAATTCTTCCTTCCTTTTGATGTAGAGAAATGGCCATGCAAAATGTGTGATTTAGGAAGATTCATTGATGGTATTAAATGGAATGGATTAGAAAGGGTCGAGATTAAAAAAATGAAAGATCATTATAAAACCCAGCCCAAACGCACTGAGAACTTGAACATGGGTTGTTGCGGCAATTAGGGAAGGAAAGAAAGGGCCAAATGCAAGAAAACTTTGAGGAACAGAAAGTTGTAATTCTTTTCTCCTGAGTTTCCACATGACTTAATACTCAGAGGCACAGGCTCCTTGTAGCTAACATTTCTTTTCTAAATAAGCTAAAATATCAATGAAGAATTCAGTAAAAATGTCAATAAAAGCGTGTTATAAGAAGTTGCAGGAAGGAAAATAACAGTATAAAGGAAAACAGTTTCAAATCATTTTAAGGTACTATTCACTACCTTTCCACTTAATATGATCTCTGCCTGTCTTTGCTAAACTTGCTGACTTGTGTCTGAAATCTCATCAAGATTATCCGACACAGTGTACAATTACAGGTTGTTGGGCCGACTGGGTGAGGGAGCACCTTTTTTGTGTGAAACTGCGGTGCTTAACCTCTTCTTCAAAGCGTGGCCCTCTCATGCCAAAACCAGGGCAAATGCTTCTTTGATGACAGCAGAAAATGGAAGGGGCCAGGGAGCACACGGGGACTCTAGGTACCTTCCACTCAATTTTGCTATAAACCTAAATCTGCTCTAAAAAAGGAAGTTTATTCATTAAAAAAATAAAACAAAATAATTTAGAAGTGAAATCACAGGCAAAAGGAACACAGCCTTTCTCCTCTGCGTTTGCAAGTCTTTCTTTGTCTCAGTCAGAGAGGACGGAGCTGGTGGGCCCTGCAGCAGGGAGACATTTGTGCTCTGTCTGCTCCAGTGCCTTTCCCTGGAGCGGGGCTGCAGGGCTCGGCCCTCCAGGAGCTGCCTCACAGCTCTGCTCTCTCCCCCCAACTGTCCTGTTTTGGGAAGACGATTTCTTAGGGGGTGGTCACATTTTCTTTAACATAACAACTATCACAAATGTGAACAGAGTACACCAGAAACATTAAATCAACCTTATAATAAACATTTTCCTTACCTACCTTTCAAGGGAATGGAGATAGTGGTGGGGTACCGATTCATAAATTAACAGCAATTCAAAATGCAGTAGTTAAAATTGATATTTCATTTTGCCTAACTTCTTATGTTATCAAGATGTGTGTTTTTTGTGTTTTTTTTTACATGAAAATGATCATAGTGATAAAGCAAAATACAAAATCTCACGATGGAAATTTAAAGGCATCTACACAAAACCATGGATTAGAGGGGATGCCTGCATTCTTTTAAACTTCCCTAAAAACTGAAGATTGTCTTGCATTCTAAAACTTCAGTTACATTTTGGAATGCAAAGCGGCTTAAAATAGCTTTTGGAGGTCTTTTAATTATAGATCAATAAGTGTGTCTGAGTGCAAAATCAATTATTAATTTACTTAAGCTGAAAAATTGGCATATAATACAAAGTTAGGTTCTATCTTCAGAGTGGTTTTTGCTTTTTGGCAACAAATTAAATGTATAATACAATCTGTCTGAACCTCTAATCTTTCACTGTTTTAAGAAATGTCCACAACTTTGAGACCCCCTAAGTAAGTTGAAAAACCTTGGACTTTAATAAATGTGAAGTTTAGTATGAACATTACATGGAAAAAATATAAATAAATTCTAACTTCGGAGACTATCAATTCTGTAAGTTTGCTTTGTATAGTTTAAAGTGTCAGTATACGATGGAAAGAATTGAGGTAGAAGAAAGTATTTTCTACAGTATCTACTGTTTTCTCACATAAAGTCTAAAGTAATTTCTCTTTTGGTTAAGCAAATCTCTTTAAAATATGTAATCTTTTTTCTCCAGCAGATGTAAAATAGAAATAAAGAGATGAAACAATGAAGTAACAAAGGGCCATGGTCAGTGGACATGAAAACAAGCATCAAAGAAGGGGAAAATACAAGCACATCTTAATTCACACTGTGCATAAATGGCATCCACAATCAAAAATGCATGCCGAGTTCAAACAGATTTGCTTTTTAATCTTTCTTCAAAAGGCAAAGTAGTGAATGACAATCTGGAAATGAGTCAGCAATAAAACAAGTGATATACAATTAACCATTTGCTAGGCTAACATTGTAAGAGAAGAAAAATTAAAATGATGCAGCTTTATTCAAAGTAACTGTTTAAATATAGTCTATTTCAGAATCTTATTAGAGTCACACTAATTTAAGAGAGATAAGAATCTGGCTCTTTATTTTTTCTAAGCATCCCTCCTTGACACCATTTCTCAGTTACTGTTGGGAACAGTTCTCTCCCTTCTCCTTGGTGACAGGGCCCACCGCCCTTGAGAGAAACTGAAAATGCTGTAACTCCATTTTCTTGTTTCTCTTATGGTAGAACATGGACATCAACCCAAAGCTGAGAAAAGTGTGCTTAGTGCTTCTGGGAAAATTTTGTTCTCTGTCAAAATGAAAGACCGATAAGAGGAAGATATTTTTTCCCTTCTTGGTTTTGGATAATATCATGAGAGGACTAGGTGCTTAGAGCTGCTGCAACCACCTTGCTTCATTCAGAAGAGGGGAGACACAGAGGAGCTCAGAGAAGAGGGCCACTGAACCAACCAGGAACACTAGTGTTTAAACGGCCTTTACTTGGGTGTTTTTGGCCCACAAAACAACTGAGTGCAGGCTTACTTTTATAAAGATATTCATCCTTGCATCTACTTTAAATTATTTGGTCTATAGGAACACTACCTTATATAATCATGACCAATTTTTATAAGTTAAATGATACAATTTTGTTTGAATTGTTTAAAACATCACAAAGAAAAGTTCCATTTGAATATTGACAGATATTCACCACAAAAGCCATATAAGATAATATTGCAATATAAGTCTCCTGAGAGTGACTTGTTTTTTAGTACTGTTACTCTCCATGACGGTTTACATATGTTTTTATTTGTTGTTGTTTCATTCTACATATGAGAGTTTTTTCTTTTATTTTTTTCTTGAATTTCAATTATAAAAGAAGAAAGAATGTTAGTGTTGCCCTGGTTACAGAGGAAGAAGGCAGAGTCGCAGAGCTTGCTCCCCATCTGGTTCCCAATCCTTTCTCCTTTCAATAGCTTCTAAACAACTATGAGAAACACACTTTCCAAACCTTCAGGCCTAGAGTCGACACAAAAAGGCAATGAAAGAAAACAATCAAATTGATCTCTACCTACATTGTGGATACGAATGGCAAAATACATGTCAATATGACCTTTTCTAACTCTTTACTTTCCAACTCAGGTAGTATAATGATAGCCACAGGGGACTGATACATACTGAAAGGACGAATAAGACTTTTAGACCACTGTGCTGCAGACTGAGCCCGGGCTTGTTGTTTTTGTGCAGGGACTTTCCAAAATACAAAGATGTTCTTCCCACAGGCAGAGGAGAGCTGTAACGTAAAATTAAAAATGTGTATGTCTGTGAAGCCCCTGTTTTGTGCAAGGTATGGAGCTAAGCATTTCCAGGGCCAATAAATGAATAAAATGCAGTTCCTGCCAAAAAAGAGACAGGGCCACACAACACAAAGTAGAAAATAAATGCCACAAGACGTAGAAAGTATTTTAAAAGTTCGAAAGAACAAAGGGTGTGTGTCATGTAAGAAAGATCATAAAGAAAGAGCTAGTTGAGATTGAACTTGAAGGAGAGACTGAATTTCAGAAGGAGAAATGTGAAAGAGTTTTTGATGGAAAAGATGATAAAGTGTTCCTGAGTAAAACAGTAGCCCACTTTTTCTTAAACAGAGAACATATAAAGAGAGCCAGGAGGAAAAAAGGACTTGGGGACTGAATTTTTCAAATCTTTGAATGCCAAAAAATATTATGTCACCTCTGGACACTCTCACCCTCAAAACAAACTTTCCAAAATAAATTCAAAATGTCCAGACTATATGAAGAATTTGAAACATTTATCCATAAAACAAAAATTAGAAAGGTATCTTTAGGTTTTATTACGTTCTATAATACAATACCGTCCATCAATAAAAATAAATGTTGTTTATATTAGACTTTATTTTATTATATTTTCAAATGAGTCTTCAACTATCTTATTTATCTAAATCCTCAAGAAATAAGATAATGGTAGATCTGTTGATCTGTACTATAAATTCTCAGTAAAAATCATGATCATTTGATGTTCATTTTTATTTGGCCGAGACCTAATGTTAAACTAGGGAAAGTAAGATTAAATAAGGCACATTATTAATATTTTTTAATGCTAAAATGTGCAATTCAAAATAGATCTTTTCTTTTAAAGCCTCTGATACAAGATTTATAAATGATTAGCAATAATGTAAAAAACTAACCTGACTTTCAGCAGTCCATCCTAATTGGTATGTGTCTGGAAATAACAATTGTTCAAAATTTTGTGGGAATAAATTGCTCAGATTTGCCTCTATACCTCAGCATGTTATAAAGTGGAGACATCTATGCTTGTCCTGAAACAGCGTGAAAGCTTGACTTCTGACTTCTGCTTATTACAGAACAGGAGACCTACCAATAATGTGATCTTGTGAGGAAACTCACCATTGTTTATTAAAAGATCTGGAATCCCAATGTTTGCACTACTTTGTATACATTGACTTTGTCCTCTGTCTCAATATAATTTGCCTTTAGATTTCACTATTTTGGGGGTTTCATAGACAGTCATGACGAAATTGGTATTAGAAATCAAAGTAAAATTCATTTCTATTTGAGTATATAAAGATTCAAGAGATTTAATAATATTTTTTAATGTGTTCTGTATAAAAATAACAAACTAAAAAAACATACCATAAAATGTTTTTTATTGTTGTTAACCTTTGGTATAAAGTTAATAAGTTATATTCATTATCAGTCATGTGAATATTTTTAAATTTCATATCAGTTTACTCTTTTATTATATATACTCTGGCAAATTCAAAATGGATTTTCAGCCGTTCCCAATACAGTAATATAAACTATAAACATATTAAGACACAAGAAGCAGAGAGGAAACTTAGAACGATTTTGAGCACAAAATTATATCTGTGCACCCTGGAAGTCCAAGAAAATGGGAAATATGGTGAGAAACACGTATCTTATAATTAAATGTTAGCACACATTTCATTGGAGACGGTAGCTGTTTCTTAGCCTTAAAACTCCAAAATAATTCACTGTGTGGCTAATAGGCAAGGAAAGCAGAATGGTATTTTGTGTAATGTCTTAAATAGGTATAAAAACAGGGTCATGAATATTTTTCTATGCCCATCTCTACTCGCACATGAAACCCAATACCCGAGTGTTACATTATACTGTCTATAGTCCTGTGTGGTCTAGGAATCTAACTTTATAATGACTCAAGTAGGGACAGTGTCGAAGCTTAGACAAGGTCTAGGAATGGCTGCCAAAGAGACAATCAATCTCAAATATCAATTGTCTCAACCAGACTTCAGGCTGTCTAGATAATGGATGGTTCAAAATGGTGTCTGCTGATACCCAACGACGCTGGCTTTCTTTACAAAAATGCTTATAATCAGAAAGTCAGCCAGATGTGTGTTTCAGATACAGAGAGGCAGATCCAAAGGCAGATTCAAATCCTTTGAAAGCAGCTTCTGATCTCCCTAAGAGTAAGAAATTAGTTATGTATAAACCAAAAATTCTACACCATCAAGTATGGAAAAAAAGGTCATTTGATGTCATTTTATTATTGTTGCCTGTGGCGGTCATTATTTTCATTTCACGTATTTTTAGATATTAGTCTTTCCTGGGTTAGTTTGGGCATTTTATCTACTCTGGATCTGCTACCATAAGGCAGAATATCCCTAGAGCTTGACCAATATATTTTTAAACAACCGCACGTGTACACAGGCACATGCGCACACACACGGTTACTTTATTCCGTTGTGGAAGCCAGCCACATAATTGTTTGACGCTCCTGGGCTTTGTGTTTCTGCTGGCTGCTGCCCAGCACTTAAAAGAGTTCAGTCATTAACAGAATGCCCCTTCTGCTGAGAAGACCCTTTGTGAAGCTTCCAGTTGCATCTACAGGATCCTGTGATATTAAGGCTTACAATGGATGTGCTGAAAAAGAGCATCCAGATGCCACAGACAATAAGAATCGTGTTAAATTAGTTTTGGTTGGAAGTCTTTCTTTGCATAGCTTTACCCATGCTATCAAGTCCATCCAGGCCTTAGGCTTATGTTCTTTAAACTGAGACATTTTCTACTTATCAACTTACAAGTTCTTTACTGAAGAAACTGTGACAGCACTTTCTTTGAAGACATCAGTGGGGTGGATGTAACAGAATATTGTTTGATCACAATATAAAACCTGTTTTTGTCACTTAATTACTCATGCTATGAAAGATGAAGGTAATAAATGTGACAAAATAATAATTAGTGCAATTAGCAACATGTACTGAGTTACTTAGCAATATTTCCCTGAATACTCTTTACTTTTGAATTCAAAGGGAATTTTAAATCCCCTTCATTTATGTTTTATTGTGGCTTTAATTTTTAAACATTTTTTTCTTTTTTTAGCTAAACTAACTTGATGATGTAGATTATCCTCATAGAAAAACTACTTTTTGGGGAGCATCTATTGGAATTTCATTTGCTTGTTTTAAGTATTACTTAGACTACAACTGTTTGGAAGACATGCTGAGTTGACCACAGCATAGTGTATCTGTACAGATAAGCTGTTTTGATTGACAATCTGGAACATGCAATCTCCAAAGACTTATACAAAAAAAAAAAAAAAAAAAGCAACCATCAAGAACACTGAAGCAATAAAATATAAGGATATAAACTACATACTGCAATGTTTTCACAGCACATTGCACAATTTGTGATTATATGTTTATAATATCCCCAACTCAACTGTACTAAGATACAAGGACAGTGGCTATTATACACACTGCTTTACAACTTCAGCTTGATTCATAGTAGGTGTTTGACAATAGTTGTTGAATTAATGGGTATGTATCATTAGGTGAGCTTTTTCATATTTAAACTGACTCTGAACATTCATTTTACAGGCAAAGCATTTTGACTGTGCCAAAATGGATACTTTAATGCCCACATTTTGACACCAATGAATATTTTGATTCTATGTCTGTTCCTATGTCAAACATTAAGTTCCTTATAAAGATGCCCTTTTGCTCCTTCAAACCTAGGAATGGTACTGGCTTCCTGTTTTATTAGTCTTTGGCCATCAGCTCCTCTGTTTTCTCAGCTATGGTTTTTCAATGTGTCCTCTCTTCCCTTGACTGCTAAAAGGGTTAGTCATTTCTCCTGTATTTTTAAAAATTATGACTGCAAAGTTATTTTTAATTTGGATAATTATTTCTATTTAATTAATTTTATTGTCATTTTTAAACGTTTAATATTACCAACTACATGTGAAAATTTGTACCATATGAAATATCACAATTTTAGTTTTAATTTTTATGATTGCTCCTATCTATAATATTGTAGTAAAATAGATAAGAGGCTAATCACCAATATTTTCAGAATGCTCAATCTATGCAAAAATTGTGACTATTTACTTTCATATATTCCAGAATTGCTCTATCATTTGAATCCCTTCATTATATTTTAAATACAATTCTGTCATACACCTCTTCTAAATTTTAAAGTTGTACATTAAAGTTATTTTAGATAAAAATATATATCCTTCATTATATTAAATCACATATAATCATTTTCATACTGTATTTTTTTATTTAAAACAGATGCCACACTTTATTTTACATGAACATTTTAGTTTATAAACATTGTGGAGTGTATTGCTCTGTACGGAAACCTAAGAAATTGTCTATAAAAATAATTAAATAATAGTGATGTAAAATAGTAACATGTACCAAAAAAAATATATGTTATGGCAACTACATATGATATATGAAACGAAGATGGTCTGTTATCAAGTAGGATATAAAATTACTACAATAGCGAATTTAAGAAGTACTTTTAATACACTGAAAGTAAACAGGTGCAAAAGTAATATTCATAAATGGAATGCATGTTAAGGGACTTAAAGAAGTGTGAAATTATTTTTAAGAAATATTATTTTTATTATACGTATTTATATTATCCCTGCATAATAGAAAAATAAATACACAATACAAAAAGAAAATGAAATAGTTTGTGTCTCTAAATTTAATAACCTACTTCTATATACTGATAACGTTATTTTAGCCCTGGCCGGTGTGGCTCAGTCGGTTGGACCTTGTTCCCTGCCCTGAAAGGCTGCCCATTCCATTCCAGGTCGGCACAGACAGGGCTGCAGGCCCCAGCCGGGTACCCTTACCGCGCAGGAGGCAGCCAATCGGTATTTCACGCTCACATCAGTGTTTCTCTCTCTCCCTCTCCCTTTCTCTTTCTCTAAAAATCAACAAAAAATCTTTTAAAAAAATGTATTTCATAGTAAAGAGATAAAGGTTAACTGTGTTTTATGTTGTTTTGTTTTGGTTTGTTTTGTTTTAATACCAACATTTTTGTAATCTGTGAAACACCAAACACACCAGGACCCTTTAAATTATATAAACTTCTTTTGGCTCAGGTGTAGTTTCTAAGTAACTCTTCTAACCAAAATTTAAGTGTGTGTGTGTGTGTGTGTTGGTAGGCCTATCTATGTATGTACGTCCGTATATGAGCGGCATCCTTCCTTTTCATAAAATTACAGGTAGGGGCCATACTGTCATCACTTTTAGGCAATTTTTTGTAAATAGTTTATTACATTCCCCAAATGGTCCTTGTTTAAAGAACACTGTGCAGTAAATCACATCTGCTGCAATAAGACAACTTCCAAAATTGGAAATTCCCCTGACATTTCATTTGAGGATTATCTCTTGGTATGAAGTAGGGGAGCATTTCAAGAGTCCAAAAGAAAGAGAATTTTTAAAAAGCTCTTTGAAATAACAAAGACTGATGGCTCAGTACAGCTGTTTGCCTCTGTTTCTTTAAATTGCTTTAAACAACAACAGGATGTGCTAAATGCATTGGGAAACTTGAAACAAATTAATAGAGAGCTTAAAACAAAACCAAACAAAGCAAAACAACAATAATAACAACAACAACAAAAAAACAGACTGAAAGAAGCATGTGATTCTACAGACTTCAAGGACATCAGTACAATTTCCTCCAATGCAAACGGTTTCTTTTCAACTTTATCTTTAAATCTCCTTTGTTGCTGTTGCAGTTATAGTAGTGTTGTTATTACATCATCTCAAAGAGAAGACGGGACAGGGCGAGAGCACTCGGCCTGGCACACACAGTCTCGGGAACCCCTTCTCTTTCTGCCAGTCACCCAGCACCTGAAACCTCGGCCAAAGAAGCTGAAACCACTCAAATCTAGAATTGTAATCTATAAAACGGGCTTAAAAGCTTTCTAACAACACTGATGCTGTTCTAGCAATCTAAGTAATACTATGGGAGCCTTTTGAAACCCCCGCACGTTAGGAAAAGTGATATATTATTTGAACGAAAGCACATGAGAAAGAGGTGAATATAAGTGATATTTCAGGTTAGAATGTGAGGAAGCATTGCTCTCTAATTTAGAGCCAAAGTCATACAGACCTGCCTGAGAGTGAACTAGTGAAGCATTTAGCTTAGAAATTGAGTGATTTGGACTGCATATAAGTACTTTAAAACTCTTCTAAATAAAGGCGTCCATATCGGCCATTGCACAGGATGGATCCCTGGTGAAATGACACTTCACATTAATAGCTAAATTATTGACCGCTGTTAATGTGTTCCTAAATACAAAATGGATTTAAAGATTTTTCGAATAACATTGTTGGGCAGTAATTTAAATAAAATGCCATTTTAAAGACATCAGCCTTGTGCACAGAATAGCAAACACTGAATGTCATTCATTCATTCACTAAGTGATAAGTTGTCAAGTGGGAACAGTGTGAAGGTTGCTGTGCTAGGCAGGCTGAGTCCCACTCAGGCACAGGACAATGAGCTTATGGACCAGGAGGGACTATACGGTGGGCCCGGATCACTGCATTTCCAGGCAGAAAGCGAGGTGTGTGGCAGACGCGCAGCAAAACCTCGTGGGTTTGCAGATACGGAATTTTACTTCTGCTTAGGATCCACGGGGTATATTTTCTGAAGCAGTTGTAAAACTACAAACTAAAGATGGTTATTAAACACTCATTGAAATATCTTCCATAAGTATTACTATGATCCTAATTTGAGCATTTTGTGACTTCTTTTCTATTTGATTTCCCTAAATGCTGCCAATTTTTAAAAATTCTTAAAATATGGATACATTGAAATTCTCTCTGAATGAGGTTGCATAATCTTTTAGTTATCTCATTTTTAAACATTCATTTTGGGTTGAGTACCTAATTAAATATAAATAATATGTGAATGTAAATTAAAAGGCCACGATCTATTTTTCTCTAGATGTGTAAGGTTCCTAATTTCTTAAGTGTTTACTCTTAAGTGTTTGCTCTTAAGAAATTGGAACCTTAGACTACAATTTAATTTTTGACTATTTACCTCTCTTTGTGAGTCAGGTTATGGCCAGAGAAAATAGGTTGAAAAGAGTCTAGAGTTTATTCCCCCCCAAAAATAAAAATCATGTTAAATTTGTCTAGTTGCTTATATGTTATCATATTGAATCTTCAAATTGAATCTTTCAGTTAATTATGTTTCACAAAGAAGTAGGGAGACTAGGAAACTTGCCCAAGTAGTATAGCTGGATTCAAATCCAGCTCTGCGTGAATTTGAAGTTCATACTCTTTGCACAAATTTCAACTAATCATTTGCTGTTACACAGTATCTAAAAAACCCCAAAACTATAAGGTTTTAATAAATTAAATTGTTTACACAATGTTCTGATTTTCTCATATAAAGATATCAGCAAATCTATAGTCAGATGTTTTATAATCATACTTTTATGAAATCACAAGGTTTTAGAGCACCTAAGTACCAAATTTCCTGGAAATATGTTTTCAAGCTTCATAAAAACAAGCCAGTCATTATATAGTTTATTTGTTATTGCATCTATTCTATTTATCATTTTCTTTCTTTTATTTATTTACTTTGCATTTCCAATCTATGTTCTAAATTAGTTGTAAACCTGAACAGCATTGCTCAGCACAATTTTCTGTAATTTATTTTGAGATCAAAGCTCATGTATGTGTATTTGTGTGCATATACATATATCTGTATGCAAAATTACATTACATTTAATTAAATAAATAAACTTTTATCTGGGTTTCATCAAGTAAATAGAGTAATATCTTTATTTTCATTTATTTATTGAAATGTATTTATGGGTCAGGTAAATTACGCTGTGATTATAGATATTTTTTAAAAATTTCACTCCAGCTGCTTTACCATGTCCCCTCCATACTGCAATCCAAATATACCAAGACTAGCCTTAAGTTGATAGGTTTTTCTTTTTTTCTGTTTTTTGTTTTTTGTTTGTTTTTTTAAAATATGTTTTACTTGATTTCAGAGAGAGGAAGGGAGAGGGAGAGAGAGACAGAAACATCAATGATGAGAGAGTCATTGACCGGCTGCCTCCCGCCCCCCCCCCCCCCCCCCCCCCCCCAGGGATTGAGCCCGCAACCCGGGCATGTGTCCTGACCGGGAATCAAACCCTGATCTCCTGGATCCTAGGTTGAAGCTCAACCACTGAGCCACGTCCAGCCAGACAATAGGCTTTTCTTCACTGATTTGATGTTTTGTTTTCACTGAAACAGAAAGGTTAATCCTTTACATTTTCCCACAAGAACCAACCAACCAGTTCATTTATTTTGATGGGAAAAACATTTTACTCTTGTTCTGTTTACCTATAATCTAACCTCATTCTGACAGCCCTGGACCTTTACCTGCTATCCATGGGGCAGTATTTATTTGAAAATGAATCCACTGGAGCCTGTTTGCATGAAAATTGAGGCAGGTTATACTAGAAAGATCATTGGTGGTACAACAATGTCTCCTGTCAACATCACTACCATCCAGCTGAGAAAACATGGCTGTCTCCTTTTAGCCATTTCCTTCATTTTTCTATTATCTGTAAAATAAAATTTCTGGATTAGTGTCTACAGTTTTCTTAACCCTATAATATTATTTGGACATCTGAGAGTATTAAGAACTGATAATCTGTTTCCTATATTTACTTTAATATAAATGTAATATTTAAGTAAACATATATATTTTTAAATATATCTTTATTGACTTCAAAGAGAGGAAAAGAGAGGGAGAGAGAGAGATAGAAACATCAATGATGAGAGAGTCATTGATGGGCTGCCTCCTGCAGGACTGCATTGGGGATGGAGCCCGCAACCCATAATCAAACTGCAATCTCCTGAATCATAAGTTGATGCTCAACCACTGAGCCATGTTCCAGGACTAAGTCAACATATTTTATATAACTTCAATATAGGAAACCAGGAGCTAATTACAGTGTTTTTATGTGCTAAACAGGAATTAAATTCAGAAAAAATATATATATTCCATATCTAAAGAAAGATATTATCTCTGAAAAAGACAGACTTTGGGGTCATGCTTCCAAATAGTCTCCAACTTTATTCTGTAAATTAGAACTACTCAACATGCAAGGAAACCTCATCCAAATTAATTATCCCCAATTTGCATGAATACCAGTGATGCCTCTCTTGACGCTGATAATTCATACAAGTGCACTTTGACACAATATAGAGAACACTTTCTAAGCTTCCGTGAACTATTTCACTTGAAGGATTTAGCCTTTCTATAAAGAAATCTTCATCCAGCCCCTTAGGAACCAACTTTATATTTTATGAAATATTTTTAATGTATTAAATAAAAGGCCTTTATATAATAGCACCTGATGGCCCTAAGAAAAACTTATAAAATGAAATGCTGAAGACAGATTTATTTCCTTATGTACAAAAATTCCAGGAGAATCAACATACAGGGGTAGATGAATGCAATTATACAATTTTTTATTATTATCAAAGTGCTAGAGGAGACTTGCACAATCAACCATTCTTACATTATAAATGAGACAAATGATGCTAATGTAGATTAAAAGATTAAGTGACTTTGGCAAGGCCATGAATCTGTTTAAATGCAGGAATGAATATGTGGCATTCTATGTGTACACACATACACAACCCACCCCCCCGCCCACACACACACACACATTGCACACACTGACTATTTTAAAGGTGGAATCACAGGTTTGGCTGTGTTACACCGGCATGCTGCATGTAAGATAGAATTTTTCAGCTTTTCAATTATTTGTTTAGAATCATGAAGACATACACCCCAAATAAGTAGTACATACCGATTAAAATAACTTCATAAAGAGCATAAGAACACCAATCATATAAGAAAATGGGATTCAATACTTTAGCTCAGATCATGTACAATTAAAAAGTCCCCTTGTGCTTTTTTTTTTTTTTTTTAATTTCCTTTCTTTCATGTAATATTTGGCCCAAAAAAAGCTCAGAATGTAAAATAAAAATTTTGCCTTGCTTCAACTGAAGACAAATATGAGCCATTATATTATAAAATACATTGGCCAGTGTATAATTAGTAAGAATTCCTTAGCCTTGAACAGAGTCTCCTAAAGATGATGGAAACAGGATACATTTATCCCATATTTTTAAACACGAACAAATATTTAAAAGCCTCAGGACTTGTGATTCAGAAACGCCTTTGATTCAGCACCACAGCCTGTGATGTACTGCTGGATGTCATTTGCTTAGTCACAGCACTGGGGCATGTAGGTAATAAAAATTCCGTGAGCATGTTTGCAAAATATAAATGCTTAAGCAATTCTTTGTAGCCATAACCTGTGGTGTAGATGGAATGAATCTTGAATAAACAAGATGGATGAAGTGAAGGGTAACCGCTGCTTTATCTTTCTTCATGTAGACTACAGAACCCTCGCCTGTCTAAGGAGCGAAGCTTTACGATTCTGAACAATGTAACCATACTTTAAAATCACATTAAAAGCAAATTAAATATTAAGCTTAGCAGAAGAGATATATTGAAAGGAATCTAAAGTCAAGAAATTTACCATAGAACTAACATTACTTTAAGGCTATCTCAAACTTATAATATCTAAAATATACACAGTAACAACTGATTATCTAAAACGTTCTCTAACATGTCATGTTTCTGTTTCTCCATGTACAGTTTTGCCATCATTTCTAGAATAATGTAGATTTTTGTTTTATGCCACTTGTCCCCAGGATTTGACACTTCTCCTTGAATCACAGAGCTTCTCCTCTGGAGCCAATATGGAAGTTTAAAAAACCAATTCAGCCCATCGCATGGTTTCAAGTTTTATAACTGTAAGCATTATAACTATGCAATTGACAAAACATATATGAAGCTTGAGTCATTTAAATAGTTAGCTGCCAGGAGTGATATGCAAACATATTACTGAAGAGGCACTGAAAATCTTTCCTAAACTATTCTAATAATATTTTTATTCTTATCTTCAAACATGAATTCCCTTTCAAATAAGGAAAGCTAAAAAGCATAGCAAATGTTTAACTTTCTGCCAGTCGGTGGTTAAATAAGGCTACAGAAAAGATTTGTCTGAAATCAGAGGAACTCATCATTCAGAAAGGTTTTACTAACCACGGTCTTGCTGAGATACAAACAATTACCTCGAAAGTACAAGTATGGGGCATTTCATGTCTTCGTATGGACCTTGCTGAATACAAAACTCTTCTGTAAAAATTATTAAATTAATGCCATAGGCTCTGATTATGCCTTTATTTGTATCACTAAATAACAAAGTTCATCATTCCATTCCATGAATGGAATGTGATTCATGGAATGGAATGATGAACTTTAATTAATTAATTCACTTATTGTCAAATTCCTTCTATTTTGATACACTCTGATAATCACAGTGGCGATACAAAACAGAAAATAGAAACTGATATCGGTCTTCAATGAAGTTGTAGTCTATTAGAGAAAATAAGAAGTATCATATAACTATACCACAGGGTATAAAAATGTAATAGGTGCTCTCACGAGGTAAAATAAAGTGTGATGACTGTCATAGACCTCCCTTGTAATTATTAAAATCATGGAAACATTTGTTGAAGTTTATTATCTGGTCTGCACTTTTGAAGATGAATATATTTGCATTATAATCTCACATATTATAAACATTTTTTATGTATTTGTGTAAGCATAGCTTTATAATATTTCAAGAGTTCTTCCTTTCATCTAGTTAGATTTTTTAAAAAATGTATCTTTTTTATTGATTTCAGAGAGAGGAAGGGAGCACCTAGTTAGCTTTTAAATGCTCAACTCACGGTTACCTTGTCTAAGAGGGCAACCTCTTCTCTCACTACACAGTTCATACTTCAATCGTGGCCTTTCTCTAAATATAGTGTGATCATCTCTTCATTTCTGTACCTCCCACTATGAATTCCTTGAGACAGGAACTCTTTCCAGTTGTCTTGTTTCCAAAATTTAGAAGGCATATGACATTTTATAGGTACTCAATAAGTGCTTGTTAATGGAATAGATAAATGGATAAATAATCTGAGCGCCACAAGGCAGGAAAGCGTATTTCCTATTGTGTTTTAACAAATATTGATTGAATCAAATTCTCTCCGAGATTTACAAATGGGCATATTATGACATTATATTTTTATACAACAATTTTAATCTACTTAAACATCATTACAAACAACATAATATCTCATTTGATAGGGTACATTTTAGGAACTTAGCTGGATTAAATGTCACACTCATGGCATAGCTTCTACAATGTTATGGGAGAACTTTTTCCTGCAGATATTAATACAAATTTGTTACTATGTACAATGTGTAGTATTTTATTAGTAAATTAAACTATTTTTGAAGCAAAACTTAAGGAGAAGCATAGTTTAATGAAAAGTTACAAGTGTTAGAAGCAGGCAGATCTAAATTGCACTATAATTTTGCAGCAAACTTGCTGTTTCCTCAGGTACAATATTAAAGTTCCCTGAGTGAAAGTTCACTCATCAACAAAATGATGATACTAAAATCTACTTTTTTTCAGGATTGTTTCTGGGACTTATATATATACAAACATATATGCTCATTTAACAATATTTATGATACTAATGATGATATTGATGATTTCGGATAGTAATGCTGATAACAGAAACATAGCATTTATTAATGCCCCAGGCATTTTTCTAAATATCATATCTACTAACTCAGATTCAACAGGAATCTGACCAGAATGTATCCCTTGTTAGACTACAAGCTCCCAATGGACAGGAACAGTGTCCTTATTTTTCCCCCTTATGCTTTATATTTGTTAATTAATTCAGCAAATAAAAATTGTGCAAGGAACCATTCTTAGATGTGGTTATACAGCAGGATTTAGTCTGACAAAAAGCACAACATTCGTGGGGCTTATTTTAAAATTAAACAACCGATAATATAGAAAACAAATAAGCAAATTATATAGCATGCTACTTGATGCCAGATAGATACAGGAAAGAATGATAGAAATTGTGGGAGTGGGCACTGGGGACTGCAATCCTAAGTAATGTGAAAGCTTTATTTATAAGGTGTCACTTGAAGGAGTTGAGGTAGTGATCTTTGGGGATATCTCAGATTCCTGTATTTCAGAGAGAACAGTAAATGTGAAAACCTTGAGGCATTAGTGTCTGTGTATATGACTGTGTGTGTGTGTGTGTGTGTGTGTGTGTGTGTGTGTGTAAGGAAAAGCCGGGAGATCAGTGTTAACTACAGTGAAGTTTCAAAGTTGAGTGAGTAGTGGGATATGAGTTTGTACAAAAAATAGATCAAATTTTAAAATTTTCTTAGATTTTAGTTTCCATTGGATTGAGATGGGAAGCCACCGAAAACCTTTAAGCAGGAAAATGACATACTCTGACTAATGTTCTCAGAGGATCATTATAGTTGCTGTGTTGAGGATAAATTTAGGGAAGTAAAGTGTGAGGTTAGAAGTCAGAAGATTGGTATGTGGCTTTTTCAGTATCCCCCAAAATACATGATAGTATCTTATACCAGAGTACAAATTCCACAGGTGTTAAGATACAATTTTAAAAGCCAACACAACAATAGCTATCTGGTGTGAAAGCCCTGTCTTGAACCATAAATATATAGGTCATATAATAGAGCTGCATCTATTGATCAAGTTGCATAATACAGTTGTGTTATATTATGATTGGTTAATTCTTGGGACCATAAATCTTTATAAACAAGTATAGGCACTTGATCTTTCAAAAAGTCACTTTGGAGCAAAAAGGGCAGGTAACTACTTTACTATTATCTTTGTAAATCAATCAAAATTATACCTATTTGTGAGACTGGCAAAAAATATATTTTTGATATGTCATAGAATTTTAGTGATTAGTTTATGTGTGTCATGAGATATAAAAGTAATATGGGTTAAATAATATGAGAAATAAACTATTATAAAAAGAAAAGTAGATATCACAGTGTGGAAGGCATTGGTAATCTTAACAAAAGAAAAATTAGTGAAGTAGTGGGGAAAATGCCTTTTGGAAGAGGTCTGAGAAAGACAGGCGAATGCATTGACCTGTCTCTTTCAAGGGGTTTGGCTGTAAATGGCTGCAGAGAAATGGGGTGGGGGTTGGAGAGGATATTGGGGTTACACAGAAGTCATTCAAAAGATTACTGAATTGAATTGAAATATTGATTAGTATCATTTCCCTATAATTTGTTCCATAGCACCAATTCATTTAAATATGTTTACATATAATTTATGAGCAGAATTACAGTAGGTCTGAGAAACACACAATTTACATTTACTTAATTCATAATTTAATTAAAAGAAACACGACATAATTTTGCAACACGTAGCCTTTATACCCTATTTGAGGTATACAAGAAATACAACTTGCTTTGAAATCAATCTGAGGTCATTTATTTTAATGAAGCTTGTTAAACAATTAAGTGTATTGGTTTACTTTACAAGATGTTTGATGCCCACTTATAAGACTGACTAAACAAATTTATATGCCTCCATATCACAGGATGTAGATTGAAAAGCTCTTTAGTATATCTATATATGCCTTCACACTATGAGTTACGTGCATCTGGGCAATAAGAAAGTGTCAACAAACACTCTAATAAAACAGCACCCATATTTACCTTTATTCAAGCAATGTCTGCTCTTATAGCAATTACTTGAGTTATTTTTTCCTTACTTTTCCTATTTCTCATTGAAAGTTCTCTTCAAAATATTCACCCACGATGTCTTAGGTCTTTGACAATATTATAAAAGTATCTTTATTTCACTTCTCTAAGAGTATATTTGGTACTCAACAAGCTACAAAACACCCTCAAAAAATCAAAAGAAACCCTAGTCTCCCAGACTCTGAAATCTGCCCTGTCGGCTGAGGGCAACATGTACATTGCCAATTGACCAGAAACCACTGTTGAACATTTGATAACTAAAGTCTCTTGAGAAAATGAATATATATTTTTGGAAAAGCTATATGTTTCATAGAATTTAGGCTCTTATTTCAATTTTTTTATATTCTTAACTATTACTACTTCCTCTCACTCTGCTTTGAAGCTAAAGAGAATGATCTGTTTTCCTTCTTAATGTACATATATGCATTTGTTAATACACTAATTTATGCCCTTGACATCTTGACAGGCTTTTTGTTATTCTGTTGTAATTTATTCTGCTATATTCAATCAAAAGGCATCTAAATATAGATTGCAGTGAATGTTTTAAATTTGAAGCCAGGGGTTATATCAGCATAAAATAATAACAATGAGAGATTAAATAGGGGAAAGGCCATCAACAAGTCATCAACAAAGAGAGGCCTTCAACATTACAAGCACCAAGCTAAAGACTAGGCAAGGAGAATGTGACTGTGAGATAATTAAAGTAGCTCATAGTTTGTGATGTGCATAAAAACTTTCTTGAAACATCTGTGTAATGTTATGCGAACAAAAGCAGGTTGAGTGGCAGATTCTGTCCATTTTCAATATGATATCTCTGGTTTTGTTTACATAAATTAATATTTATAGGCAGCAAACATAAACCATGTAATAAAATATTAGACTTAGAGCAGGTTTCTGTATCTGAATACATATATTTTCAGTTAATTTATTATTCTTTTTTCCCCTCTACGTATAATTTAGCTTCTTCTCTCCATTTCTTCCTCACCTTCTATTTCTCCTTGTCAACTCTACCAACCTTCATCGTTTAACTAAAGTTTTCTATCAACTCCATATGGTTCTTCAAATATTTTTGTCACTTTCACTGTTATGACTTCCTTTATTGACTTGCTTTATTTCAGTCAATCTGCTTGAATTCTTTTACATGTTATTTTTTCCCCCACCACTATGTCTCTCTACTGGGGAGATAGATAATAGCCTTGTAAAAATATTTTTGGATACATGTGGTTGTTTGTTTTTTCCTGGTGCTTAGGCAATATTGCCATATTTGGCAGATTTTGCACCAAGATTTTAAATACAAAATGTTACTAAAAAATTAAAACCAACTTCTTATTTTTCTCTGTGTACAGTGTTAGACAAAATATCGATAAGAAAAATAAAATTTGGTAGATTATATTCAAATATGCTGCCTAATATAATAACCAAAAAATGTAAAATATTTTATGTATGTTAATTTCATTGACTATCAGTATCAATCTGAAAATAAATAAAATTTAAATATTATGTTAATTTGTATTTATAATATTGAGAACAAAATTAATCATAAGTACACAATTCCAAACAGTAATGTGAAAAACGTATTGATTCATGAACCTTAATGATCATGTTAAGTAGCCCTATTAATTAAGTTGTTTTCTAATATTATTCATTTTGTCAATAGTATAATATTAAAAATCAAGTGTGTATAATTACTATAAAATTGCTACAGTTATTTTAAAGATAGGAAGATTAAAATCTAAGAAAGAAAACACTGAAGGCAAGTGAAATATGAAATACTTGACTAAAAATGAGAATTTGGTTATGTGTTTATGTGCATTAAAAGAAGACAACATCAAACGTTTAAAAATATTGACTATAAAAATATTGACTAGAAAGTAAATTAATAAAAAATGATTGAAACAATGTTATGCACTGACATTGCAGAGCATTCACACAGCTCCTTTTTCCTCCTAAGGGAACCAAAGTGCCTGTGTTATCATCATGAATGTCAGGCAATAAATCTCAGCGATCACAAGACTATCACTGAAAGGTCACCACACTGAGACCTAAGGTTGCATAATTTTCAGCAGCAGAGAAAGACCAGGATTCTAAACTGGTGCTGTATTTTTTGCTCCAGCTGACTCTTCATATAGATTTTTATTCTCCCTATGTTTTTGTAAAGTAGATCAATAAAATTTTAAGATTTACAAGACTCCCTGAGAAAGGCCAAGTCCAACCTACAGAATTCTAAGACATGGAGAGACATGGAAATGTTCCCAAGGAGAATGAAAGTCTGAAAAAAGAAAAAAGACATTTTGAAACCTTGAGTAGAAACCCAGTTTTCTAATTATGGCTAGAACGAAAATGGAATCTTCTTTAGACTGGGAAGCCAATAAAGTGATAGCTTATAACTCCTTTAAATTCAGACACAAGTTCATTCATCTCTTTACTTTTGCCACTCATGAATTTAAAAGCAGTGCATCTGAAAAAACCCCCACAGAAATACATTAACTTTAAGGTACTCCATCTTATAATTGCAGTGAACTAGTCTCACCTTTTAATTTTAAAATATATTGCATATAAGCAGTTCTCCTAATGGAACTGCATTAAGTTGAATTCCTCCAATACTAATCTTATAAAATGAAATAATTACTTTGATTCATGTGACTGTTTTATATTAAATAAGGCCACCTTGATTTTACATTATACAGGCAAAAAGATTTTGAGTCCACTTTAAATTGCTTTACTGTCCTTCTTTATGATCCTGAGAACTCCATATTTTGATTAGAAAATTTCTGGAATGTAAATGCCATCACTACACTGTCCTTTTTAATATATATTCTTTATTTGTCTTAGTAGATTGCCCATGAAGATTTCAGGAGCAGTCAAGTGTCCTAAAATGCATGGCATGTTGAAGGATGATATTGTTGATTGGGTTAATTGGCTGCAATAATTTTGCCTGGAGATATTAAAATGATTAAATATGCTGATATTCTGGTTATCATTGAATAGTTTTAATATTACATAGAAAAATTATAGAACAAAAAGAGAAAAAAAATGTAACTCATAGAGGTGATAAATCAATTTCCATTCAACCAGAATTTCACACTATTTAAAATCAGCTCATTAATAAGTCACATGTGAACTTCTCTCATACTCCTAAAGTATAGTTGCCCAAACACAGTTCAGATTCTTGCTACGTGTTATTTATTGAACTTTGTCTTTGTGAACAGCAGGTGTTAAAATGCAACCATACTCATTGAGGAAAAAATTAAAGTATCAATATGTCCTTTATGAGCATTTTTTATGCATAACCCATATTAGAATTAAAATTAAAATTTCTTTTGAATATATAATATAACCCTTAACTATAATTTCTTGGAACAAGGACAGGATTAAATTCTATGACTGCTCATAAGAGGAAAACATTAACCATCATTCAGACTAAGATGACTGCCAAAGGATGTACTCAACTACTTATTATTTACTTGTGTTCATAGAAAATTATTAGATGTGGTAGATTTCAAACACCAGGAGTTAGAAAAGAAACAAACTTAAGGTGCAGATAATCATTTGTACTTATAAGCACTCACTGTGGCATTATATAGTCTACAAAAATGAAATATTCGAAACCAAATGAATGTCGTAAATAAGAGGATAAATAAATAATTTTGGTAAAAATCACAGTAGGGAACAATTTTTGGTAATGAAAATTATATATATTTATATATTAATATGTTTTTATTAATTTCAGAGAGAGGAAATGGAGAGGGAGAGAGGGATAGAAACATCAGTGATGAGAGAAAATCACCATCTGGCTGCCTCCTGCAGGCCTCCTACTGGGGACTGAGCCCGTGACCCAGGCATGTGCCTGCAAGGGAATCAAACCATGACCTCCAGGTTCATGGGTTGACACTGAACAACTGAGCAACTCTGGCCAGGCCAAAATTACGTTTTTGATAAATTATTAGCAGTTAGAAATATGCACAAAGACTAATATTAAGCAAATAAAAAGAAAGAATTCTAAATCATCTATTTGCCTTGATTCTAATTACATTATCATCATCAGCTGCCATTTAGAAAGTACTGAGAAAGAACATGTGAAGACATATTGCAGCATTAGCAGAAGTTTGAGTACAATGATTGAATGGTATTAGTGAGAATTGTTAATATTTTGTGCAATGAGGCAATGGGTGATTTTTTTTCTTCAGTATACTTAATGATGATGATTCCTTTCTTTTTATAGTCAGAAAATAATAAAAATTAACTTAAAAGCCAATGTGCAATTAATAACAAACTAGTGATTTAAACAAATATTTTAAGGGTTAAGGAAAATTCCTGATGCATTTTCATAAAAAAGAAAGGACTGGAATGGTCTGGTGGAGAAGCCAACATGAAGTTTCTGATATTTGAAGATGTAAACATCATTTAGGTAATAGGGATTTCCACCTCCAATGTAAATAATATTTAATCAAGTAAAATCATGATGATTTTATAATGTTTACCTTTATTTTCAAATTCCTTTGAATTGAATTTATTTTACTATCAACACAAATTTTTAAAAATCAATATCTACCCTTTCAAACAAATATTATAAAAGAAATATTTCTATAATGTACTTTCTGAAGTAAGATTTAGTTGAATAATAATTGGTTGCTTTAGTAAAAGTATAATCACATGATATATACCCATGATTGTCAAAATGTACTCTTTGGAAGGATGTCGGTAACTGTTACCGGCATGTTATAGATAAGCATACTCATATTCCACTGGAAACATTTTGAAACAAAAAAGAAAAAGTTATCTTTACTCTCAGAAAACCTTATTATTAGCTGAGTTTAGAGGGCATGCATCAGGAGTTAAAATTCTCTCAACCTCTCCAGCAAAGAAATTTCAAAATCCCTAGTCAGTGCTATAGCAAACTACAGGACTAGTTTAGTTTACTAAATAAATTCTTTCATTTCATTTCTACCTTTTGAATTTTTTTTTTTTCAAGTGAATCTCTATATTCTATAGTTATTTCTTTACCAGGTTGCAGAATCTGGACTAAGCTGATGCCATCTGGGTGGTGCTTACTTCGGTCAGGCTGGGCCTAACCTCGAACCCTCGCTGCTCCCCACTCCATGCTCATCTGTCAGTCACAAGCTACCTTCCCTTTGCCGTAAGTAAAACTGAGCTTCCCTAGCCTTCATTTTAGTCCTGAACTGAAAGAACACGCTAGCCCACAAAATGTCAAGTGTTCAGTGGTTTCAAATACAAAGCCCTGAATATCACTCCATTTACGGGGCATCAGTTGTGTGCCAAACGCACCATTTACGGGGCATCAGTTGTGTGCCAAACGCAGTGCAAAGTAACCCACAGGCTCGCTCTCTTGAGGGAAGGAGGGGGCCGGGTTTATGACAGACGAGCACACTGAGAGTCAGAAAAGGTCCAACTTGCCGCAAGTCACCAGGCGACAAAGTTCAGGAGCTGCTCCTGAAAGTCCGTGTGCCTGGCTCTCAAGCCCCAGCTGCCCAGCTTAGTATTACGGCAAAAAGTTTTCTGTTTGAAAACTGAAAATCATAAGCAAGGATAGCATAAGGATTAAAATACTGAAGAAATAATATGAACAGTAACTGTGCTGAGCTGTCAACTATTATTTAAATAACTCATTGAGAACAGGACCTGAGAAATAAAATGATAAAATCTAGGCTTGAACATGATCCCTAAACGTAAGTTATTGGCTAGTTAGAAACAACCATTATACGCTAGTATATCTTAACATCTCCCCTGCACAGTATCTCTACTCCTAAGTGGATAGAAAATACCACAGGCAGACAATGAGAGACTCAGCAAGATAGTAAGATCCCACTTAGCTTTTAAATGGGTCACATTAACATGAGCAAGCAATTTAGGCATTGAGGGATCATGGCTCAGTGATATTTTTATTTTTGCTGTTAGATAATAGTAAATTAAATAGAGTGGTTAGACTCTCAGAAGATAATATTGAGGTTACACTACAAAATGACTTTTAACTTTAGATGTTATCAGAAATACATGGAATAGAGTTTCATTAAAATAAGCAAACAAATAAAACAAGAGAAACTATCAAAATTGACGCAGGTTATCAATATATAATTTGGGTAGTCAGTAATCCTCATGGGAATGTAGAATTCAAACTGCAGGTAATATTATAAATAAAGCAATAATTTGTTTTTCCACAGCTGTAGTCCCAATGTGTATACAGTTTCAAAAACATAATGGACTCTAATTTGTTGAATGGATGAGTGAATGAATAAATGGATGGTTATATTAAAATTTTGAGAAAGAACCTTAACTTTGACACGTATTTTTAATAAGTTAATAGGTTGTAGTACTATGTATTTAATTTGGAGGTCTTCCAGTAAAAAAAAAAAAAAAGAAAAAGAAAAAGTAAATGTTAAAACGTTAAAAAAACAAAGTCCAAATAAAAATAAAATCATATATTATTTTAGCTGATAAAAGAACAGCAGTTAGTAAAAATCTTTAATAATATGAAAAGTAGACATCTGGTCAAGATGGCAGTGCAGGTAAATGTAGCACTCAAATCCTCCCACAACCATATCAAAATTACATCTAAACTACAGAAGAATCATCACTCAGAACCACCTGAAATCTGGCTGAATGGAAGTCCTACAACTAGGGAATTAAAGAAGAAGCCATATCAACTAGAAGGAGGGGTAGAGACACAGAACGGGCTGGTACCTGATAAAAATTAGGAGGGAGATCTAGGCTGCACAACTGTGATCCCATTGAAATTGATAATAAAATAGATTTGGAAAAATTAATAAATAAATTGATATATACTATCATTTATTAAACATTTACTGATTGCCTACCCATGTCAGGAACTGCAATAGGAACTGGAAATACAAAGAACTAAGAAATGTAACCTGTCCCTACGGTTCCAAAGAATAATTTTGATCCCAGCCAGAGAATGAATTAGATACTCTTCAAATTGTAATCTCTGGGTGCTGTGAGGTATGCGCACTGCTATGATCTGAAGCATCATTTCCTGTAAAGTTCTCTTTCGACCCATTCAAAATAATACAATTCACAGAGAAATAGTTAAACTTGTAGCTCTAAAGCACTATTCAAAGAAAAAACTGTTCATCTAGCCATATTTCTATATAACCTATAATTGGAAAAAACAATTTCATTCTCTAGGTCTGTGGGGCAATATGCAAATCAGAATTCATCTGCACAATGGAGTTGTGTGATTTCTCTCAGCATAACCTATCTTTATTTGCCAGCTCCTTACATGACAGAGGGTGCAATAACCCCCACCTCTCCAGCGCTCTGGGAAAGGAGCAAGAGATTGCTTTCCAGGCGGGTTGTCACAAGTAAGCAATTTCAGGAATCCTCTAATGAGGCAATCCATAATGGTTTTCCTAACTGAGTTCTTTCTCCAACCACAGGAGAGAAAAAAAAGTAATTCTAGCAGGCTATTTGAAGAAGGGACACACACACACACACACACACGTATATTCATTCCTTTTGTAAAACAGAAAGAAAATGAATATATATATATGAAATGATTTTGAATACTTATAACAACAGAATGAAATAGATCACTTTAAGTATTTATTGTGGGTGCTTAGAACTTTTTTGTTCCATTTTTCTCTCTCAAATGAATAGCAGACACTATGATTGGAGCATAATAATTTTTTCTCCTGATCTAGTTACAAAAAGGTGCTAAATATGAGATGTGCCTGGCAGGAGTGGCTCAGTGGTTGAGCATCGATCTATGAACCAGGAGGTCATGGTTGGATTCCCGGTCAGGGCACATGCCCAAGTTGGGGGCTCGATCCCCAGCAGGGGGCGTGCAGGAGGCAGCTGATCAATGACTCTCTCATCATTGATGTTTCTATCTCCCCCTTACCTTCTCTCTGAAATCAATAAAAACATTTAGAAAAGAAATATGAGATGACTATGACCTTAAACGTACACATGAAAATATTAAGGTGTATTAGAGATTTCAGGACTTAGTTTGTATTTTGTAGATCTACTCGTAAAGCTTATTAATTACTATGAGGAATGCTCTTTTTAAATGAAAAATAAAATGCACCTGAACCAGTATGTGCAGGGTTTGGTCTGGGGTTTATATTTTCAACATTAATGTTGTTTTATGGACACTGATGTTCTGGCACTACTACTCTAAGTAGTTCTCATCTCTTCCTCCAATGTATAAAATAAAACCTCTAATTACAATATATTATTAGTATATTGTCTTAGACTTTTAGAATTGAAAATAACTGCAGAATTCAACCATTCAAACCTTTCCCACAATTTGGGGTTTAAATTTCTATTTAAAAAAACGAAAGTAGAAATTTCTGAAGAAATTCTTGGGCCGTTTTCCAAAATGCTTGTCCCTCAGCCAACAATCTTCAGGACACCCCTTTTCTCCACCACTGCTCTGAGGCTTCCGCTGACTCTGTATACTCCTTCCACCACAGCTCACTGTAGACTTTGGCATGTCACTCCCATGGATGCACCTGAATGTGTCACAAGCCATAATAGTTCTGACACATCCAGTGGTATCTTTGATGTCAGTTACTAGTTTTGGGGCCAAGTCTCTCTAGGTCTCTCACACTTTCATTGACAATATCCAAATTCTTCAACTTCACAGAGTCTTAAAAGTCCCCTGACCCTCTACTTTTACCCAATTTTAGGGAAACCACTTCCAGGCATTGTGTTTTATTCACAATCAAGAGACTATGTCATCTGATATATCAACAATGCCCTCAGATTTACTGCGGACCGGACCCCACCCCACCTAATGCTCCGTCCTAGTCTGCTCTGTAAAACCTCACCTCTTGTTTATCCCTTTAAGCTGGTGAGAGAGCAGGGCTGAGACAAACTATGCCATTAAGTATAAGTCAATAGCTTTCAAAGTCAGCTCACCATTTAGCTAGCTCGGAAGTACTTTTCTTTTCCCCACTCAATAATCATTCCGTAATTTTAGTGCCAATCTCAAACTTGCCACCGACCCCCCATTCAAAATTTTAGCAGAGAAACTTAACATCATGCACTTACAGATACATTGTCATTGTCAGTAGACATCCGTTTCCTTCCCTTCAGCTTGTTAAGGCTCCAAATTAATTGTTTCATCTCCTCAGGGCCTTTCCATATCAACCAACCTGTCACATATTTGCAGCTTTACTATGTTTTTAGAACTTCTACTGACTCCTCCCTCTCAGCACATACAACACTGTGAATGATGTAGAAGGGTTAGCTAGGCAAGACTGTGTGTGTGTGTGTGTGTGTGTGTGTGTGTGTGTGTGTGTGTGTATTACTGGGAAAGAAGGCAGAAAGGACATTCAAGTATGAGAATAAAGGTCGCTAATTCAGCTACATTAATTAAGCACAAATCTTGTGGCACAGGCTTTTTTTTTTTTTTTTTTTTTTACAAATACCTCCCTAAAAACACTAAAGATAGGTGCTATTATCTGAATTTTACAGAGCAGGATTTTGAGATTCAGGTTTTGCAACCTTCCCAATGAAGTAATAATAGCTAATATTAATTTAATTCTTCCTACTTATTAGGCACAGTTCAAACCACTTTAAATTAGCCAGTAATGTAATCTCCATAAGCTTATTAAGTAAAGAGCCATATAATCCCCCAATTTACAGTTGAGAAAACATCACCCATCCTAGGTAGTACCTTCTCCTCCCTTAATAGACCAAATTCTTAAAAACATCATCTGTCTTCAAGATCTCTTATTTTGCACTTTACTCTGAAAAGCTGGAGTGTTTGCACCAAGCCCCTTTCACTGTCACAAAAGCATAACTCCAAGCAATCCTTGCTTCTAAATCTACTATTTCTCCATTTCCCTCTAGTCTCTCTCCCTCCCCCCCCTTCTCGCTCCCCTTCATCTGCTTCTTTACATTTCTTTGTTAGAGTTGATAATAGTCGCCTACCTATGTTTTTTTATTGTCTTCTGAGCATCTCTTCTAAAATAAAAACCTGATCATAATTGTTTGTCCTGGTTTTGTCCACTACTGGATTCTGCGAGCACCAGGAAAACATTCCCTAGACAGGCCTTAAGGAATTTGTACTACGGCCTTTGAGCTACTTGTAATTTTCTAGACTTGTCTTCATCCTCAGTTTTATGCCTCCGCCCACACTTATCCCCATACTTCAACATTCTCTCTGCCTTTTTCCCAACACATCACACACACACACACACACACACACACACACACTCTTGTCTTGTTAACCCTCTACAGTTTTCACATTGCATGATCCACCATCCACTCATTCTGATTTTCACCATCTTACCACCTTTACAAAGCAACCTATTCATACTTTTTTCACCTTGTTCATCCTTCTAGATCAGGGTTCAGCAAATTTCTCCTGTAAAGGGCCAGATTTTAGGCTTTGTGGGCCTAGAGGCAGAACTGAGCAACTATTTTCCCCCCAAAGCTAATTTTAAATTTAATATGTATAAAAAATGTTTGCCCGGCTGGGCGTGGCTCAGCGGTTGAGCGTCGACCTGGGATCCAGGCGATCGGGTTTGATTCCCGGTCAGGGCACATGCCCGGTTGCGGGCTCCATCAATGACTCTCTCATCATTGATGTTTCTATCTCTCTCTCTCCCTCTCCTTTCCTCTCTCTGAAATCAATAAAGATATATTTTTAAAAATGTTTACCTCTCAGGACCTACAAAAACAAACGGTCCAGATTTGATCTATAAGACATAATTTCTAATATTTGTTCCAAATTATAATTATTTGTATAATTTATATCTATTTCTCCCATTTTATAAAGTCAGTGTAGAAACTATATATTTTATCTCTTTATTTATTTTCAGTGATTACCTAAATGGCTGGTACATATTGGTCATTTAATATATGTTAATTAATATAAAGCAAATGATAGGCAATATTTAATTGAGTTCATATAAAAATGCAGTCAATCACTTTTTCCATTTTACATAGGAAAAACTTGCATAGAAATGTTAAAGTGGCTTTTCTAAGTGTAAGTATAAATATAATACTTATATTTAACAACATATGACTAAATACATATAACATAGTCATTAGTGCGTATACTCATTGAGGCAGAGATTGTGTCTCAGTCCTTTGTTTATCGGAGACCCAGCACCTAGCATTGAGTCACAGGTACATAAAATCAAGAACAGAAAATTTCATCAAGTACATAAAATTATTTCTAATATATTTTATATCATTGTATCATAAAAGAACACTATGAAGAAGATAGTGTTATTCTTTTATAACAAATGATGAAACTGAGCATAAAGTGATTCTGCATTGTCCAGTGTAATTCTGATCACATATCTAGGACCTTGTCATTATAAATTTGCTACCCCCATACCAAAAGGAAACATTTGTTTAATTCTCAAGTGAAGTCATTTCAAAATTCAAATACTTATTGCGAAAACGAGAGCAAATCTACCAGGAGCTTACAATTTCTTAGCCAAAGCAATCATTTTCTCTGTCTGAGTTTGAAGCATTGATCAGAGGATTTAAGTACTATTACTACTCCTGAAAATGCTTTTCAGCTCAGCAAATAGAGGGCTGACTTGATTCGGCTTTTAAGGTGGTTTCTGATATTATCAATAACCTAAGTAACCTAGAGAGGCAAACTGTGAGAGGAAAAACTATATGGGGGCAAGAGAAAACAGAAGTGCATGATAGATGCAGGTTGTCACATAAATGCCTTTCAATTAATTTTATATAATGCACATTCCTTTATTAAGGCTGATTTTTTTCTCAAAATTTTATTTCTGGTGAGAAAGTTTTTCAGCCATTACTATTAAAATGTAAGACTATACCTCTTTATGAACCATTTTACCAAGATCCTTTTAATTTTTTTCAATTTAAGTATAAATTATACACACACCTATGGTCAATATGAATTTTATAATTCAAGTGAGAAAGCACTCGGTGGTTCGTAGGGAAACAGACATTTTTCCATTGATAATAGTAGGTGTTGTAGAAGGCTACTTGGAAATCGTGTATGGAACAGCATTATGAGCATAACAGCAAGAATGGGGACCTGGCTACAGCTCAAATAAAACAACAGCTGTCCCTGATTAGCTAGAAGACAAACAACTTGCTTCATGGTTTCTAATGTTATATCACAAATCCACAAATTCCAATGGAGTTACAGGTGCATAAAGTACAAAACATGTTTCATCTCTAAGAACCGAAAAATGATCATTTCCTTAACATTAGAATTAACCAAAGCAAAAGCAGTGTACTGCTCGTAGGAACATGTTTTTAATATCCTATTCATGGAGGTTTCAACAGATTCAAGCGATGACCGAAGTTTTGGCATAAAGTTAATTATTTGTTGGAGCTAATGCTGGCACTGTTGTGACTTCCATAAACTGCTGGGGGATAGCAGCAGTTTGCAAGGGTGAGTTGACAATATAGCTGTTACATTCCAATGAAGGCTCTGAAATGCAAACACGACCTGCTGTGTCATTTCCTAGTATTTCAGTATAAATTCAGAGAGTGATGATTCCTTTCATAAAAGGAATTACGACATACAGTGTTGACTTTTAGGCTATTAATGGATTGATTGGCCAGCTATTATTTTTTACACTCTCAAGGAAAGAGTAAACCCTAGATGCTTAATCTATCAAAACTCAAGAATCAAGAAAACAAATTTCAGGGAAGAGAATGGTGACATTTTAAGTTTTACTATTTTATCTTCTAATAAAAATAATTTTGACTCATAAAATACATGCAGCTACAACATTATACCCACAGTCTAAATTCCTGGACTTGGGTAAAATGAGCTACTATCTTTGCCTTACAATTACTACGCAGTTTAATTGGTAAGCCGCCATTTAGTCAGCTGCACTTCCTCTGTTTTGTCATTTACCCTCAAATTATGGTAGCCACAATTTTATTATTTAGTTCTAAAATATAAGTAATATTACAACTTAATAAATAATTCTTGGTTTTAGGGGTAACCGACAATGGTTCTGGAGATTACCATAATTTAGGTATATATATTAATTATATACATGGAAACAGTTTCATGAATTATTTTCCTCCTAGAAATAATTTGGTAAGCAAGCTAAAGTATTGTAAATTTTTTTTAAAAAAACTAGATCATTAAAATTAGAAGACACGACTCTAGGAAAAAATCATGAAGAAAATCACAGGTTGAAAACATGATTTCAATCTTTTCATAATTCTAACAGGTTAATGTTTTAATGTATCTCCTTCTTAGAGCTATATTTACATTCCAGGTCCAGAAGAAAGTTCTGGATCTTTTCCCAAACTTTTTCTGCAAGGCGGCGGAACTTACTGGAAAATCCTATTACACAAAATTCTGAAAAGAAATTCTGAAATCAAGATATCATTACTGTCAGTATGCTTGTATGAGTTGATTTTAAAAAATGGAAAGTAGGGCATGAGAAAAAGATAAAAACCCCGACTTCTTCAGCACTTTTAACTAGCCATTGCTGTTCCCAAAAGAGAGCAGTTAAGTCTGGTAATTTATGTCTGAGCATTCTCTTTTGAACCCTACAACACTTTTTCTACTTAGAATTCATTGGTTTAAGTATCCATGATGGAAAAGGTGGAGCAAAGGGCAAGGTGACTGATTAGAAGTATACCAGCTGGTTTTTTGAGTAAACGGAATATGTTTGTGATCTCTAATAGTTATATCTTAGTAAGACATGCACCTGTCTTATGTGGAAGGTTTCCAGATTGATTCCTTTTTTATTTTATCTATTTTATTTTTTATTTTAGCAATGTTTGCAATTCTATCCTTAATTCTTAGGGTTCTTACTAAATGAAATCCTAAATCAACCAGTATTTAATAAAATTTTATCAAAATATTATATATCCAGGCTAGCACATAATAGGCAAATATATGTTATATGAAATTAATTCTATTTTCAAAAGTTTGTGACCTTTTATTTGAACTTCAGTCACAAAAGTGACAATTTTAAAACTTCAGAACATGAGAAATTACAGACTTAAATATATTTGAGATATTTGTTGTAATTAGCCAAGTTTCCTATTCAGATTTCAGAGGACACATTAACACTCTTCTTCAATAACAGACAAACCACGCAGGAAGCCAGATCTAGGCCAACAAAGGGACGCTGTTTGGGAAACGTGGCAGGAAAGCCAGAGCCCTTTATTTCAACTTTTTCTTAATGCTTGTCAATATAAATCTTCCCTTAGAAAAGGGCTATCAGTTACCTGTGCAACATTCTTGTACTCATCCATTCATTCATGCAAAACCCACATTTCTGGGTAAAATGTGTTAATTGCCAATCCTTTCAAACAGGCAAAAAGTTGGGAGGTAGTGTAGCATTAGAGAGAAAAAGAAGTATTTTTTAAATTTATTTTCATATAAGAAATAACCCTAACACTAATTTTTTATAATGGCCATTGCTGGAAAGGAACAGATTCAGTAATCCACTTCTAGCTTGTTACGTTCTACACTATTACTGAAATGCTTATACTTAATAAATTTACGTGTTCAAAAGAATGATATTGCAACACTGCTCAAATGTCAGTCACAATCAGAAACATGGAATGTGATCTGATTCTTTTCCTGTAATTTAACTCCATTTTATGAGGCCAGTTAAGTGTCTTCTACAGTGTAACTTTTCACAAACTTGATACTTGCTCCTCTAACTCTATTAGCCTTTCCTCACTGACCTGAAGTAAATGAAAAAAAAAAAAATAAATAATAATTTCACTCTTCAATCCATTTTATTATTTTTTTAATTATTATTATTTTTAATATATCTTTATTGATTTCAGAGAGAGGAAAGGAGAGGGAGAGAGAGAGAAACATCAATGATGGGAGAGCCATTGATCGAGCCTGCAACCTGGGCACGTGTCCTGACCGGGAATCAAACCCCGATCGCCTGGATCCTAGGTCAACGCTCAACAGCTGAGCCGTGCCCGGCTGGGCTTCAATCCATTTTAAACAGAAAAAAAAAATTAATTCATAAAAACAAAATAAAAACTCTAATACAATTGCACCAATTTTATAGCCAGATCACTGCGATGGCTAATTTTATGCGTCCACTTGACTGAGCTAAGAGATGCCCAAACAGCTGGTAAAACGCCATTTCTGGGTGTTACTGTGAAGTGCTTCTGGAAGAGATGCACATTTGATTTGCTGCACTGAGTAAAGAAGGTTGCCTTCACCTTTGTGAGCAGGCATTGTCCAGTCCCTTGAGAGCCTGGAGAGAGTAAAAAGACAGAGAAAGGGCGAATCTGCCTTCTGTTCAAGCTGGGCTGTCCATCTTCTCTGGCCTCTCACCTTGGCCTCATGATTCTCAGGCCTTCAGACACAGACTGAATTACACCATTGGCTTTCCTGGTTCTGCAACTTGTAAATGGCATTTATGGTACTCCTCAGACACCCTAACTGTATGTAGCAATTCCCATAATAATTCCCCTCCTCCCTCTCTCTCTCTCTCTCTCTCTCTCTCTCTTTGTTACTGCTTCTGTTTCTATAGGGAACTCTTACTTATAGCATGGCTTTGTCCCATCACTAGCATTTCATATTGTTGACAATCTGTTGTCACATGATTTGATTGACATGTTCAATCAGCTTTTGTCTACTAGAAATGTCTGATCTTATGACCTTTTTTCTGTAATATTTAAGTCCCTTTGATCATTAATTAATAGCTATTTTATCCCAAAGTGCATTTACTATGCTAAGAGTTGCCATATTTACATACTCTCAATTATCTTTACATTTAGGGATATTTGTGCAATCTTCTTTATAAAAATGAGCTAATTTTAAAAATAACATTCTTCTTCTTTATTTGTAAAGATGTTAGAGAAGAAGATCCAAGTATTGGGAAAGAAATAAGACAACATTTTTGGGGGTGTTTTTGCAAATATGATTTTTGTTTTGTAAAGTCTACTAAGGCTATATGGTTTCAAATACAATGCAGAATAATCCCTTAACCTCAAATCAGTTAAATTATGAATGCACCTTTGAAATTCTAATGAGTAGTATTCTAAAAGTTTGCGCCTAATTTATTTGATAACTTAGAAAATAAATAAACAAAATATATTTCTCACAAAAATCTCCAGTGCTGTGGTAACTTATTAGCAGTATTTCACACATTAATGCATACTACTAATAAGTTAGCTGTCTTGTGTTTTTAAAACACAATATGCGGGCAAGAAAATTTTACTCCTATCAGAAATTAAGTGACAATGGACAGGACAATAAAGGATTGGAAGAGGAGTCTGGCAGATGACATAGGCTCATGTGAATGAAAAACAAGAGTTGAATTGATAGGGATGACCATGTAAAAAGTTTTCAGAAAAGAAACTAGAGTCTAGGACCTCACAATTTGCTGAAGTAGAAACAAGCAAATGGCTATAGTGTAATAAGATTCATATACGAAATCTAAAATTCAGTAAATAGAAGTCAGACTGAGAATGCAGAGTAATGAGATTTGCATGTTGTTCAACTTTAGAGGGGCTCCTCAGTCTCAGGCCACTGGCAAGGACATGAGGTAGAATAATTCTGGTGAAAAAATTAATAGTTGCTAAATGAGATAAACATCCAACAGCCACCCCTCTAATTCCTTTTCTTTGTCACAGAGTCAGGATTTTGTTCTAATACCATTTGCTTCAGGTGAAGTTGAGTCCTTCCATAGTCTTGGAGGAGAATTTAACTATTCTAGGTTGGCCCATCAGGAAATTTTATTTCTCTTTCCTATCCTCAGTTTACAAAGAGCATGAACTAAGATTCATAAATGAGTCACATACTTCTAAAATGTATACAAATATGTAAAAAAATTATATATAAATAGTTCCATTAAATATGAATGTAAATGAGCATGAAATTAAGCTATCATGTGGAAGTATTTTAAAATAATGATGTGTTATTTTAATTGCATGTTATTAAGCCTGATTCTGGCATTCAGAAATAATAATAATTTTGTTTGTTTTTTAAAGAGCTTTTGAGCAAATGACAAAACTTTAAAAATATCATCAATTGTTATTACAATCCTTGTGTGTTTCACTTATATTTATATACACCTTTGAAAAGTTTTATATATGAAGATTATAACACATAATTAAATAACCCATTTAATTAAAACGTGGAAGTAAAATATATATGTACACACAAAAACTTGCATTGAACTCCAATGTCAATCTCTTAGGGAAAGAACAGAAGAGACAAATACTGAAGTTATCAGTGACAAGTAAGGTACAAACAAACCTTCTAGGTTGTTTTCTTTCCGCTTCATTTATATAAAACAATAGCAATAGAAAATGTCAAGAAATAGATTTAATGATCCTTTGTTTTCATACCTAATGCCACCATACTAGTTAAACAGAAAGGGAGTTACATGCCATATTTCTTTGCATAATCACTGCCCTTTTCTTTCTTGCTTTGTAAGACACTCAATTCAAATTAACCTATACAAAGTCTACATACAGCAATTATGCAAGGGTAACCAATATGTGAGTAAATGTGGTAGATCAACTGAAAATATCATATCAGCAAAGCACAAATGGTGTGCTGAATTTCAAAAACTCTTAAATAGAAAGGAAAAGAGAAAGATGCAAGACCATCAGGCATAGGTAATCAGTTTGCATGCATATTTGTAGGACAGATGGCAAACTTACCACAAAGAGTAATTTTTAGTAATCAATATGCAATTTGAGAAGAAACATAAGAGAGTAAATGTTTCTCATCCTTCTTGGGCTTTGAAAACATGATTCTCTTGCATAAATTAATTTATCGTGTTAAATAATTAATTCGAGGAGATGACAAACATAATTTAAATTAGCTCCTAAATATTGCCTACACTCTTAAAAATAGAAACACATTTTTAATGCAGAAATACATTAAAACAACAAGCAATAACTGATGATCACTATTTAAAAATTTATCTCTATTGTTGAAAGTACTGCAGATGTCCCCCATCCCCCCCCAATTGATCCCCTACACCCTGCATCCGCCCCACCCCCAGGCCTTTCCCATACTATAGTCTGTGTCCAAGATCACTTTTAACACCCTGTGTTCCATTTTTAACATCAGAAACAAATGCAAAAACCATGTAATAATAGAGGATGGACTAAAAGCAGACAGCCTCCATCAGATAAAACCCACCCAAATTCCCCAATATTCCCCATCTCTGCCTATCTTGCATCCTAAAATTCTTTGATCGTGCATTTACCTTTTCTCAAAGTCATATATAGCATTTCTTCTTCACCTTGAGTCTGGAATTCATTTAATCACAAAGTCCAAAACTATTGATAGATATCCATACTATATTTGGGGTGAAGAGTATATTAATTCTGATTCTTCTGCTATTTAAATAACAAAATAAATACATCTATCATCAACAGTATGGCGGATGGGATTCTGTAAATTCAAAGCTAGTAGGAGGTCTATGTTTCACAGAATTACCCTAAAATATTTACCTTGTCTTTAAAAAGTGAAACCCAAATACCACACTCATTATAAGACAACACAGGTACAATGAGCATCAGCTCCTACAAATTGAAAGAAATCAAAAACAAAGAAATTTCATTAGCTCCATACAAGTCATCCTTTCTTTTCAACTACAGTTTAATTTCCTCTTTTCTTTCCTTCTCTTTTGTTTCAAGTAAGCACTTAGTAATGTGTTTAAAATAAATGTTTGATGGCTCTCTTTACCTAAGTGCAAAGATTTTCTATTTCAGCTTTTTAATACATTGCCTCAGCTTTCATCTATTCTTGACAATTTCCAACTGAAAAACCTAGAAGAAAAAATGAGTTCTGTTTTTGTCATAAAGCACATTATATGTTTCCCTGAGAGAAGTAGTTTGGGCTATAAATTCTTTTCCTTCCACAGGACATACGCACAGAGACCTTATAAATTTCATCATCATCTTACCACATACTCCCCGTGGAAATTAAAGTATGTCACCTATGTCCTACCTTTCACTTTTTCACGCATTCACAATGTAGAACTAATTTTAAAATATATCTCAGAAGTTAATGATTGGGAGAAGTAACTCCGAAAATAATATCTATCTTAAAGACAGGTAAGTAGATTCATCCATAAGGTCAGAAGAGTGTGCATTAGAGGTTATTTTTATTTTAGTGCAGCAAAAGTTTGAGAGAAAACTGAATACAGTGTTCACATGTTAAATAACAAATAGTCCTTACACTGCCTTGCTGTCGAAAGATCTCAGGAGGAAACCTTGGCATGTGGCTACGGTCACAACTGGGCCCTCTTCCCACTGTGAAACTTTTTACCTACAGAGCTTTGGCAGGATTCGTTATGAGGATCTGATTTAGTTTAGAGGTTCCCAAACACAGGCACATCCCCTGTGAGCTTGTTAGAAATGCTCATTCCTAAGCCCCGCCCTGACCGATAGAATCCCAATGCCTGCGGATGCAGACTATCAGCAGGACTCTCCAGGTGATTCTGAAGCATCTCAAAGTTTGAGAAACACTGGTTTCGTAGATGCCAAGCTTAATTATAAAAAAGGCAAATCATTACCATTATCATTCCATGAGTTCTTGTAGTAGTAGTCATATTTCTACAATAGGTTCTAAGGTTTTTTTTTGCAATTATCTATTGCACATGCAAAATAAGCTGGAAATACTAGGTGGCATCTGTCAAGATATGATAGAGGAAATTCATACACAAGACTAGGAGAAAAATGGGTCTTCATTGCACCCAGCTTAAGCACCATCATTTGATATTCAAGACTCAAAGTGGCATTCTCCAAAACTTGGCATTCTAGAACATAAACATAGCAGTCCATACCATTAAGTGATGCATAGCTTTAGCCCCTTGGTTTAGTCACATCACAGGGCCAGTATTATATAATGAATGGATGGTCTACATGAGCGAGGCCAGTCTTGACAATGTGAAAAGTACCCATAGCACAGGCCAATCTAAAATAATGGGCAATGAAATTGCTGATTGTATTTATTTGGAATTTTTCATTCTTTGTTTTTTAACTCTTCTCATTCTCTCTCTCAAAATGAGCCAGTAAGATTTAAAAGTTAGGGAGCTGGGTCAAACATAATCATAATATTGAGAAAAGTGCATAATATTGAGAAAAGTGCATAATCATAATATTGAGAAAAGTGCAAAACAGCCTGCTCTTGTTAAAGTCACTATCTGTTTTAGGTAAGCAGGATACCTAAAATATACCAGTGAAAGACCCATAAAAAGTTATTATCAAATCAATTATTTGCTGGATCAAACCCTCAGTTAAAATAGACTTTTAACACTTGCCATAAATAACACTTGCCTGGCTTGACTTTTTTTTTTTAATGAATGCAACTTATTTTTAAGTAGTAAGTTTGCCGAAAAACTGAGAGGGAAGTACAGAGAATTCCCATATATCCTTCAGCCCCATTCATATCTTGCATTAGTATCGTACATTTATTACAAAACCCAATACTGATACATTGTTATTAACTAAAGTCCATACTTTATAGGAGTTCATTCTCTGTGTTGTACATTCCAAGAATTTTCTTAGCAAATGTGTAATAACATGTATTCACCATTATAGTATCTACAGAATAGTTTCACTGCCCCCTAAAAATTCCCTGGTCTGGCTTAATTTTAAATTACATGATACTGGTAAGGACAGTTTAAAATCCATTTGGGATTTGGCTAGAATATCTTTAAGGCTTGTTTTTTTATTAAACTATAAAGAATGCTGCTAGCGAAGCTTATAGTTACATGAAAATATGTGACAGAAAGGTATAGTTGAGGATCCAGCACCTTGCTTCTTGTGTCAGCTCAGGCTGCTTTAACAAATTCCCATAGACTGAGTAAATTAAACAACAAATATTTATTTCTCACACTTCTGGAGGCTGGAAAGTTGAAGATAAAATCTTATCAATACCATGATCTTGGACTTTTCAGCCTCCAGAACTGTGAGAAATTGGAGTATCATGTGAATGAACAATAATGAAATAAAAGGCAGGATTTGCAAACTGGTTTGGCAAGTAAATTTAGTTAGTTTCCATGTTGATTTTTGCCTGAATAGTCTATGCAGTATGCAATAGCTAGGAAAGAAAAAGTATATGAATATAAATTTTAGCTTATGATTTTAAAATTTAAAACTCAAAGCTTTCTTTGCTGCATCAGATGAACTTTTTCTAAGCTCTTCAATTACCAACAAAAATCAAATGCTTTTCTATATGTTAGCGCATAATCAACTTCTGCTGAATCTCAAATTTGAAATGCACATCACAGATTTTTATATTCAGAACTTTTATTTGAATAAAGCACAATTGAAAAGTAAAGCTGAGATATTCAAGGTAATGACTACCTACTTTTCACTCTCTTCATTAAGTTAGCACAGCCAGGATATTGTGACTGCCTGTGATTTAGGACATTTTCCGGATGCACTATTTAGCAACAGTATTGTTAATGTGAGTTTTCAAAACCCTAAGCCTCTCCCCAATTTAGGTATTTCATATATATATGCATATATATATATATGCATACACACAGATTAATATTTGTGATGTGGTACTATTTAATTAGAAAAAATAATTATGCTCTTGTGACACTCCCCCCCCCCCCACATTTTCCGCCTGTCCTAATCTGCATGCAAATGTTCTCCACTGCCCTGTCCTAATCTGCATGCAAATGTTCTCCAGTGCCCTGACTTTTTTGCTCACTTTGCTCATATTATTAGGGGTAAAGCAGGGCCCTGGAGAGCAGTAACAATTTAAGACCACTTATAAAATGCATGGGGCCAGTTCAGCAACCCCTTTTCTAATCTACAACTCATTGTTAATATGTGATTTTTTTCTATTTCTAACATCTCTGCAGTATCATGCCAAAATCATTCCTTATTTGCATGGGTCTAAGTTCTTTTGCCTCTAACAGTATTTAAACTTTTTAATGCAAGATATTATATGTTAATAAATATAATTATGTTCAAATCTTTTGGTAAATAAATAATAATTTAACTGAACGGCTAGTATCAAAAACATAAGAATGTCCCCCACCATTGTACCCACCAGGTTGTTGGTCCTGCTGTAGCCACCGTGGGCATGAGCTCCAAGCAGTTCAACAGGGGGCCCTCATCAGGCCAAGGTCAAGAACTGGCTCCTGCCCAAATATGACCCTCAGTAGGAGGTGGAACTCCGCAGCTGGGTGGAGGGACTCACGGGCCTGTCTATAGGTCCCCACTTACAGAAGGGTCTAAAGGACGGAATTACCCTGTGCACACTCATGAATAAGCTGCAGCCGGGCTCGGTCCCCAAGATCAGCCACTCCATGCAAAACTGGCACCAGCTAGAAAACCGCTTCTACTTCATCAAGGCCATGGCCAGCTACGGCATGCACTCCGTGGACCTATTCAAGAGTGGGCCCATGACACAGGTGCAGGTGTCTCTTCTGGCTCTGGCAGGGAGGGCCAAGACCAAGGGGCTGTAGAGTGACATGGACATTGGCACCAAGTACTTAGAGAAGCAGGAGCAGAACTTCGATGATGGCACCACGAAGGTGGGCCAGTGCGTCACCACGCTCCAGATGAGCAGCACAAGTGTGCCAGTCAGCCAGGTATGATGGCATATGGCAAGGGAAGACATCTGCATGACCCCAAGGGCCATATCCTGCCACCCATGGATCACTCAACCATCAGCCTGAAAATGGGCACAAACAAATGTGCCAGCCAGGTTCCTGGGACCTGCAACACTTCTACAACACCAAGCTGAGGACCAACAAGTTTGACAACTCTTCCATGTCTCCGCAGATGGGCTACACACAGGGGCTACACCAGAGTGCCCAGGTCTTTGGCCTGGGAGTGCCAGATATAGGACCCCAAATGCTGCCCAGAAGGCCCAGTGGCCAACAGAGCTCCAGGGTCAGTTGGCAATTGCCCAAGCCCAGTGAAGGCCCCAGAGTGCCCCCACAGTCCCCTGCTACTAAGAGGAGGCAGTCTACTGAGCCCACCCCCCCTTGCAGGGTGTCTGCATATCATCACCCCATCTGGGATTTTGGATAGCTCTATGTTTTCATCTTGTTTTTCTGTGTGTTTATAAGCTTCCAGCTGAGGGCCTGTGAGGCCAGACCCTCAGATGGTGAAAGGTGGGGGTCTCTGCCTGGGCACATCCAGGTAGCACATTTTCCAGTAGGTTTTGGGGCAAGCTCTGGGGGGAAGAAGAAACCTGTGCAGGGAGGGAAAGTGGCCCCAAATGGCTTCTGGTAATTTTGTCCCTCTTCCTTTTTCTCTGCTGATCAGTTTGTGGTTTCTGGACACATAGAAGTTTCAGGCAATTTTAACAAAACAAAAGTAATTTATTTTTGTTTTTGGTGTAATAGAGTGGGTATGGTGGAGGAGGGTGCTGGGAAGGAAGTCCCCTGGGAGAGGGCCAGGCCACAGTCCCCAGGTATTTTAGGAAGGGGATTTCCCTAGGATCCTCCCAGGGAACCAGTAAGGAAACTGAGGCACAGACAGGACAACAGGACAATAGAGTTCTGAGTAGTTGAGACAAAACCAGAACCCCCTCACCCGGCCTGGCTGGTGTGGCTCAGTGATTGAACATTGATCTATGATCCAGGAGATCACGGTTTGATTCCTGGTCAGGGCACATGCCCGGGTTGTGGGCTCGATCCCCAGCAGGGGGCTTGCAGGAGGCAGCGGATCAATGACTCTCTCATCATTGATGTTTCTATCTCTCTCTCTCCCTTCCTCTCTCTGAAATCAATAAAGACATATTTTAAAAAATAACAAAAAACACCAGACCCCCCCCTACCCCTATTCCATACTTGTCCCCTTTCCCCCATCAAGAACTGAGCTGGGACCCCCACGAGGGGGCCCTCCCTGGCACCAGCCCCACCCAGGAGCCTGGGAGCAAGAGACAATGTGAAATACCTACTGAGCACCAAAGGCAACAGGAATCTCTTTTTCAAGGAGGGGAAAAAAAGCATAGAATTATCAGATAATGAAAATATCTCTAAATCTTATATTTATCCTTTGCTACAAGTAGAAAAAAAACCACACCTTATGATATAGAAAATTCTGTAAATCACTTTTTTTTTTTTTTTTTTACATATCTACTTTTTAAAATGAATTTTATGCATCTGGGTTTTATTCATATTATACAAGAACAAAATGTTTTATTGGAGCCTACGGTTCATCTGGCTATTTTATAAGGAAATATGTACAAGAAAAGCTAAATTTTTAGTAAATAAATGTTTTGTTATAGAACAAGATTCATGATGATTTTCTGTTCTCTGCAGAGTTCTATTTTCATCCTTTAGCTTCTAAATGGCATTGGCATCACTATGATGTTGTTTAATCTAGCATGAAATGCCACAATAAATAATATATTATACGCTGCTCCCCCCACAAATTTGCAATAATTAAATATTCTTGTTGCTTTATCCCTAAGAGAAAGTCTAATATATTTATGCATGATGCTGACACCACGGCTCTCTTTTACAAGCTTTGATCCGACTGCAGATGAGTCTTAAGTCCCTTATTTGTATACAAATCATAACCTTAAAATCAAGGCATTAGGCTAAAATTTTGTTTGAAGTCTGTATTCAGAAATGCAATTAATAGCGCCTGTGAACTCATGCTATAAAATGTGCAATGCTAGTGAAATTTAGTAAAGTGTGTTTAAATGTCTTAAAATATACTACCACTAATATTGCATGAAATTCAGAGTACAGGTGCCTGAAGAATCTAAAAGAGTTATTTTTATCAACTACTTTATCTTGTCAGTTCATTTGTAGAAAAACTAAAATTAGTGAAACAGTTTAATAGATTTTTTCCTTCATCAAATTTATTCTTTCCTAGGCCAGATTTTACAGAGCCTGGCCATTTGCCCACTTCTATGGCTACCTGAATGAGAAGTCCTATGTGGGAGAACCCGGCAAATGCAAGTAAACAAGCAAACAAGGCACAATCCAAATTTTGCTGATTTTTATGTACAGTAAATTTGAGAACCATGGCCTTAGTTATATATGTAAATGTTTTCAAATATTTAACAGCAAAGAATCCTGTTTCTACAATCCTGAAGATGCAAAATATATGCAAACTGACAGCAGGTTCTTTGAAAGCCTATGATACTATTTTCATTTACAGGTGTGATTATATATATTTAAACACAAGGTTTTATAGTGGAGGCACTGCTATTTATAGCGAACCTTCAGAGGTTCAGAGTGAGGTTCTTTAAAATTAATTTCATACCCAAACTGCCTCTTCAGATGGTGGAGGTATTTGCACATTAAGAGGTTCTTTCGGTTTTGCACAATTTATTGTTTTAAACCAAGAACATAGAAATAACTTATCATAATTCTTCAGGCTAATAAGAATTTGGCTGAAAAGCCAAAACAACTAGGTAGAGTTCTCAGGAAAAGGCATACCTCTAATATATAAACCAACTATCTGTACTTGAAGAAAAAAAGAACATTTCCACTCTACTGTTTCCCCCAACAACGCATAGATGGAAAGAAATGTTTCAGAAATTTATGAGAAATCACAGTGTAAAGCTCACATAGAAAATGAGAAAGGTTTGAGGGGCTGCAAAAATCTGTAGGGGGCCTGGAGAAGTGCTTATCAGAATTATCAGCTTAAAAAATACCATGATAAGAATGCAATGAAAGCTACCCCTGGATTGCTTAGCAGGGAAAGAGCTGCGACGGATCGATTTAAGAGTTCTCCTGTAGATGCTGACGGGTTATCAACATGTACAGTTTGCAGGGAGAGAGGAAGAGAAAGAGAGATCCTAAAATGTTTCAGAAGTTTGGGGAACACAACCCCCAAACTCTAATTTCACTCATAAAAAACATTTTAATGCATGGCCACAATTCATGTCCATAAAGGGTTATTCAAGTATTCTTTTTTCCTTCCTTATTGAGAATTTTCCTAGGCAGATTTTTGTAGCCCATCTGTGCTTATTTGTTAACTCTTGTTGGAGTCTTTGCTTTGGGTGAAGACCATTCACCTTGGTGCTAATTAGCTTGGAAGTTATTATAGTTAAAGTGATGCCTTAAAGGACATGGTGTGACCAGCTATGATCATGCACTAATATTACAATGAATTTATTTATCAAAATTGCTAGCCAGTTTCCCAGCCAGAATCTGAAGCTATAAAACAGGATTGTGTTTCCATACCAACATATATGAAATAGAAATATCTCTACCAATGTTTTCACTAATTTTGCCCATTTTATTTTCTTTCAAGTGTACATTTCTTTACCTTAATCACATGCACAAACTAAGCAAAATGTACCTGTTTCTGAATATGTGTCTATATAAAGCACACACTTAAAAAAATTAAATTACTGTTGCTAAAAAGAAATGACAAAGATTGTACTGGCTCAGAAAACTTTTAGTTTCTTCTTGAAACAACTCATTTTTTTAATCAGTGTTTTAGTAAAGTAAATCCACATTAATCTTGAAGCCCATAACTACTCTTTCTCAAATTATACATAATTATAGTGTGATGAATTTTACTCACTGTCTGTACTATGTGACCTTAAGCAAGTTTCCTATTTTCTACTAACCCCATTTTCTTAATTGCATATTATTTTTTTGTGTTTTATTTTCAAGAGCACAATAATATTGCAGTAAAAGATATGTCTTATCTCCACTAGAGCTTCACTTTCCTTTTATAGGAGATGGTATGTGGTTGACTTAAATATGACTTTTTTATTAAATTGGTAATTTAAGAGCATGATAGAGAGAAAATTGAAATCGTAGTCTCAATACAGATTGGTCATGTACCATTAAGAGAATTAATCTTATGGCTTTGATTGGTGACCTTCTATCCCTAAAAACTCCGACTGTTCTAAAATTCCAGAGTTCAGCCACAATATATTTTCAATTTTCACTTTATTGGCAATAGAATTAAATTGTTTTAAAACTATAAAATGATAATAAAACACATTTAGAATGGGTAATTACCATTTATAAATACTTTATCCATGAATCATCTTATAAACTTTTTATAATAGCCTATTTTAGAAATAAGGAAATTAAGATCCAAGACATGTTAAATTGCCTAAAATCCTTCAGCTAGTACCTACAGAAACTACATTTGCAATAAAATTCTCTGATTCTAAATTTTCTATTCTTTATAAACCTCTTACAGAAAATCACAATATAACTTCTTTCTTGAGATGATGCTTTTAATTTAAGCCCTGTGGTCAACTGGAGTTGGCTTGAGAGAGCTCACTGTATGCATCACTTCTCAATTCTGTGTCCAGTGATGTTAATTTATTGGCTTGAAATCAGCCATGGTTGGAGTATTTAGCCATGAAAATTGGGAAGTGCTACAAATCAGGCCCTTTTCCCCCAAAAGAGACAGTTATTAGACATTTACAAACACAACACTTGGGCTGGACCTAAACTACATTTCTGATGCCACTCAGTATAAAAATCTATAATTTTTTTATCATAGATATTTTTTATCCCAATCTACAATAAGGTGATCAGTTTCTCAGGGGTAAAAATAATCCTCCTTATTTAAACAGGTATATATTTCATCAAAATATATCAATTAATATACTAAATTATATTGAACTTTTACTGATATTTATAGTAAATGTCACCAGTACTATGAAAGTTCTGAACCTTGAAATTTCTATGAACATTACCAGCAGGTAAAGCACACATGGTTTGCTAGGATTTTCAGCCATGTTCATGAATTCTATTGTAGCTCAGTGCAAATTCATCTTTCCCTAGTCTTCTGTTAGTTTCCTAAGCCTTTATATACTCTAATAAGAGCCCAAGAGTAACCTCTTTTCTCAGTCATATTGCTTTTCACTATGTCAACCCCCATAAGATAGATGAGTTTACCACAGCATGCCTTTGTAGTACCATGTCAAACTATATATAACAGTTTCAGAGGTAAAATGTATTTCTGTACTTCAGGGTGCCCTTGTCAGAGTATTGTTTGAATAGTTATCTTTTGTATTGGAAAACAACACCCCTGCATCCTTTGCATGGGATTGTCATCCATCAGGCTATTGGCCTACCCAGTTTTGTCTGCCATCAAAATTAGACTATACGACCAGCCTTAGATAGGTCACTGGATCTGTTGTTTGAGGCTGTGCTGCCTCATTCTGCCCTACCTAATTTATAGTCTTCAAACAGAGGCATTATATTTCTTCTGAACACTTGTTACATGCCTGTCACTATCACCAACAAAGAGCTTTAACTCATGATGTTCTTCAAAATCTCTAAAACATTTGTTTTTTACTTCACTCTGAATGGCCCTTTTAGTGTATAACTTGGCTATTGCTTAAAGTAACCTGTTCTCAAAGGAGTTAACTGTTTTTAATTGTTTTTGCAGAAACCTATGCCATACAGTTTTACTAGTTTGTTTTATCCAGTTCTTTGTTTTAAACCAAAGGCTATTAAACATTCCATAATTAAAATAGAAAATATAAAATTATGGAGATCTAATAATAATGCATATATAAATTGCACAAAAATGGCAACTATGTTTGAAAATGAGCTGTATGAGAAAAATCATCATATAACAATACGCAAAAAAAAGATGGCTATAAACTGGAAATGAATATGAAATCAGATACAATGCTCAAGAGTGCATTTACCTAAAAGTTTCCCTAATGCTAGAAGATCATTAAATTAGTTCTCCATGACTCTAGAATAAACAGAACCATTCTTAAAAAGTCATGCAGTGAGAATTAGGATTCACAAATCATGGGAAATGATGGGCCTCAGGGGTGGTATGCCTATGAATGCACAGACTTATGTACTTAATTATTTTAACTGGCGTTTGAAATGAGCATCAAAATTGGAATAGCTGTGTTTGACTATTTTCAACTGATGGGTCAAGCTTGGTAATGTGTCCTTCTTGTTCTTCTCCCTTTACATGTCAGCCTCATGATGATTAAACCAGGGAAGGTGCAAACAGAGAACGGGTCATCAGGCTGGAAGGAGAAAAAACTTAACTACAGAGAGTACTCGGTATGCCACGAGAGTAGAATTTGTACGCAAAACTGTTTAGGAAATTAATCAGGATCTCAATATCTACACATTTCTACTCTCAAATCTACCATCAATTCTTGATTTTTTTCTGAAATATAGTTGTCTCAGGTAGAAAATTTGGAACCAACTAACTTCTAATATATCTGCAACCTTCACATCTACTCACAAGGTTTGATCAATTTAATTTCATAAATATATCTATTCAACATTAGTGTCTTCACTGTGGGCTTTATCTTTAATTCAAGTTAAGGCTACAGTCTATAAACAGGCCTCCTTGTCTCTGTTTTCTTTCCTTTCTAATTTCCTCCGCCATGCTCAGCCTAGCCTTGTAAAATTCACATCTGATCATAACACTCTTGCATTTAACTTCCAGTGATTCATTATGACTTGCAATGTAAAATCACATTTCTCAGTATAGCACCGAAGGCTCTTTACAATGTGGTGCCTCTCTACATCTCTATAGTACCACTTGGCAAACTTCTCAACTCTGAAATTCATTAGGACTAAACTCAAATATCACTTTATTTGACCCTAGGACTTCATATGACAGACTATAATTGAATTTCAGGAAAATTCTCAATTTAAGGTTTCCATTTTCCTGAATAAAATCATTAAAAAACAGATAGATCCTTCTTCTGGAAGATCAGAAAAAGCATTTGGGATATTTACCTAAAATGATGTAAAATATTTGTAACTTAAAATGTCAAAAATATATCTGCAGAATTTACAAACATTAGGTCCCTATAATGTGGGCTTCTGGATTAAAGCCACAAATTATATTTTAGGTTATAAGAGAAAGCCGCAAGTAGGCTTTTAGCTAATATTTTGTTCGTGTTTATTTTTAAACTTTATGGAATTCATTGCATTTCTTCCTATTCCTTCAAATAAGGCTGTGTGTGGTAGCATCTAATTGCAATATGGTACTTCATCCAGGGGCTTTCAGATATGCGTGCTCTTTCAGATGTGGAAAAAAGCAAAAAAATAAAAATGCATGCTTTTAAGAGAGAAAAAGGCCCAGACCCCTGCTGAGAAAACAACTCCAACTTCATGCACTGCTCACAAGTGGATAACTCCATCACTTTGGCATCTGTTCTGTGTGTGCATCTCCAAGACTAGGAATTTAGGACAATCTAGCTCTAGTTGGGTGGTAAAACAACAAAGAAGATATATCTGTAGTTTGTGTGGTAGAAAGTAATTTTCAGTCTCTTCTGCTTTCTCAAAATTCAACATATATCAAATTCAGAAGCTATAGAATAACTGGTCCATGCAAAAGATACACTGAATTTAAAAATATTAATTTTGTCATCCATTCCAGGCCTATTTTAAAGTTACCTTCAACTATTAGCTGTCTGGCTTTTTACGTTAAAACCCCCATGCATTTTTTATTTGCCTAACTGAACACATAAGATTTGTACAGCTCTGTATGGGTTAGACACTCTGATTCTACCCTGCTACATTTAGTGCATTGGATCTTTCTATTTTCCTTACAAATGTGTTGTCATCCCACTCATCTGAAAGGAAATACTGAAGTGTATAATCTACCCTAGTCTTTACCTCAACATTTTCCATAAGAGCAATCTTTCTTCCACCTATACTTCAATATTTCTATTTTGCACTTCAATCCTATTATCTCAATTTTCTCATGAAATTATTACTCATTAACTGTTCAAATCCATATGTTCATGGAAGAGGTAGCAACTGCTGATCACTTTCCCTTTCTAGAAACTCTAAACATCATGGCTCAATAGCTTTCTTTCTGATCAAAAAGCCATTCAGGCATGATCTTGTAAAGAGGAAAGGATAGTTTTCGGTAAATGATGCTTTAACTTCAGTTAGATTGAGAGGAGTTCACTAATAAAAAACGGGGACAAGGGGAAGATATATTCCAAAATGGCAGAGGAACTTGTAAGGTTCTGAGAAAAGGATCATGTTACCTATGAAAACCTTCAATACAGCCATGGTCAGCAGAGTATGAGCAACTATGCAGAGAGTGAAAGAAAGTGGAGCTGGCATGATAGGAAGGGGCCAAATTGTACAGAGCTCAAGGGACATATCACTAATTGGGGTCTATATTCTAAATCAATAAGAAGTCACTGAGTAGGTTTAACAAATGGCATGGTATGGTCAGGTTTTATTTTTAATTAAAAAATATGTTTTATATGGAGAAGAATTTGGAAGATGGAAAGAGATGGCATAGAAATAACAAAACAAGACAAGTACAAAGGAGTCGAGATTAGGATTCTAGAGAGAGAAGTGGAGAGATGTGAATGGCATTCAGGCGGTAAAATCGTCAGGCTTTGTGATGGAACATGAAGAAAAATGCTGTGTTTATGTATGATGTCTCCATATACAGAGGGTAGTCTCATTTACTAAGACAGAGAGCACTGAAGGAAGACAAGATCTGCAGGAGAATAGCATGAATTTATTCTTGGACACGTGGCAGACTCAGGCAGTTAAATATATAGTTCTGACATTTATAGGAAAAAAATGCAACCGTGCATGGCAAGGGTTGTTTTTAGAGCTAATATTAAATTGATTGGACTTCATCAGAGGCAAGATTTAAAAACAATACACAATGTACTGATTGTTATTGTTTAATTTTTAAAAGCTCAGAATTCCTTCTGTGGGAACATTTCAACAATTTTATAAAATTTTTAAAAATGAATGTTTATGATATAAATGAAAAATGGATAGTATCTATCAGTAAAAATTTTAGATATTCAGGAATATTCTTTGTAGAGAAATTCCTGGCATTACCTCTTTTCCAAAGCAAAGGCAGTGACGAACTCCTTAGTGAAATAACTTCAGAGAGGCATTGAGAAGACACAGTCAATATGTGCTGCATATGCATGACTGATACACTAACAGAGCTCAATAAAAATTTAGTGAAATAGCTGCAAAACTGTCTCATATACTTCCTGGAAATCAGGTTCTTGAAAGAATTTTTTGCAAGTGTTTTGTTTTTATAGTCAATTCATGTTTAAATTATTTGTAAATGTCGGAAATGTCTCCCTCTACTATACAATGGTTTATATATTGTGCAATGTCCCACATATAGATAAATTTATAGATCAGGGGTGTTCAATTTCATTCTATTTAAAAATGTAGTAGCTTTTAGTAAATGCTAGCTCAGAAAAGGTTTTCCATTTTATGAAGGAATGTTAGTTTCATAATCAGTTCTTTTGTGTCAGCCCACCATGGGGAAAACAGAAATAAATAAATAAATACATAGATTCTTGACTTTGTTAAGGAATTTGAATCAGAGAAGCAGTGATATCATGGAGATATTGAAGACCTGAAGTTTGGCTAACTGGAGTTCAAGTTGGCTTTCCACCAGCAGACGGAACCAGGGATGGTTAGTTCAAATCTGGTTCCCAATCTCACACCCTGCAGGACCAGGATAACAGTAGCTAGGCCATAGGCACAGAGTAAGAGAATGATATAAACCCCTTAGCACAGTGTTGGCTAATGGCTCAATTACATTATTTGTGTTTATCAATCAGTAATACTAGGTCAGGCCACTCAACCTTCAGTGCTATAATCAAAGAGATTTTGTATAAAAACTAACTTGATATGACTTTCAGAGCGCTCAAATGTAACACTTAACCCAAATAGCTAACTTGTTTCTCAGGTTCTTTAGAATTACGCATTTAACTACCGAAGTAATCTGAATATGCTTTTTAATGATTTATCCAACAGTTTTCTATTTCCTAATATCACTACTACTTTTAGATAATTTGTCCTTTCAGAAGCAGTAGCCAAACATCCAATGTGTCTATCATATATAATACAACTTTAAAATAAGAAGCCTATCTAAACTGGTAAACAGTTTTTTATCATTCCAAAATTTGTCACAAACCATTTTCTCCCACTTTTATTTGGGCAGTAACAAAATATAAAAGAGCTGACAATGAGTAAAGGTTGTATTTAAAGATAAAGCAAGAAGTTTGTTGCCCGATAGCAAATTTGGGGCACTTAGGAAATTTATATCCCTATAATCTCAGGATAATATGAAAAAAAGCCATCAAATTCCACTCAATGCAGATGTCCCTAAATTAACTGGCATTTTTATGTTTTAGTACTAACTTAAGCAATGGAATTTCAAAATAGAATTAAAAATAAGATTGCATTTATTTAGATTTGCCTCAAAGTTTGGTTTGATTTTTTTTTTTTTTAATCTTCAGCTGAGAATATGTTTGTGTGTGTGTGTGTTTTAAATGGACTTTAGAGAGAGAGGAAGGGAGAGAAACATTGTTCAGTTGCCTCTCATACTAGCCCTGACTGGGGATCACCCCCAAACCTAGGTATGTGCCCTGAGCAGGAATCTGCCCAGACCAGGAATTGAACCCACAACCTTTTGGTGTACTGGATGCCGCTTCAACCAACTGAGCCAACTGGCCAGGGCATGACTTCTTTTTTCAAAATTTATAGAAATTTACAGTTTATAGAGGGCATGGAGCAATCAAATAATTATTCCAAAAAATGTTAATTTTCATAATCATTGGCCATGTTTTCCAGCATACACTATGAATGTGTATTAACTTCTTTACTATTCTCTTTTATTCTTTTCCAGAGTCTGAGTTTATTAAAAATATCCAATCATCTTTTCATGATTGATTGTTTCTTATGAGGAAGGTAAAATGTACACAAACATACACAACATCCAAATCTGTAAGTAATCACTAAAATTGTCATTGGGTCCCAGGGGCCAAAAGATGAAATGCAAAGGTAAAGACAGACATCAGACAATGAGAAAGAAAGCTCGAATGAAGGAAGAGAGAAAAAATGTGGGATGGCCTCATGATGACTTAAAATTTCCAAGATAAATTAGCGAATCTTTTGAATTTCTAAAATTCCAAGGCAAATTCAAGCTTATAAGCTATATAGAAGAATTGAAAACTAGCAAGGTAAATAAAGGTGCAGTCCATATTTTTAAATTTGATTACTTATATCTACATTTTAAATATGCATGTCATCTATCCACATATAAAATTTATATTATACATAGGGCATTAATTTGATTGTCTTTCCCAGGTAAAATTCCATGTGGTTTTTGTATTTTGTTTTTTACATCTCAACTGGTGCAGACCAGTGTTTGAACATGTGATTGGTTTGCACATAACATATAATTCAGTTACAAGACTTGGCAAAAGTTCAATCTTTATTGTTTTTAATTCAAAGAGTTTTTAACATGTCATATCAACATAGGCTTTGTCCTTGGCACTCTTCAGCTAAACATGTATTATAGCTCTGGATACTGTGGCAGATAAAAGAGGAAGTGTATTGCTTATTTGGAATCTTTGAAAAGTTAGAAATCTAAAAAGCACTATTATGTCTACATGTCAAAGTACATATATATTCACAGAAATAAACAAGTATATGCATGTGAAGGACTAATAATATTTAAGCTGGTTGCATTAATAAAAATGCTTCTACTAAGTTTCCTGTTATTGTTAAAGCCAGAAAATTTGCCTTATCAAGAACATGATCTCCCTTAGGATGTTTCTATATTATGTTATAGACAAATTGCATGTCAGGAGAGATCCTAATTCACTCAATGGCCAACTTATTTTTCTGTTCTCCCATAAAAGTGTTGCAACAAAAATGCACAGATATACTGCTATACAGCATTAACTACAAAGGAATTAGGTACAAGCAGAAATGTCCCTGAGAAAAGATGTGAGCATCCCCAACCACGTGAGGATCCACTTAAGTATTTGATCCAATGCACTTTCCACTCAATTTCACTCTTTGCTATGTAGTAAAGAAATACACCTTTAAAATGTAAAGGATACTGTCATTTAATTCACATAAAAGTAACTCAAGCAATGTAAAATCCTCATGGATTGGGCAGTTAAAATCTACTAGTGCTCTACAATATATATAAAACTAAATTAAAGAAATTCATCCATTTTCCCTTGACACTTAGTACTTCTGAAAATCAAACCCAGAGTAACTAATACATAGTAATACATAGCAAAAATGTCTTAAAAGGTAAAGTTTCATCCTAGCCTTCCAAGTATGTTTACTGTGAAGTAATATTGATGATGAGAACATAGTTCCTAGCAAATCATTATCACTCCACTATCTAAACAGATCTGTAGATAAGTACATATACATTAGACAAGACAGAAATTTGAAAATGGTTCACTAGTTCTTCAGGATGGGTGAAACATCATTGCTTTTTTTCTTTCCTTTCTTTCCCCCCCCACAATGTTCTTATCCTAAGGGATTGAGATTGATTGCTTCATACAACTCATGGTGACAAAAAGATTTACAGTTTTTGATCATGGCTCCTAGTATAGGCCTCGGCATGGTGAGGTATTACTGGGAAGACCGTGCGCATTTGAAGATGAATTGGTCCGAGGAGGACGGCTGGAGAGCTCGCGGCTCAAGCTGCAAAGTCGCAATTTGTTGTGACATCCTGTTTCACTGCTTTGGCCAGTCCTTCTAGTTCATACATTTAATAACAAGTTGATGGATTTTTTTTTTTATATTAGGTGCTTCAAAATTTTATTGAGAAAAATTTTCTTTTGTGACCTACAGAAAAGTAAAATATGAAGAACAATACCCTATACAGAGAAAAAACACACCTAAGACAAAAATCCATAAAGGACGTGACCAATAAATAATATATGAGTAAACCTATTGAGTTTGGTATCCTTTCAAATACTAGTGTAATTTTATAGAAAGGGGCATAAATAGAGGTAACAGTTGACCTCATAACTGAGTTTTTTTAACTTTTAAAAATCTACCTACTATCACTGTGGTGAAATACTACCATTTTCTGTAATTTTAAGTGGGTAATTCTGTGAAAAATATAACATTTCTAATGCAGAAGTTAAGAATTCAAATAGATTAGTTTCATGTTTATACTTACGTAGTTTTTTCCCCTTTTTTAAATATGTTGTTGTTAATATAAATGGAATTTACTGTTTTAAACATTTCTATCTATGCCAGATTTCAATGATGGTTTAGATAATAGTGGATCTTTTATTTAAATAAAGATAATATTTATACTACTTAATTCTAGAAGGTCCAGTGAAATGGAAATAATATATTCATAGAATTACATTAAAAAAGCTATATTTGAAAAATACTATCTATGGTATTATACCACTATCAAACTTCAGTAAGAGCAATTATAGCATCAATTAAATAAGTTAAACTAAAATATATAAGTCAAAATTACTTTTAAAGAGCAACAACAGGCAAATGTCATGCTGTGGGTTGCTGCTGTTCAAATGTGAAAGCTGAGTTAATCCTGCCAGTGCCCTAGATCCTTGAGCTCACTCAGCATGACCCTTCTCCTTCCCAAGGGACCTGATGATCCAGCAGATCCCTGACACTTCCAGGCCTCTGCTGGCTGCCTGTGAAACAGCAGGAACAAAAGAGTCACTTGGAAAAGGCTGGAACTTAAACCTGACTTTCACTAGTATTTGCCTCTTGTGACCTTTTGTTTTATTTTGTTTTTCTTACTGAGGTTTCCCTCCATTGTCAGAGTTGCCATCCAACTTTCTGAAATTATTTTCTCATGGAACCAAATCTGATTTTAAAAAATATTTTATTTATTGATTACAGAGACAGAAAGGGAGAGGAGAGAGAAGCATCAATGATGAGTCATTCATAGACTGCCTCTTGCACGCCCCCTATCGGGGCTGCAGCCCCCAACCCAGGCATGTGCCCTGACGGGGAATCCCAACAGCGGCCTCCTGGTTCATGGGTCGAGGCTCAACCACAGAGCCATGCTGGCCAGGCCCAAATCTGATTTTGATAGAAGGAAATGGTTCTTTCTAATTCTTCCTCCATGTCTTCAGCCATCTTCCTGTAAAAATTTCTATTTCTATTTACTTTGGGAAGTTTCTCCCCCCCCCCCCCCCCCCATTTCTAGGCAGTGAATTTCTTCCTCAGTTGATTTTCTCTCAAATTGCATTGTGTTCTTGATGTACTTTAGGTGGTATCTGAAGTTTCTGAATCTCACGCTGAAGCTGTAAATTTTGAGACTTAGGATACTTGCTCAGTTTGGAGACTTCTTACTTATCCTGTAAGCTCTTCATTTATGTGATTCTCTTTGCATAATTTTGGATGTTTCTTGCTTTTTAAAGGAAACACTTAAGAGCATCAGCGAGTTTCTTCAAATCAAATCCTGACTGACATACTAGGTGATCTTCATTTTCTAATTTACACTTTTTCTCTAATTCTAAGTGGCCATCCATGTGGTCTTTAGAGATCAGGTAAACTTATGATATTCATCATGGTGTCAGTACAGAGTTTTCACTGCCTCCCTTTAACATTCATGACCTGTTTCACTCACATGGTTTGAGTTTTCAGGAATTTCTTTCTGTTCCTTTAATTTCTGCATTCTGCTTCCATCCTGCAGTTTCTTGGGCACAGGGTTGTAGATTTTCCTTAGGATGAGTATTTTCATTCAGATCCTCCATTATTTTCTTCTAAAGTTGTTCTACATGGTTCTGAGAAGCTTTCAAGATGTTTTTTGTATTAGTCACTTGGGACTGGAAGGATTTTGAGGCATGTTTGAGTGATGTTGTCTGTCCTTAAAGGCAAGTCATCATCAACCCATAAAGTGAACATAAAGTTAAGGGGCTCACATTTCTGTCCTTTTTTGAGAAAGTCTACAGCATCCTAAAGTGAAAACCTGTTTAGATTTTTATTAAGTGCTCCCAAACACAGCATTTTTAACTACAAAGTGTTGGCCCCCATCAGAGGCAACTTGAGGGCCTCACAGAATTGAGTAATATTCCAATCTTACTGGTTTTTTGGTACTTCTACGTGAGCAGAAACTCTTTTGGGTAACACTTTTCTCTCCCTGAAATATGTCAGTTCTTCAGTATCAAAACCACCATAGTAATACATGCCAGAGGCCTGGGACTTGCCTGAAATGTTGAGACAACGCCAGCAGAATACTGCATAGCTGCTCCAGAAAAAGCTAGGGAGATATTCCTGTGGCAGTCAGCAGGCCCAAACAGAAATGGTACACGTGCAGTGAAATTGGGGAGGTCCAAAGTGCTGACTGCAGCCAAGACCTGCCTGGAGCTCAGGGACACTCTAGGCCCCACCTGGCGCTACAGCATACCTAGAGGATTAGAAGTGAAGGACACATAAAGAGCTTCCCAGACAAGAAGAAGCTAAAGGAGTTCCTCAGCACCAAACCAGTATTACACGAAATGTTAAAGGGTCTTCTTTAAGAAGAAGAAAAGAGAGATAAACAAATATGAATAAAATGGCAATAAATACATATCAACAAATGAATCTAAAAAACAATATAAAGGAACGGGCAGAACAGAAATAGATTCATAGATACAGAGATCATTTTGATGGTTGCCAGATGGGAGGGGGATGGGTGAAAAAGGTGAAGGGATTAAGAAGTACAAATTGATAGTTACAGAATAGTCAGGGGGGTGTAAAGTACAGCCTAGAGAATATAGTCAATAATATTGTAATAACTATGTATGATATCAGATGGGTACTAGATTTATCAGGATGATCACTTAGTAAGTTATATAATGTCTAATCACTGGGTTGTACATCTGAAACTAATATAATATTGAATGCCAACTGTGGTTAAAAAATAAAAATAAATGTTTAAAGTAAAAAAAAATAAATTTTAAACTAAAATCAAACAAAAAACCCTGGAGGATTAGAGCAGTGCCCTGCCATATCTCCTTTCCACACACCAGCATGTCAGAGCATAATTGCGTTGCCCACATGCTTGAGTGAAGCTTATTCACCTAAAGTTTCCTTTTGCCTCAGAGGAAACTTTCCTGATCTTTCCTCCAAAAAATCTCAGGGATCTTGCTTCTCTAAAGGCTCCCCTTCTCCTTGTGTTTGGTCAATGCAGGCAGACAAAGGAAAGAACTGAAAGTTCTCCATAAAGGTATCCAATAAGAGACCTGGATTCCAATTGTAAGATCTCAGGAGAAATCAACTGGCAAGTTCCAAAAGTGTTATGGATTCCGTGGAGCCAAAATGTCCCCATTCAATCCGAGTGATCCTGAATGAAGATGACTCTGGGGTGACAGAGTAGCCTAAGGTCCTTTGCTCATGTGGCCCTACTATCTTCAGTATATGCCTACCAAGTCTCCCCTGGGATGGTCTCCAACCTACCAAGTCATCTTCAGAACTGTGTCTCTGAGGAAGATGCTTTTCCTTAATTTTGCCATCTTTGATTTCTTTAAACCACATCTCATTCTTCAAGCATCTCTCTGGCAGGCTGAGACTCAGAGGCTTCTTGTTCAACATCTAGGATGCTGCTATGAGCGACTCAACCTCAGGACTTTTACCAGTGACAGAAATGAGGGAATTGTTAGCTGAGGCCATTCTGGGGTCCTGAAGGTTACCGGGTTTCAGGCTGGCAAGCCCCCACTCATACCCAATGGATGTGGCTGAGAGGTTTTATTCTAATAGTGCTGAGAGGAGGAGGTGGCCAAATGCCCTTGTTGCTTCCAACTCATTTATTTATTTCAAAAAGAAATCCCCATTTAAAAGTTTATAACCTGTTTCCGAAAGTAAACAATTTTACCTTTGGGGGTGGGGTAGGGAGGGAGACCCTGGGACAGTACTGTAGTCTTTAGTCTCTAGACTCTTAGACTTTGGTCTCTAAATTTTTAGTTTTTTAGACTCTAGTCTCTGATGAGGCTAGGAACACATGGTGAATACCTTAATCCAAAATGAGGAGCTCCAGTAATAATACTGTGTGGGGAAGGGGTATAAAAAGAAAGCTCTGCAGGTGCCAGGGTGGCCCCAGAACCTCAGAACACAACTTGCTGCTCCCAGGCACCCGTTTGTGTCTCATCCCTGAATCGAGAAAGATCTCTGGGTACCTGTGGGTAGAAGAAACCCTCTTAGGTTTCTTCTCTGTCAGGAACAGGATTGACAGCATCAATAATCTTGGTCTTGAAAACAGAGGTTTTTGTCTACTTAGTTCATTTTTTTAATTGTGACAAATGTACATAACATAAAATTTACCATTTGAACTACTTGTAAGTGTGCAGTTCTGTAGCATTAAGTACATTCACACTGTTGTGCAAGTCTCACCAGGATCTACCTTAGGAAAATTTCATTCTCCCAAATAGAAACACCACCCATTCACTAAACAACAAACCCCACTCCCTTTCCCACCAGCCCCTGGCAACTTCCATCTACTTTCGGTCTCTATGAATTTTCCTAGTCTCAGTACCACTTATAAGTGGAATCATACTATATTTGTCTTTTTCCTCCAAATTATTTCACTTAGCGTAATGTTTTCAAGGTTTATTTATGTTGTAGAATGTGTCAGAATGTCGGTCCTTTATAAAGCTCAATCATATCCCGTTGCAGGTATATAGCACATTTGTTTATCCATTCATTAGATGATAGACATTTAGATTATTCCCATCTTTCATTCTCTTGATAGTATTTTTCAGGGTTTTTTAAATTTTAATAAATTTTAATTTATCTATTCTTTTTCTTGTTGTCATTGCTTTGCTATTATATCCAAGGGATTATTACCAAATTCAATATCATAAAGCTTGTCCATATGTTTTCTTCTGAGAGTTGTACAGTTTTAGCTCTATGTTTAGGTCTGCAATTCATTTTGAAATAATTTTTATTTAGGGTGTAATGTAATGGTCCAGCTCTATTCCATGTGGGTATCAACTTTTCAAGCACTGTTTGTTGAAAAGACTCAACTTCACTATTACATTACTTTAAATGATAAACATAAAAACTTATTTTTATGAATTTGAAAAACAATAACTTCACCTATATTTATGAATTGTATAAGATGGAATTTTCAGTAAATACAGGATTATCACAAAATTTAGACATTACAGAATATATTAATGCAATTAATTTATTGGTGTGAAAATATATTCACTTAAGTAATTTTATTTGCCAATAAAATAATAACCACTACCAGTTCCATGGGAAATATTAGAACTAAGTTATAAAGTTACTAACCACTTAATCAAAGAAAAGGGGCTCAAGCTATTGCTTCTGCTACTACAGTGAATGCAAAGGGTGAGGCATAAAGGAATTTAGATGTTATTTTATAAAATATATAATTTGCCAAGAAAAATTCAATCTATCCCACATTTACCTATTAAAGAACCAAACATGAAAAATCTCTAATCACATAAAAATAATGATTACATCCTCAAAATGGTTAAGAAAAAAATATTTTAAATGTTTGGACTATTGACTACAGAATCAATACTGAAAGTATACTAGCATATTTATTTTATAAACCAATTGCCATTTTACCACTATTTTTAAAATTCTAAGTTAATATTAAGCCCATGTTTATTCTCCATGGCAGATGAGCATTTGAAGCATGAGCATAATTTTTTTAAATTGCATAGGATGTTTAATCTTAAAAAATATTAGAATTTTTTTCTGAACACTTTCAAGAATAGCCTTCGATCACTGATGTATAACTTGTGAATTATAACTCTTAAATGATGTACAGTTTAAAGTTGTAAACTTTATACTGATTCATCATTATTATCTTATGAGAATGTTAACAGTGATGAGATTTTGTAGTCAATATATGAAATATTGATCTCATCATCAAGCTGGCTATAATGACTAGTGCATATATTCCCTTGTATTTTCACTCTCCTGTAAAAAATTCACAAACTTTTCCAGATAGGCATAAAATTCCATGTGAAGCAAAGTTGAACCTTATTTTTACTGTATTTTAATGCTCATATTATCTTCATTTATATTTATTAAATGGTATCTGGAGATTTAATAATTTTGAATTATAATATCTTTTGAAATTTCTGTTTAAATCTGCATTATTGAACAAAAGAGAAAAAAACTTATGGACATGAACAACAGTGTGGTGACTGGGGTGGTTGGGGGGGTCGAGGAGGGTAGAGGGGGGATAAATAGTGATGGCTGGAGATGTGAGGTGGTAAATATACAAGACAGTGTACAGATGACGTGTTATAGAATTGTGCACCTGAAACCTGTATAATTTTGATATCCAATGTCATCACAATGAATTCAATAAAAAGAAAAAAATCTATATTGAAATCTACTTTAAAATAATTATATCAGATTTAATTATTTTCAACACTAAAATAAAGTAATTAATCTTTCATGACTTTCTGAGTCCATACATATATCCCTTATTATGCATTCTGTTTTATTTGGGTGTTTCTGTTTGCCAGCAAGAAGACACCATTATAAAAAAATAATGACAAACTTCTTCTTTTCCAGGATTTTCAAAGCATCACGTGTTGAATGTTAAGATCTCTTAGGAACAAAACATGAGAAAGTAGTTTTGTGAAGATCAGAATGTATAAACTCATAACCAGAGGTTGCATCTTTGTCTTTGCATAAAACTCATCTTCTTATAATTCTACGTTAGATGTTCTGAAGATTTCCAAAGCAGATACAGGGTGGGAAAAGATACGAGAACTTAGCAATAATAATACTCTATACACTCTGCTTTCAAAACTCCATTCTTCCCTCGGACACAGTAACAAGCTTATAAATAATGATTCACTGCACATACACATCACAATAAATGAAGTCAGGAAGAGATCACACACGTGGACTGGCTCTAAAATAAACCATTATATACTTAGCTTCTTAGAGAGAAATATTTGAAAATAAAATGTTCTAGTAATTAGTAAGGGGAAAAGTGTCACTACTTAAGAAAAATCTTAATGAAGATGTAAGTAACAAAAGGGGTTACAATTTATATTGAATATTCTAAAATTAGTATCAGAAGACCTCACTGACAGAACACATGAAAGACAAGTTCAATATAATCTGCTCTATATCAATTAATCTCTTTTCAGTATGTTAACTCTTTCATGTGTTTCCATAGTACTTCCTTAAGATATTTCTCCCTAGGCTGGTATATACCTTTTAGCATCCCTGAGCTTATAATTCTGAGCTTAGAAAATTCTGAGCCCTTTCTTAGGGCTTCAGATATTTCTGCATCGATGACTCCCAAGTGTCCACCCTTAAGTGTTCAACTCAGTTCTGTGATTCAAAACAGCCTTTTCCCATCAACTACGTGTACTTTAGGGATTTTTGATAGCTTGCGTCACCATCACTTCAAAATTAATATATCTAAGTCAAAATTCTTATCATTCTTCCCAGTCATCTTTCCCTTTGGGCCACCACATGTCTATCTGTCAAATTTACTATCAGGTTTTAAATACCCCAAACTCAAAATCCAGGAGCTGTTACCTGACTTACCCATTTATCTCATTACATACATCTAGTGAGTCACCCTTTTTTGTTAATTTGGAGTTTTGTTGTCTTTTGTAGTCTAACCTACCACTACCATCTTTGTCTAGGGCTGTTTGACCTAACAGCTGAACTGCAATTATTTTCCAACAGGCCCTCTTACATCCAGTTTTTCTGTACTTGAGCTCAACCTGCATATCGCATCCCTGAAATTGTTCATGGACTTCAGCCTTGCAAGTTGATCGAAACTTTATTTGTTCCCAATGTGCTAAGTGGAGCATAGAATCATTGTCCAGATAGTTCTCAGTAAGCTCCAAGGATAAGCTGAAATTATAAATGATAATAGCTAATAGGGATAAATATGAAGGCTGCCACATGGAAAAGAAAAACATCAGCTACGCAACTACAGGTGAGAAGCTGGGTGAATAGCAATTTGTGTTGTTTAGATACAGAATTTTAACTGACTCTGAGTTCATTAAGTGACAGTGCAAAATGAAGCTGCCCACAACGAGAGTTAATAGAGTTCTTTTGTTCAGAAAAATAAATTCACTTTATTCTACTGGCCAGAATTTATCTGGAGAATTATTTTTAATTTGGGGGTTGTTTTAAAAACCTAGTAATAAACTAAACGTTGTCAGTGAAAGTGTTATCAGGATTAGGAGGCTGTATGTTCTACCAAAACATGAGAAGACAGAGGGCTCATTGTACCTCTGTTGAAATATTTAAAGGCTGTCACGAAGAAGATAAATTAAATCTATTTTGTAGACTCCAGAGAACATGGTAAGATTTTGGTAATTCTTTGTTTTAATATAAATTAAAAATTAATAATAATTGTAACTTAGTTTCTATAGCTTGTGTTGCACAGTTACGTGTCTTCATTAAAGGAAAAACTTCAGGTTAACATCTATTAGGGAAATTATTTCAGCCATGTCAAGTGGGAAAGCATCTGCAAGAGTGAAAGGAATTTTTATTATCTCTTTTCTTATACTTTGGATATTGGATTTGGATACTGAGATTTAGCCTAATACAAGATCACTCTTTAATAGATCAGGAGAGAATCTAGCAAAGCATGTGCGCCTAGCTCAATCCTTTCAACCACACTGAATATTTAGAAGTGCAGTTCCAAAGTCCTGGGACCTTTATTATTTCATTTTTGAAGCTGTTTTACAGAAATATCATTTTTGTTCTACCAACAATTTAATGCATTTTCCCCCCATAACTTCCAATTTTCTCTTTTGCCAATAACACCTTCCAAAATGTGATGGGCAACTTATAAAAATAGCTTCTATGTCATTTGCAAGTGCACCAACAAAGACTGGTATTTCTTCTCTCAAAGTCATCGTACAGGGAAATTTTTTCATACAGGTGGATTCGCAAGTGATTTGGTCACAACCTCTTTAGCTTTTAGATCATCGGTATTGATGCAGATAATCCAAATAACTAGAAAGAGGTTATCCTTTCCTTTCCCCCTGCACATGTGGATTCTAACAAGTCTGAGCAGAACATGTTCTCAGGCAAAAAATAAACAAGTAAATGATCTGTATTTAAAGGGATGTGATGGCTATGCTCCCCGGCTAGAACTGCCTGCCCAATTGGCACTTAGACCAATACTTTTAATGTTCTTACTAAAATCAAGTTTACAGTGTACAGCATCACATAATGTCTATTTGCATCATCTATATTGTTGAATACAGACCATAGATATTTCTTTAAGCGTTTCTTCCATGAATGAGGCTCAGATCCTTACCTTGACCCGAAAGGCCCTTCACGCTGCTTGCCATTCACTTCAGTTCCCCACTTCCTAAAAATCTGTATTGGGTCCTGCTTCCACCAGAAAGTCTTTCCTAGCACCCCTAACCATCAGCGAACTCACTCATCTACTTCAAAAGCCTTTGTCTTTGTTCTATCTCCTTTGGGACTCAATGCCTTGTTAAAATTTTCTAGATATTCTTTTTACAGTGAACCCTAAAAGCTACCTCCCTTCTTTTTTTCTGTCTTCTTATATTTAGTCATTTCTCTCCTTTAATCTAACATTAACTTATCTCTTTATAACTGTTAGAATCTAGAATTAGAGACAAGACACACAATTCATATCCTCTAGGGACTCCCAATCAATTGGGAAAGAAAAATAAATGACTGAGAAACTTGCTGCTCTGAGCACAGATGCTTCGGAGGAGGCAATGAGCAAGTGCTAATAAAGTCTAGCTCCTACCTTTCCCAACGCTGCTCACTAAACACGTAAACTAGAGCTGGTTTTTCATAGGTTGATATATGCACCATTTTTGGAAAACCTTTCTTCTCCTTCCTAACATCCTGTGACCACAGCTAGATAGTTGCCCTAAATAAATGGTAGTGACACTGAACTTGAGACAAGTAAAAGTTGATCTTTACAATTTGACTATTAACAGAGCTGGCTGTTAAGTACAGGAACTCATAGAGCTGAGGATTTTTTAGCTGGTTGAGACCTGAGGATATTTTTATGGTTAAAACAGTCAGTAGAGCAGAGATTATTGTTGCCTTATGAAATTGATTCAATTTTGTTCGTGCACTTTCAGGATGAAAATCGGATAGATTAGATTCTTCAAGAAGCAGGGTTAAACCAACAAAAGATTTATTGGGGGAATATCTGTGAAGCATAAAGGAGGGGGAGCACAAGTAAGCAGGGGGAGTCTTTCAATGAGATGTACGCGAGACCTCTGAGAACTAGGAGAAGGTAAGAAGGACTGGGTAGGGATAGTCTCAGACGGAAAGAGCTCTAGGGGAGCTGGGGCCAAGCTGAGACCAGGGAGGCAGAGAGGCATCAATGAGCACTGAGGGGAGTGGCTGTCTTCTTCAATGCCTTGGGAGGGAGAAAGAAAAGACCACAAGATCCATGGCTCAAGTGCGACTGATTAAGTTAAGAACACTGACAAAGAACTAACTGATGATCTTAAATGTATAGGTCTTGAAAATAAAGGGAAGTCAAGTAATGTCAATTGCTTCTTCAGAGGGGTAAGCAATAAACTGTATTTTAATATTAAAAAAAAAAAAATTCTCAGAGTCTAGCACAATGCCTGGCATTGGATATTTGTTAAATAAGTATTCTCCAAAAAGCAAATGAATAATTTAAAACTTTGTAATTCGCCTTTCATTTTAAGTGTTTTCCACATCCTATCTTATTCCTTCTTACAGGTGTTTTCACAGGTTTGATTTATGGTGCCAATTGTGGCTTCAGGAACGACAATGCTGACTCACACTTTATTTACAAGAATTTGTAAAATATGCATACATTTTTAACATTTACTTGCCTTTTTATTAACTATTCTCTTCAGAAAATCATCAAATAGGAAGAGTAGAAATAACATGAAGTGCATTTGCTGTCCAAGTACTTTGCAAATATCAAATGAATAGTGAGTGCTACATGCTTGGCCTTGAAATTTTGAAGGCAACTCTTTATTTTTCCATTTGATTGCACACACATTACATAGACTCTAGTATTTTTATAATGTATAGTATCATAAAGAGGAAAATGAAAAATATTTTACTAATAAAGTATTGCTTAGGAGAATCAGAAAAGGTAGAAAATATATTTAATGACTGTAAATACCCTTGCAAAAGAAGGAATTGAAGGACACTAGTGGTCTATTCTAATCTAGAAGATCGGGACTTGGGTTAGAATACAAAATACAAAGTACATAGAAAATACTGAACATAGAATACAGATAGAAATATAATACATAGACTAAATATAGAAAAAAGAGTGAAATGAACTAGCTAGGTCATTATCAAAACATTTCATAAGTATGGTAATGAATGTGTCTGACTACAGATTTAATGAGATCTGTAAGGTGACTATGGAAAGGAAGGAATAACATACTAAGATTGCACTAAAAATAATTAGGACCAAGGATTTCAGAAAATTGCTACAGTTTAGTGGGAGAAAACTATTGGGAAAGCAATAGAAATATACTATGGTCACAGATATAAGAATATATTAATGGCATTATTATGAACAGAATACATGGTATTTTTTCCAAACAAGTAGATATATGTATGTGTGTGTGTTACTGGTACCAGGTGGATTAAAAACAAAGGTTGGAAAACTTATGACGAGACAACTAGAAAACTTGTTAGAAATGTGAACATTAAGGAATTTAGCCTCACCCTAAAAGAGTTGTCTATCTTTGTCTATTGAGAGGAACCTCTAAACCCTTGAAATTCCCAAAGTAATAGGAGTATATATATATTTTTTTTATTCAAGATGAGTCCCTCTGACCACAATTGTGCTGAACAGATTATCTGAGTTGGGATTGGCCTAGTCTGATAGTCTTAGGGTGGAGGCCACCCATATGATTTAGAGGGGGGCTTCAGGACATCTGATATCAGCTCATCTTCCATGAAGGGTATAGGGGGTGTTAGAGATTGAGTTTGACCACATGGGCAATTAATCATCTGTCATGCCAATGTAATGGAAGGCTAGTAAAACTCTGGACACCAAAGGGTGAGTGAGCTTCCTGGGTTGGCAACACTCTGGGCATATTGTCACAAATTGATGTCAACAGTGCAGCACACCCTGAGAACAATGGAAGCTTCACATTTGGAACCCTCCCAGACTCTGCCTTACAGGACTCTTCTCTTAGCTGGTTCTAATTTGTATCTTTTCCCTGTAACAAATGTAAAAAGGAGCTTAGTAAGTTTCAGCAACTTCTGTCAATCTAGTGAATTATTCTACCTGAGGGTGGTCTTGGGAAACTCCTGAACTTGCACTTGGTACCCATGTATGAACGTTTCCTTCTCACTCTGAGGTGCGACCCTAATTCCTTGAAGTTGGAGTCATAAGTCTTGAATTGATGCGGCGGTTTGAAAAACCGTGCCATTAACCTCACAATTTGGCTAACTCCAGATAATGGGGAAGCAAAATAGTCCTGATTTTCAAAATAAGATACAACATTGAGCAATGTTTTGGACAATCAGGATATATGTGGGCAGAAAAAGAGTTCTGCATGTCAAGAGCTTAAATTTTTCAAATAGAGAAAGTGTTTTCTATTTATGGAAATAGTGTTCAAGCATATTTATATATGATACATATACACATAAATAAAAATAAGATAAAATATAGTCATTGTACCATTAAAAACTATGTTTTACTTGAGAATAAATCTAAGAATACAAATAGAGTTAATGCATTTTCTTTTTCCTGCGGTTAATCTTTTTTTCATCTATGCATTTTATTTCATCTACTCAATTACAGTCTAGTTGTCAAGAACATTACCATCTTCTCCTCCTTCATCCAGAACCTTGTTCAAGGAATGATCTCTTCTCCCTTATTCATGCTCTGCCCGGTGGCCACCTTCCAACAGCTCCGTCTAAATGGCCACCTTCTCCTGTGCCTGCTGATGCACTTGCTTAACACTAACCTGTGACGTAAACACTTGAATTCCTTCAAGCTGCCATGTATCTCATTATTGCAACAACAAAATATTTTAAATAATAAAATTTCATTTGCTTAAATCCTTATTTGTTCTTGGCAATGCAGCATTTATACAATTTCTATACTTGCTTTATGTAAATGCTGCCATTTTTCATTACATGATATTTACTGGGTCATGTAAAGTTTTCTCTGACTGATGTTCTTTGATATCTCTGCAGGATTCTACTACACTGACCCCTGCCCTGTTTTTGAAGTACCAATCTCGGCTTCCACAATGCTGCATCACACATGTAGCTTTCTTCTTTTTTTTTTTTTTTTTAATATATCTTTATTGATGTCAGAGAGAGGAAAGGAGAGGGAGAGAGAGAGAGAGAAACATCAATGATGAGAGAGTCATTGATCGAGCCCACAACCCGGGCATGTGCCCTGACCGGGAATCGAACCCCGATCACCCAGGGCCTACGTCGAGGCTCAACCGTTGAGCCACGCCCAGCCGGGCTGTAGCTTTCTTTTTGACTACACTTTTGTTGACTATTAAAATGAATTTGTTTTCATTCCCATTTTCTACATATAACTATTCTCAAGATCTCTTCTTCGTTCCTTTTCTCCTTTCTTTATAGCAAACAACTTGCCATCCCATCCGTTTTCATGGCTATCACTGTAACTTCTATGCACAAGCTTTCTAAATCTACAAATTCACTCCCAATTTCTTCCAGAAACTTTTCAGATATTTTCTGGAGCCTATGTACATATCACCTCCCAGATGTCTGGTCACTCCAGATTTGGAACATCCCAAAGTGACCACTAACTTTCTCACAAATCAAATAAAAATACTCTCCTATTTTCAAATCCACTCAAAAACTTCCATAATTTCATAAACAGTAAAATTTTCATAAAACTAAAAAGAAAATATTTTTTTGGATTAATACGACTCATTGTTTTACATTCCCTTAGTCTCCTTACTCTCTGCCTCTAGCCCGTGTAGCTGTGTTTGACAGCTAGCACGTGGTAAAGCAGGTATGTATATCTCCTAGACACTCGGAAGGTAATTCCGACTTGCATTACCTACTTTCTGTTTCAACTTTATTGTTCTAGACAGGTGTTTCCAGCTTTTGTCCCTTAGTCTCACAAGTAAACCTCACTTGTCTGCCTATCTTTTTATAATTGGTTCCACTGTAGAACACTCTGTGCAGCTCTCATTTTACTTCTAAATAGATCATCCACGACCTCAAGCCCCCAGCTTTTCCTTCCATCTTCTGAAAATACTAACCTCCTTTACATGCAGACCACCATTGAATCATTCAATGCTGCCCTGGCACTTTACACACTACTTGTTATGCTATTTATGACACTGTATTACTGGAACAATTATATTCATCAATATGCCCTGCTACTCTGATTGTGAGAATTATACTTGGCAAAATTATGGGCACAAAGTGGACCTTCTAGAATAATTTTTGAATAATTAATCAATGTAATTACTATATGGTACCCTAAAAATATACCTAGGTGATGCATTATGCTTAGAAAAGGGCATTTCACAGCTTAGCTTTAAGTGAGAGTCAATAGGCAGGCTTTATTTTAAATACCATGTGAGAAAATACACCAATGTCATGGGAAATATATCAATTTTTTCAGGTCGCAGGGGGAAAGGACATAAGAATTTCCATTTGTTCAGTCGTCCTAGTGGGTCTAGGTTAAGTACTTTCATTAAAATATATCTTGTCTTTAGAAGGCAACTTACTGTAAAATCTTTTCTAACATTTATTAGTTATCATGGTGTGCACAGGGAAAGCAAATCAGAACTCTTGATGCCTTTCGAGAAGGGACCAGATGGACGAATGTGCTTTTCCTAACTGTTTTTAATGGTGGAGGTGGGATGGCTGTCAATTTTGATTTGATTGATGGCTCTCTGATTTCCTCCATAATTGGTCAGAATTTCCTGGCTATGGTAGGGCTGGACTAGCTGAAACATCAATCACTCTGGCAAATGCTGTTTCCATAGTCAGAAACAGCATAAAATAGGGCTGTATATCTGATACACTGCATAGCTTCCTTTGTTCTTCTGAAAAAAAGATTAAACTGAGGAGTACTGTCATCTCAAAAAGACATCATATACAGACTATACACATATATACATGTACACACATAAACATATGTAGTCCTTTCCTAAAACATGATTTTTATAAAACCACATTTTTGAAAGCTCCCAGTGTTGTGCAAAAACAATAATTTTCTTTGTGTCTTTAAGGAAATAATCTATTCTCAGAGCAGCTCTTCTCTTGGAAAAAATACTTCATCTCCCCTGATTTTTCTTATCTGCAAGGTGATCTGACTCAAAACTACTAATAATTTCTTCAGGAACCAAAAGTGGGACTCAAAGGATCTTACAAAACAAAAGCAAAGTTGCTATGGATAGACTCCGGCAGCTCCAGTGCTGTATCTAAGCTCCCATCTTTAGATTTATTTGTCCATCAAGCATATACACTAAGCAAAATGAATAATTTTGAAAGGAATGATGATAGAACTTTTGATTATTTGGAAAAATATCCATAGTATTATGTTTTAAAATAAGGGTAAAACTATATATTTACAAAAATACAAATTTGATCTTTCTATATTTTATATATAAAATTCCATATAAATATAGACCTAATTAATATAAATTTTCATTTTTAGAGTTCTGCCTTCAAAGTTTATAAATTTTCTAGTGTTTTAACCATTCAGTTTTTAATTTGCCAGCATCTGAAAAAAACAAAATCTAAACCAACACATATTTGCTACTTAAAAACAGAATCGGTGTCAACTTCAGCTGAATAAATTCATATAAGTTGGTTCAATAATAATAGGATTATACAAGGTAGAAAGATAATAAGAAAAGTAGATAATTTAAATTGAAATAAAGAGATGTTATTACATTTTCAATTTACTTATACTAAATAGCATTTGTCTAGTTTTTCTACATTATCTTCTTTTTTTAAAAATTAGATATAATTGACATATAACGTTATATTAGTTTCAGGTGTACAACATAATAATTTAATGTTTGTATATATTGGAAAATGATCACTACTGTTAAAACTAAATATAAAATGGAGCTCAAACTAGAGAATTCTCTGAGCAGACAAAATCATTGAAGCCACATAAACAAAAATAAATCTGGTTAATTTCATGAACTTAAGTGAAACTTAAGTTACTTTGCTGCAATTTCCTCTGACAAATATAAAAGGAACTTGCCATCTCCTTAAAAATGGTACCGTATAATTACTTTTAACCAATCACCTGGCATTTGGAAACCCCCACTGTAATACCCAATCTTTGTAAAGGGTGAGCAACTTCCTATTTTTGCTTTATAAGCCATCTTGTAACTTCATGCCCCTGAGCTTCATATGAATCCCTGAAACTGGAAGATCTCAGTTTAAGAACTGTTCTTATATGCACAAGAATGTTACTAAATATGACTTATTGATTTGATGGTTTCCATTTTGCTATATTTGGATTTTTGACATGACAATAAAACTAGTTAACATTATCACCTTTTAAAAAAAACATTTGTAGCAAGCATGCCTTGTAAAATAGAAGAGTCAATTATAATGATATCAGAACCTCATGAATGACTAGGAGGGGAAGTCACCTTTTTAGACACATACACTAAATACAGTAGAGTGGGCCTGGTTTGTAGCCTCGCCAACTTTCACTCCCTCTTTGCTACTTTCAACAAACCCTTAATTTGCTCATTCTTCCCCCAAATACTCCACGAGACTCATTCCATTCTAGCTTCCAGAGCCTGCCATGATTACGCTTAAAAATATCGCCTTAATCCTATTAAAGGAGATTGCTTTCGGGACCCCAACTTTAGCTAGCAGGTAAAGCCTGCCTATTAAACTGTTAGTGTTTGCGGGGCGAGGGTAGATTTAGAGACACATGAACAAGGCAGACAGAAACCTATTGGAGGGAACGATTCTTATTTCACATTGGGAAAAGAGGGCCCCTCTAGTGCATCCTGGGTGTGACTAAGAAAACATGTCCTAGGCTTTGTTTATTGTGTTTTCTGGCAAATCTGCAGATTTTCTGAATCAAAGTTTGTACTCAATGCATTTGTGATCCCTCCTCTCTGCACCACCAGGCCTTTCAAATTTCAATAGTAATCTTAAATATGCAAAAAAGAGCAGTCAAGATGCTCTGAATTTATAATCGCTTTTATCATTGCAAAAAATAACAACAAAACTAAAGCAAAAAACTTTTAAGTATCCTGCCAACAAAACACTGCTGGCCAGAAGCACAACCAAAACGTGAAAGCATGTTCCGCTATTCTAGCTGGAATGAGCATCCCACAGGGACACGGACGCTCCGGGAATCTGGGTCCCTTAAGGAATGGGCGCCCAGAGCCCCGCCTGGCTGCCTTGGCCTCCCTCCGCAGCTTGCTCAGGCGGCCTGTGCGGTTGCTGCTCTACCCCACGCCTACCTCCCAGCTTCCAGATGCTCTGTTCTTTTTTTATTGCCTTAGACTTTCTTTTGTTCTCTCTTCTAGGGAATCATATATCCCACAATTTCTGCTAGTTTTTGGAGGGTTTGTTGACTAAGGGAATATCCCTTAAAATAACCCCCTCCAAAAGTGACTTTCCAATTAATTAGCTCCCTTGAATTTATCCCTGGTATATCTTCAAGTCTGGACTCCTGTAATGTCTTTGGACTCTGTTCCCTGCAGCCCCATGAGTACTAAGGCACGGCTATAGTAATAATAAAGGTTAAAGCATAAAACAGTTAAAAGACAGAGATTCCTTCAACCAACAGCTCCTCATACAGAAAATCTAAATGCCCTATGACATAATTTTTCATAAGGGCCTCAGTCCTATATTTATTTATTTTTAAATGTAATCATTAATACAAATTAGAACATCTTCACTTGTCATTAAAATGTGTGTATTATGCCCAGGAGAAACTTTTTCAGAATAACATACTCAATTTTAGCTCAAAGGGAAAATGTTCAGTTGATACAACCTTATGCCATTTATTTTATTAAATATGTTCCCTGTCCAAAACATGAAAACACCTGTAAAATAGTAAAGTGTTTTTTAAAGGGTATTTTCAGTTACCAAAAAAGTCAATGTTCCATATAATTAAAAAAAAATACATTCTCTCTCCTCTGGAAAAAAAAAAATTGAGATCTCTCAAATAAATGGCTCTTAACAATGTGAACCTGCCAAAAAATCAATTCTTTCCTCTGCTATTATTCATTTGATAGATTTTTACTACATCATAGCCCAACCTCATAAAACAAGGATGAACAAGTTATTTACCAAAACATATCCATGATTAACTTTTATTTGTTTGTGTGAAGCCATAGGACATGTACTTTTAAACATTAACAAATAGACCATGTCTGTGATTCTGTCTCCTGCTGTCAGTTAATCTATACATTCTTCCTCCCTACTCCCTCTACCCACAGACATAGTACATCTTGCTTTTGTTTTAAAAATTCAGCATATTGTTTCTTTTCTGCTCTGGCCAACATGGTTGCAAAGAAATAAAGCTTTTATAAGGCATTATAGGAAAATATTTGTATGCAAATAGGTGTATATATAATCTTTTCCTTTTCCCAAAGATAAAGATTGATCAATTATGCTACATTGAAATGTAAAACTTTTATTTACCAAAGGTTATAATGTAAAGATAGAAGCCACATTCCATAGAAGATAGATGCAATATATATACTAGTATTATTTCCTTGAAAAACAATTTGACTTTGTCCTGTAAATTGAATATTTGTATATTGTTTAATCTAGCAATTTCATTTCTGGATATTATTGTACATGTATATCATTTAGAAAACTTTTCAAAAAGTACAGTTTAAAATCAACAAACCTGGAAACAACTCAAATATTCATCAAAAAAGAGTGGTTAAATAAATTGTGGTAAGTTAGCAGTGAAAATCCATTAATGAAAATGAATGGAGAAACCTCCAAAACAAATTATTTGAAAACTTTTTATTTCTATTGTTATGTTTTAATTTTTAGTAGTGATCTGCCTAGTAGACAAATAGATATTGCTATGCTTTAGTAAACTACTATAGCTTTACAAAAAACAACAAATATCAAAATATATTGTGGGTCAATTCTTAAACAAGTGAAAATAAAATAGATGCCTTGCATTATTTAGTAAGATTTTATCTATATATTTATCTATCTATCATCTATCAATTCGTCTACCTCCAAGTAAATATTTATGTAGGAACCATGAGTTAGCGCAATGAAGATAAGACAGCAAACTAGCTTTAGACTGTTAATAGAGTTCCACCTCACACAAGGTTAGTAATCTCTTAACAATATTTCCTCCTGTTTCTAGTAAAGGGTCTATCCACTTCTTACTCTTTTATGCGACTCCTGACCTTTCTTTATGCTTGCTGTTTACATCTGATAGAGACCTCTTAAGCACAGGCCTACCCTAGAACCCATCTAAGCAGTTCCCTGCTAATGCCACCCTTAGTTTAGAATAATCTGAACTCATTTTGAATATAATTTACTTTGTTTTTATTTGTTGTTGCTATTGTTTCAGCTTGTTTTACTTTTGTTTCATAAAGAAGCAATCATCCTACAGTAAGTCTCCAAGAATGTGTATATTCATATAATAATTCTTTGACAGTCACAACGTAATGTTTGAGAACTGACTCTTTATTCATAATTGATCACGCTTAATATTTTAGCACTGATTGCCATAATATAAAACAACAGGCTTGGTGAAATTAAATAGGTACATGGCAAGGGTTTCCTGCTGATTCCAGAGAGAGTGGAGCCTGATGCCTCAGTGGTCCTGAATTACGGTAATTACTCATGGTTCTAATATCTTCATCATTGCAAATGCAATTTGTCTGCTTTGAAGACACCCATTTTAAGTGGTTTTGTTTATTTTGCTTTGTCTGTTGTTGTTTACCAGCCTCATTGTGATGATGCTGATAATTTCAATTTATTGAGTGATTTTTCAAGCTTGTTAAACTTGTGCTAAGGATTTCCAATGAACAGTTTGATATAATCCTAACAAACAAAGAAGTAAGGATTGTAATTATCCCCACTTTACATATGAGGACACTGAGTCCAAGAACATTTAAGTAACTTCTCAGCAGTCACAAAGCTATTAAGTAGCAAGATCAGGATTTGAACCCAGCCATGCCCCTAACCACTGGGAGTGCAGACCCAGGCAGGTGGCACTCCTGTGCCTGCCCAGAGCGGAGCACGTGATTCTGTGTCTTCCTGTGCAAATCTCCATCTTCCCGAACAGAATATTCAGAGAGTGTCTGTTGCAAAAGCAGCATCTACGAACATTTTTCCTGCCTGAACCATCTTACAGGGGCCCAAACTGCCATCTCCAGAGCGGAGGAAAGGCCAAGTAAATAATCTACACTTTACTTGTAGCTCTTTATGATTTTACTCTCATTTTAGCATCTGTCTTCAAAGAAAAGTAACTGATTATCTGACTCCAAAGAAAATGTGAATTATAGGATATCTAGAATTAAGAAGATCAATGTTACAAATATCTATACTTAATTTGATAGTAAAATATAAATGTATTAAAGTTTAGCTGGTTTTTGGCATTCAGCTATTCAAATAAGTTGTGTTGTGCTCCATTTCAAAAACAAATGAGGGAGAAATATATTAGAGTTGAAAATTAATACACATATTGTTATTTTTCCAAACATGTTCTTGAGTTTAACAAAAGCAGTCATACTTAATTGAAATTAACATTCTTAATAATTTAAAATTAGATCGTACATTAAATATGCACATTAAAATAGCTATATAGAATATACTATGTACAAATTAACTTGTATACTCTAAAACTGTGCTAAAATATTAAGTATTTTTCTAATTCATAAAATAGGTATTTTAGCTTGAAATGTGCATTAATTATGAAGCAAAAATATCAATACATACATATATATATTTAAATCTTATGATTACCTTTGATATGACATTTTCCCATTATCTCTAGTGTCCTGATTCTACAGGATCAACTGGTATATTTATCCTACTTCTTACTTATGGTTGTCAGGAAAAACTCTATGTTCTTAAAAACTTAAATACAATTGATAGTTTCAATATTTATATTAATCCCATACTATATTAACATGCCTAAATATTAGTCCATTTATATGATAATCTATATTACATCTACATTAATGTACATCTATAAACTAACATCATATCATAATATAGATATAATATTATAATCTTTATTAATGTGCATATGACAAGATGCTTTATTTAATATGGGGAAGATGTTTCAACTATATTCTTCCAAAGGGGACTCAAAACTGTGTTTATGATTAAAAATCATATTTTTCAGAAATATTCAGTCAGCTGCTGCTGACTTCTACTAACATATTGAAAAACAGAAATTTTTGCCAAAACATTGCTGGGTGAAATGTGGGTTTTCAAAAGACGAATGGGACGGGTGATAAGAAAGAATGAAAGCAGGATATGGCAGCAAGTCCAGTCACACAACGAAAGCTATGGTTTTAGTCATTACAGGGCAAACAGTTGCCAGTAGTATAAAATGAGTTTATGGGTACCAAAAACATAACACGTTGACTAAAATGTATTTTTGTTGATGAAAGAGAAAGCAGTCTTTGGGGTCACAATTTCTTGATGCTGTGAATTCAGATTCCTTTGAAGGGTATAATATTGATTTGTGGAGCATCTTGTTATTACTAAAAGCTCGTCCCTTTTCTGTGGTGCTTCTCTCTTGCAAAAAAAAGAAATGAGATTATATAGCTGATATCATTAAAGCAAGAGCAAAATTGCATTAAAATGCAATATTATAAAGATTGAACATGAAAGTCAAAGAGTTGGCCTCCCCATCTAAATTCCTCAAGCCCAGAAACACTTCTCTGAGTGAACTCAGATCAATTCCTGAGAGAAATAAGACACACAACCTTTACTTTCAAAGTCCTTTTTCTACAGTTACTTAGGAAAATACAGACCATCTATTTTTACCTTAATCTAAAATTTACAGTTTAAAATAAATAGCATTACATTTACAAGATTACACAACTTTAAAAATAAGTCATAGATGTATCCAAAGCTATCTGGTGTGACAAGTTTCACCAAATAATTTAGAAAATAGAGTTTTCTGGTCAGGAACACTTAGGCAATCTTCACGAAATCATAGTTAAATAAACTTGCAACATAAATTTTTTGTTGGTTTTGGATATTGAAGCCACTTGCACATGTTATTATTTCAAATATTATTATTATTGTTATTACTAATATAGCTAACCCATGCTGCTTAACTCTCAGGATCTGTGCTTTTAATTATTCCTCTTAACTGCATCTTATTATCTCCATTAGTCACAGCTTTAAAGTATCACCTTACATATTGCACATTAAATATTATGTTACATTTATATTTGCATCTAATAAATATTAGTCAATGACATTTCTTTCCTGTTTCTTTTTTAAATGTTTATTCTTTGGGAGAGAATGAAAGAAAACAGAGAAGTTTCCCCTCTTACCCTATTTCCCCCAGTTCTTATGAGAGAATCAGGTACAGAACATCTGCTCTGGGGCAGGTGCCACCCGAGGCGCTGGGCATGCGACGGTGAGCCAGGGAGGCGCGGCCTGTTCTCACACAGCTTATTGTTACACACACACACAAAATAAACTTCAGACAGTGCTAAGTGCTGCACAGGGGGCTGAGATACAGGTGTCAGCGGGAGCAGGCTTCAGGAAGAGCTCTCTGAAGAGGGGAAATGGGCCCTGAGGGAAAGAAAGCCTCCTGTGGGAAGGGAGGAAATTAGAAAGGTGTCGGGGGCCCAACGACGTGGCCTGTGTGGGGAAGAAAACACCGGAGTGGCTGCAGCAAAGGGGAGATACTACGTCGGCCTTTCAGACAATTACAATATTTCGTCCTGCCCTAAATACAGAACATTTCTAGAATGCTAAAAGCTGCATAAACTTTTTCTCAAAATACCAAATAAATCTGACCCTCAAAATCTGGATTTCTGATGATACCTGGCATCTCTCCCTGGGACCACACTTTAGAAAATATTTATACAGAAAAAGGGATCAGTATTATTCAAGTGTGGTACATCATTAGAATTGTCTTGCTTTGTTTTGAAGTTCCTGTAACAACTAAACATTTAAATCTGTACAAACTTACAATCAGGATAAGAATTGGCCTTACATCACTTGTTTATGTGCACCTAAAACAATCACTCAGAATGCAATAAACTGTTTTTAAGGCATGAATAAAATAATTCTTCCATAAGCTGTATTATAGTTCATGTTTCCATTGGGCAACACTGGCATTAAATGTGGATAAAGTAATGGTTTCATTAGGATGGCCAGTATTAGGGTGTTAGGAAGAGTTTAATTAGTATCCAGCAGCAGGATAGGTTTACCTGTATGCTTGTCCATGTGAAGTGCATACAAATCCTGGAGCATCACCTATGAATTTAAATCAGTAAGCTCATCAACTTCTGTTGGCAAGGTGAAAGATAAAAGCCACAGAAGGTCCTTCCCAGTCTCTGTCACTAATGATAAACAGCATTAACTGCTTCTGTAGACACTAATGCTGCTATCTTGGGAACACAGGCAGCTACCAGGAGAACTTTACAGCTTCACTAATCATACTTTTGTTTGTCACAAAACACAAAATAAAATCTCAACAAAGAAGCAATAAATATTAGCATTTATGAACAAAAGAAGGTCACATAAATATGCAGATCTCTAAATATGCAACACAGTCTTCATTAACCAAATAGCGTGTTCATTATTATAAGCCCTTATTATAAGAGAAGGAAACAACAGAAAATAAGAGCAAATTAAATGAAAGCTGGGGCAGATTCTGTTATGTAGGAAGCATTTTCCATTTAAAGATCTGGTGACTATAGTAAAAACAAACGCTGTAATGCTGCGAAATATTTACTTGTTTAAAGGAATTTTCAGTAGAAATTATTATTTCAAATTTTGTCATATCAGTATCCAAACTTTTCTTCTAGTTCATTGAAATCCTTGTCCTTCTAGTATTTTATTTTAGATTCAAATATTCTTTTAAAATTCATGTTTTCAGTTTTAAAGCAATATATTCATATTAAATAAATTTAATAATGTTGCTTATAAAGTTCAAACAACATGATCAGCAATTGTGATATTTAGCACAGAGATAGCTAAACAATGTTCTCCCTTAAAAGCACATCAGGATGGCATGGACTATTGAACTGAGAAAACTAACAAGTGCAAAATAAGTTACCATCATGTATATAATTTTTCAAAATGCATATGCTTGAAAAATGTGTGTGCTACTCATCCTATTTTTCATCCTTTTAAGCCAAAATATTAAATTCCTAGTTCTTTGAATGATTTCTATTATGTTCAATGGTTTCACTTTCTTTTTTATGGGTTTCTTTTTTATATTAAATTCCTAACTTTTTTTTTTCTCCTGTGCTACATTTCCAATGAGATTTCAAAAAATGATGGTTCAAGTAATTTAAATTAATTAACCAATTAGTTAACTGTGTTACTAATTGTACAAAAACCTTTTATCATTGTCCCTGCTGAGTGTATGTATTAAAAAATATCATACTATTACTTCAGTTTCTAAATCCCACTGGGATATAATTAGTAATGTTACGTTAGACTCAAGTGCAGTTAGGTAGCAGGCATGTAATTGAGCAGACATGCCTGAAGAACCAGAGCATGACCTTTCACAGTACACCTAAAGCACAAAACAAGCACGTGTAGATCATCTGGAGTCCAAGGGCCTGGGTGTTCTTTAATAATCACTACTTTTATTCCCTGTAAATGGGTTAATACGAGTACCTATTTCATACAGTAATAATTGTAACATAAGCATATGAAACACTTAGCATAGAAACTGATTATAAAATGTACCCAGTGACTATTAGTTATAATTTACCCAGATTATTTCAAATGTGGTTACTGAAATATATCAAATAATAAGGGAATAATCAAAGCCCAGTTATTCACTAGTGCAAATATAGTATGTTGCACAAATATCATACAATTGCCTGAGAAATATGGCATTCAAGTGTTTAGAGAGAGGGGGGTTCATAAGGCTGAATTATCTAGAGAAAGAAACTGGGAAGCAAGTCTTTTATAATTTTACACTTTATATAAATGAAAAGAGTTTTATGCAACTTGAGAAAAAAGAGAGCATGCTGTACATTCATTTTTATTTACACAAGAAATCAGTTGAACTAGTCTCTGAATGAAAATTTGTTTCCTTTTTTTAATGTTTACTTGCAGCTTACATAATCTACAACAGTTCTTTTAGTTTCTCCCCAGGAATTAAGACTGTTAATTTGTCTTTATTGGTAAAGAGGAGAACAAGGAGCTGGAAGAAAAACTGAAGTTGTGTAGTATAAAAACTTCAACTGGAATCAAATAGATTTGGCTTCAAATCACAAATCTCTGACTAACTAGACAGCCTGGCATAGCACTTAGCGTCTCTGATTCCTTCACCTCGAGAAGGCAAACAATACACCTAAACTGCAGTGTTGTTGGGGGATTGCAATATGTGTATTAAAGCACATAGTTAGCAAACTTTATTTCGCACATAGTAATGTCTTAAGATAATGTTTGTTGAATAAATGAATGACTAAATTGTGTTTTTACCTGAGGGACTACCAAGAATCTGGACATAAGAATGTGGAACTAATGAATTACAGATGGGTATTTGCAGTACAAGAAAATTTCTGGTATTACACTCAAGTACATCCGAACATCCTAAATGTGGGCCAAGATCTCTGTATAGTAAAATCCTACTCAATTTATTTGCCCTCTATTCAGTTAAAATTATCTTTAGGTGGTCTCTAGAAATTAGTTTAGGTAGCTATAAGAAATATAAAAACAAAATCCATAAAATTTTTATCAATGTAGATAATACTTGGGATTTACAACCACTAATATTACAGACTTTATATATATAGTTTGCACAGATATATGTACTTTTCTAAATTGTTTTTAAACAAGAATGCAATTTCTCTTATATTCCTAGTTTTGGCTTTGATTTTTTTTAAATAAAACATTTTTTCAATGCATGAGATATATAATGTCAAAATATATTTTGCAGCATTTAAAATAAGTTTTCTTAAACATTTTGGAGAGCTCCAGTGTGATTTCCATTAGCACTTTTTCTTTAACATAGGAACACTTAAGAGATTTGTCAAAGGCTGATGGAATATATTCAACGGATTTTCCAGACACTTTCCTCTACCTCTGTAAATATTGCAATTTCACAGCTTCACAGATTGGGGTGCAGGGGAGAACAAAGAGTTATATCCAGAGACATTTATAGATATATAGATATAGATGATTAGGTATAGATATAGATGATATAGATATAGACACAGACATATAGACTTATAGACACATATATATAGATATATAGATAGATATCTATGCAAAAATAGATATAGATGATATAGTTAGAACAATTCTCTATCATTAATCCATTAGCCTTTGGTTCTGTCTTCTGTCATTAATCTTTGATAATCTTGCCCTTATTTACAATCAGAATTCCAGGACAAGTTGGTATTTAATTAGACTTAAAAATGCTTAAAATTCTCTCTTCCTTCAATTACATCTCCGACTTTAAAAAAGTTCATTCTCATAAAATTGTTTAGAAGAAAGTAGAATCTGTAAAGAGAGAAATAAATTACAACCTCTTGAAATGCTGCTTCATTATAATAGGTTTTATTTTCTCCGAGATAAAGTGAGACAGTTTACTATTTTCGGCCTAACCCTTTTTCCCTTGTGGGGCTGGAGCTGGGCTGGGGACAGAGACTGCGTTACCACCTCAACCAGGACATGGGGTGGGCGACCGAGGCACGGGTGGGGTACAGGGCGGGGTCCTTAAATGGGGGGACGGGTAATAAATGATAACACTGCCTGCCCTATTCATCTGAATACCTAAACTATGTATAAAGTGATTAAAAATGTATTCTCTTTCCTGCCAGGATAAAGTATGTTCTGCTTGAAAGTAGGAGCCATGTAGGTATTCAATGTTAATTTCTATTTTAGGATAAATGTGTATATGTATGTAAAATATATAGAGAAGGCAAAATAAATGTAGGTTTTACATTGATAACTAAAATGTTCCTTTCAGTTATGTCTATGAATGTCACCTATAGGTCTCCTCTATCTGATATTAGCCACTTATTCTATTATCATGGAAAATCAAACAGGGAAATGTCTGAAAGTAATACTGGTTCACACAATGCTTACCCCACTCCCCTCTAATCAGTTACATGTACCATAGCTAAAACAGCCTTTTCAACACCATATTTTTTGCTCTTCCTTGTAACTATTGTTGAAAATAAAATTAGTTCCTCAGAAGCTAGCGGTCTGTGAAGGACACAATGCCTCTCTATCACTGTTGAACAATAGTTAGTGATGTATAACCCAGAGCCTGGAAACTGATAATTTATAAGTACTCAAGCACTCTAGTCATACAGCAAATTCTCTTGATAATAATTTTAGTAATTGTTAAAATTATTCAAAGCACATCTTTGCTGAGGGGACATAAAAATTTACCCAAATTACTTTTGGAGATAACTCATTAGTGCTTTTTTAGTTCAGTTATTTTCAAGTTGTTGCCTAAACATTTTCCTACATAAAAACAAGGGGGAACATCCTATTCAGACACCCTCATACTTTTGAGGACATATTATCAATTTCAGATAGTTTCTAACTGTACATTACTATTACTCAACTGTATTTGTGTGTGATTATGTGGTATATATGAATATAGTAGAAACCTTGAGGAAATGATAGTGAAGAAAGATTTGCATACCACTGTATTTATTCTAGTCTCCTTTTAAATCCAAGTCACTGGGCTCAAACCAGGCAAAGTAGCATAGTGTGTCTGACTACACACACACACACACACACACACACACACATATGTAACGCTGACCTTAGAAATATATATAGTATGGAAGCACTCCATAATATATTAAATTTTCTCTAATTTCTCTAATAGCAATTAAGCACTTAATTAAACACTTCATAAATAAATATTTGTTAATTTCTTATTGTCTTCCAGGGCACTGTCCCAGGAGCTAATGATATAATGGTGAATAAACATGGTTACTGTCCAAAGGTCTTATATTCTTGATTTAAGACTCCAAGCAGTGAACAGACAATGCAAAGTAGTAGTAACATCATCGAAGCACATAAATAAAAAGGATGACTTAACAAGCACTGGTATTATCGTATCATTAAATAAAATTCTGTAGGAGAACGTATTCTATATCTTTTACATTCTTTCTGATTATTACTTTAGTTCCAGACATGTACAAAATAAGTATTTGTGGAACTGAAATAATTACACAAGACATTTTGCTTATACGTTGGTTAATAAGAAACAAATGTTGACTGCAAGTAAATTTCAAGTATTTTACATTTATGTAGGTAGGTATTCAATAGGAAAAGTAATCTGCCTCAAAATCAACATGTTCTTAAAGTTATTTTCATCAGAGGGTGCATGAACATTAAAATAATGGATATAATAATTTTGATAATACATATCAAAATCATCCATCATTCATTGGGCATATCAACTTATGATATATTATGATATATTTACCTTCTTTGTCATGGATTGTATTTCCTTTAAGAAATCAATTAAAAATACATGCCAGAACATTATGTAAGGAAAAGCCAATGACATAATTAAGCTATCTGTAATAATTTAAAATCTTGTGAATTTAATGTCCATTTAAAATAAGAGCACTGGTAGAAGATTAAAATTATTATTTTCTACAACCTAATTATTATATTTGCTAGCTGGTAAAAATCTAAGATTCAATTACAAATAAAAATAAAAGATAATAAAAGAGTGCTATAAAATAATACAGTAAGAATATTAATTCTTCTAAGAAATACATAGCCATTCACACTGATAGATAAATAACATTTTTCATAGTGGTATTTGATATTTAAGGTTTTTTTTAAACAGGCATTTTAAAGGTATTTAAAACTAACATTACTATTAAATCAGTTTATTTCTTTTGGTCTGAATTAATTATCATACAAGTACTTAGAGTCTTATTTATACAATATGGTGACATCTCCCCTGTGGTTAAATTTTTTCTGATAAAAGCCTTAGGACTTTCTCTTTTCAAAGATTATAGATGAAAAATTACCACAAATAACAAGACTAACAAAACAACATTCTGACTGCATTGTCATATTTATTATAAAACACTTGGTTCACTGCATTTTGGCATTTTATACAACTGGTTCTGACAGTGATTAACATGGTTTGAGCTTCTGCAGTTTCACCCAAGAGAAATAAAACACCAAAATCTCTGCAGGTGTGTAATGGGCCAGAGATTTACAATCTGTTCTGCAAAGTCAGACTTCAAAGACTTGAAAAAAAATTCTAAAGTTGGCAATGCCTCTATCTTCACTATGATTTAAGGTATTTTCCATATTTCAAAAGGAACTGTGGCTAACTGCAAAGATTTCATCTCCAATTTGACTTCTGTGTAAGCCTCATCACAAGACAATTTCCATTATACATCTGCACATTCCAGGAGAGCAGACAGCTCCTATATGAAGCAGGGAGCTAAATAATTAAGTATTTACTTGTACTTCCAAGGAGACTTCACTTACTTGAAGTATGTTGCATGTTTAACTGATGCTAAGGAGTAGTTGGGAAGTACCAAGGTAATTACCAAATGACAATCAGCCAGCAGCACCTGGGCTATGGCAGCCCCAGGAGAAGTGCCCATAATTGCTTCCATGATTGCTTGGTGTGAATCTAATATAAAACTTACCCAATTAGGGTCAGAATGCACATGATTATTTCAATTATAGGAATGTTCATCTTCCTGAGAGCTGCTCACAGAGAAAAAAGTTCAAATGGTGCTATTTAAAATTTTAAATGTGAGGGTTTATCCATTTTAGTCCATATCAGGTCTATATGTGTATTTGATAGAGTACAAATTGTTCTATCTTTTAGAATTTTCCATTTATGTATTTTCAGATGTCATCTCTATACCTTACACTTTGAAGAGTAAATAAACAACAAATAAACACAAAGAGATATCATTTTGTCTTTTTTTTTTATAAAAAAATTCCTCACCCAAGGATATTTTTTTCCATTGATTTCTAGACAGAATGGAAGAGAGGGAGGAAGGGTGGAAGAGAGAGAGAGAGAAACATCAATGTGAGAGAGACACATCGATTGGTTGCCTCCGGAACATGCCCCGACCAGGACAGGTAGCCTGCAATGGACGTATGTGCCCTTGACTGGGAATTGAACCCCCAACACTCTAACCACTGAGCCAAACCGGCCAGGGCAAAGGGACATCAATTTAATGATATACCCTGCAGAAATCAGTAGTGAATTACTCAACGAAAGCACCCAATGATCTCTCTGTCAACCAAGGCTATTACTAACAGAAATGAAAGAAATTGAATAATGGGCTAATATTTTTAGTCAATTTAACCACCAAAGGTTTAGATTGCTATGATATTTTGCCTGAAGTATAGTTCTCTTTAGTTCAAGTACATTTGTTGAAAATTGTCAAGGTCATATATGCATATATTAACCATATGAACCAGGATGGTAAAGAGAAAAACGTCTTTCATTATAGCAGATTGCAGCCTTCATTCCAATACCTCTCATCATCTCATCAATCTTGTTAAAAAGAAAAAAATAATCTAAGTTTTTAAAAAACCCTCCAAATTCTTGACCTACAAAGAATGTCTAGGTACTACATTTATATATATATATATATATATATATATATATATATATATATATATATATATGTGAGTGTGAAGATATAGATGATATATAGATATATAGATGATATAGGGATATAGATATAGAGATGATATAGATAGATGATATAAACATATAGATAGGTATAGATATATAGATAGATGATATAGATATAGATGATATAGATGATATAGATGATATAGATATATAGATATAGATATAGATATAGATGATATAGATATATAGATAGATGATATAGATGATATAGATATAGATATAGATATAGATATATAGATAGATATAGATATGTGATCTGAAAAACATCACAATCTACATATTTTTTAAAGCTTTGGCATTTTAAGAGTATGAATGATAAAACACTCATTTATCAAAACTATTCCTTAAAAACATGAACAAAAGACCTAACTGCAAATGTGTTAAAAGTTTTCAGTAGTATGTGAGCAATGGCATACTGCCATCTGACAATGTTATAGAATCCTACACTTAATTCCCTTTCTGTTCTTTTAGGTTTTTGTACTAGGAACAAGCATATAATACAGAACACACATCAGAACCACAAGGGTATGTTCCTTGGCTTAGTTTCTGGTCCGAAGTGGCTGCATTGTATCTGCCAGGGTGCTTTAGCAAGTCTCAATCAATAATGTTAACCTGAAGCCAGCATTGACCTAACTGAACTTGATCTCACCCTAACATTTTTTACAAAGATTGCAGGCTATAATAATTCATTGTTTTAAACTAAAAATAGATTCTTTTAGATTCATATAAAAGCCTTAATTTATGTAGTGATATTAATTTTGATGCTATGATGTGCTTTCATCTCTCATTCCGCTTGTCCTTTGTGACAGAAATGCTGAAGCCATCTGAAGGTTACAAACAATGTTCACTAATAACCGGCTCTTATGTCCTTGTAGGTTTCACTGTGATGGATATCCATAGTGTTTCCCCATGACATAATTCTACTGAGGAAAAAACACGTCTTGAAAACACAGCTTGTGCTTTCACCTTCAACTTAACTAGTGTGATTTTTAAAGTAGCGATAAACAAAAAATGAGACAGAAATGCACATTTTTGTCACAGCCCTGTAACCACTTTTATTACAGGTACTGATCAATTTAATTGGAAAAAATACACATGCTATAGAAAGGAGAGTTTGTATGCTTTCTGTGGATTATATATTTTACAAATCCATCTTTTTAGTCTTAAAACAGTAATACTACTCTAATGACACAATCTCAGCACTTGCTTTCCCTGAGAAGGTGATTACTTTTTAAAAAGCCTTAACATAAACAAGTCTCCATGCTTCAAAGTCCATTTCAGTGGGGGATTTATAGTTAAGCCAAGAACCCTTTTCATATTTTCCAGCATGACCTATCGGTCCATATTATAACCCTAAGGCAATAAAGAATGAAACAACCAAATACGCACATGTAAGATCTCTCTCAGATGCTTCTACTGTCCATATAAAAATATAGAATCAAAGTATCACAGTCCTTTACAAAACAAGTAGCAGAAAACCACGTGTGTTAAGATGTGAATGCCCCCCCCCCCCCCCGGGGCCGAGCCTGCAGCCTAGTTATGCGCCCTTGACTGGTTCTGGGACCCTTCAGTTCTCAGCTGACACCTTAACCACTGAGCCAAACCAGCTAGGGTTAAACTGAGTTTTCAAATGAGGCTCTGAGTTGTTAGCACTCGGTCCTCAGAGGATCTTGGTGTTTGGGGACTTTAATTCTAGTGCAGTTCAACATGAAATGTCATCAGTGGAATCTACAGGTTTTTTAATCAGAAATTAGTATTCGTTTTGCATTGTATTTTTGCTTCCATGAACTTTCTCACAGATTTTAACATAAAAATGACCTCACAGATTTACCTCTAACAGATGTCTATTTTAGTAATGTGAATTACTTACCTTTCTCAAGATACACAGGCTATGAAATGACCTTATATAAAACTCTATACAAGGCGGACTAAATTTGGAAATCCTATGTGTGGCAATCATGGAAACCCATTATTTGTTTAACAAATTTACGTCTCTCCCTTCCATGCAATGCCATGCACCCTACAAATTTCATGAATGCGGGATGGAACGCAGGTAGTGGTGACACTTTGAGTGCTCAGGAAGAGAACAGCTGTTGTAACTCTCATGTACAAATTTAGACTTTATCCATGACACCATGTCAGCTAAATGATTTACTGAGAGTATGCAATTAACTCGATAGAGATGCCTTGAAAATCATCACATACAAACAAGACTCCTCGTAGATATAAGTGTATGGATGTTGATATGCTGTTAACTATATTACTTCTTTCTATAATGTAACACAATCATCTCAATGCTAGTGAAAATATGATACTAGAAAATTCATAACTGCATAAGACTCTGAAAATGTGAAGAAAACAACTTCACACACATATAATGACAAATATATATATATATATATATTATATAAACAAACAAAATTAAATTCCAGCACATATTTCTATGAAAAATGAGAGAACCATTTGAAACTTTTTCCTCCCCAAGAATATGCATCTCATTGTGCAAAGAATTTTAATACTGATTTATAGGTGAACATATAGAGAAGTTATCAAGGACAGTCTTTCATTAGATTAATGAAAAGCAGTTTCTAAATATATGCATGTCGCTTTAATGAAAAGAGTGATGACAGTAATTTCTAAATGACCTACAGATGTGTTTATGTAGCACCTGCCTATCTTGAATGGGAAAATCATTAATTTAATTTCACATATATCAAATGGGGGAGTGTGGGCAATGACAGGTGTAATGATTTGATATTCATATGCAGACATCTAGCAATTTCTTCAAAAAGGATGTCTCTGGGAGGTAAAATTTGGGAACTATCTTGAAAGATAGAAAAGAGACCTCCTCTTTTACTCCAAATTGTAGTATCTGAAAAGAAGGACAATTTGGAGACACTCCACCTGCCTCAGCAAACATGCAGCTATCCCTGCACTGGAGAACATCTGGCTTTAGAAAGGTGAGATGTAATTACTGCAGGGGAGACTGAGCTATTCCATATGCCTAATCGCATTGGGCACGTCCTGTAATTTGCTAGAGGTCCAAACAAAAGTTGTAGGGGCTTAATTGTTTTTGAAAAGCATACCCAAGGCTGATGTTACCTCAAATAGCATCCAGAGTTATTAGTAATAAAAAATTATACCTAAGGGCCTTTTCCAGATAACTGAAATTCACTCGTTTACCAACACTTTCAGAAAATGTTAGTTGCCTTTGAAATACAATGAACATGTTCTTTCTTTCTTAAGCTACATGGTAGAAACAGCTAGCTATCCCCAAATATCCGCAGGGAAGAGTTCTGGTGGAAGTATCTTCCCAGAAAATGACTATATTTCCTTGTCCCATGTATATCAGGATAATTCCTCGAGTCTAGTTCTTACTAATGTGAGGTTTTTAAGAATTGGTGGGTCTTCCCCATTTTCTCAAAAGATACACTGTGATTACGGAGATTATTTGCTCTAGCTGCAAGTGTTATTCTCCAAAGTCAAGACCATCATTATGGTTGCCAATCATGGGTCATAAAATTCATTCAATAACCATCCAGTCCTTGGATTAGATCAGGAACTTATAGCCCCTTAAAATAAAAGATGGCTATGACTCTTTTTATTTTCTTGTGCCTACACAAAAAGAGATGAATGAATACACAATTATAAATTATAGAGTTTGTACTGGGAGGAGTGGGGTGCAAACTTGCGGGCAAGCAGCATGAACAAAGGCGGTGAAGGAGAAACAGTCTACGCAGGATGCTATGCTGCAGGTCCTCTGTAGCTACCAGGTGACTCTGAAGCAAAGGAGCGGCTGGGGAGCTCTACAACAGTGCACACAAGGGTATTGACAAAAACAGGTCCAGAGTTGGGAAGACCAGTTAGTAATCAATACTATTGTAATGCTCCAATAAAATGTAATGAGGGCCTGCGGCAGGGCAGTGGTGATAGGAGAAACTAATTTGACTAATTCGATTTGGGAGAGAAGTTGAGACAGATTTGGTTTACTCTAAATGGTTGTACAAAACATTTAAATATTCAAAGAGAGGCCAATTTAGAAGAAAATATGATGAATTCAAATTTTATTGTGTTAAGTTTCAACTGTTCTTAAACTACAGAAGTTCTGATGACCAACCAGCAGTTGGAGGCATGAATTCAAAGATCAGAAATAAATCTGACCTGAAAAGGAAATTTGATTTATGGAAAGTCAGCTTTTATGTTTTTGCTTACTTCTAAGTTTACAGCTATGCTTTGAATGTTGATATTGTCAAATATACTGCCTTTTAATATAATTGATGGGTCATATATTTTTAAAATCACTTTTCACTTGTTGTTTTATGAGGTAACAATATTAGATTGGTATTGGAATTAATAAGCTTTGTTAGAAATACATATAAGCTTTCTATGTTCTGCTCACTAATGGTTCTCCTTGCTATCTTTAGTAAAAATCTATAATATTCAATCTGCTTAAATTATTGAAATCACTTGTACTATAGAAATGGAGAGACATTCTACTTTATATTTTCAAAACTAAACAAATTCTTTTGTATTTATCCTTTGTATATATTTATTTTATCAGTCTAACTTCATATACAGTGTAACATAATAATCAGATTATTGGAAGCTCTTAATACAGTGGGATTATAGCAAAAATGAATTTAAATGCTTTACTGGAGTATGCAGTATGATTCCTTTATAGGCTTTGATAATCTGCATGAAAGATTATGCTTAGAAATAGGAATTTAGTTTAGTTTTAAAAGGAAACTTATTTTCACAGATTTTGGGTCACCTTTTTTATTTTGCAGCACTTGCAATATTCCAGGTACAGTGAAAAAAAATCTACAGACACCAAGTTCAATAGAATGTCATTCTCTCAATTTGCTTACTGACTACTAGTAGAGTTAAAAGAGTATTAATTTTCCTCTTTTCTCCTAAAAAATCCATGTCCACATTGGCCTGGAAGAATCAGTAGACTGTATCCAGAAAAGCGGACCTTGTCATCAACATCATGCCAGAGGTGTCTTAGTCACTCTTCTATCCCAGTAGGAAGAATTCCATTCAGTGATTCATAATTTGACCAAAAACTATGCTCTAGAACACACTTAGGCATAGCTCATTTCCAATAGGTTCAGTCCCTTATTTGTTTCCATTTCATTCAAATCATCCCTGCCCCTTGTTATCCCTATGCCTGCCCCACATCAGAGTGTGGCTTCAGAAAATTTCTGCGTCCAGCTTAAAGATGCAACAATCCAATGCCATTCTGAGAATACTCTTTCATGGACTTCAATTACTTTGAAAACCTCAGCAAAAGGATAATAAGAATAGGCAGAGATTAATCCATTTATTTTAGAAATGCTGCCTTTTAGTCCGAAGGAAATATGCTCATTTGCATGGATGAAATACAGCATACTGAGTTCCTTAGCCCTTCCACCCTTCCCAGTCAAGCCTAATACCCATGAATCACTGGCAAGTGTAATGAGGCTGTAAAAGAAGATGCCCTGGTGGAGAGATTGTGCCAGGTCCCTTAGGATTCCTGAGACAATGATTTATATTTTTTTGAGTTTACACAACACCACTGTCACATTATAAAGTGTTTCAGAAATGACCAACTGCTAACCTGCAGTTGATTTTGAACAAGCTCACATTAAGTGCAACCCACTGTCTATAAGCTTCCTTCCTATTTGCAGCCTCAATTTTTCATTGAAATCAATGTTTGGTTAACCAGGCACTAAAATAGCTTCTCAGTTTTAAGTTATCCATTTCTGTACCACACATATATTATACTCTTAATTTACAATTAACAGCATGCAGTAACTATGTCTTTATAATAAATCTTTCTTGTGGATGTTACACATAAAGAGCTTTTCTAAGATTGGTGCTCCATTTCTCCCAAATTTGTTATCAATTTTATTGGCGATACAATTTTTTTCTGTTGGTCAATCACTCTTAAAATTGGCTAGTTTAATGCATCATAGCAAATGATTTTCAGAAATCATTAGGCACATGAAAATGCATATTCAGCTCACAGGGTTTTAAATGACCACATTCTCACTGACCAATGGAGCTCCTAGATAATCTTCCTACTTTGCTGTTATTCATTTAATTAAACTCTGAGCACAGAAGCTAGTTGTAAAAACATTTTCGCTGGATCTGAGTTATACTGTCTCTTTGGGGAGGACTGATGTGGCACTCTACTGTTAATAAGCCTCACCTTGGTTTAACCAAGTTCTTTCTTTTTTAAAAATTGATTTTAGAGATAGAGAAAGAGAGTGAGAGAGATATTGATTTGTTGATCCACCCATTTATGCATTCATTGGTTGATTCTTGTATGTACCCTAACTGGGGATCGAACCCCCAACCTTGGTATATCAGAAAGACTGTCTAAGCAACTGAGCTATCCAAACAGGGCCTTAGCCAAGAAGTTATTAGATAAGTACTTCTAGAAAGCAAAGCTCAGAATAGTCTGAAACAATGGTTCTTAACAGGGGATGAGTCTGATCTTAAGGGGACATTTGGCCATGTTTGCAGACATTTTTGATTGTCACTCTGGGGGAGGTTGTTGGTCAAAGTCATCAAGGCGATGTGACTACCAGTTTGACTCATGAGCTGGACCTGGGCCATTGTAGGCTCCCCATCCCCTCCCCTTTTTGAAATGTATGATCCACTTGCCTTCCCCACTCTGAGAAGCCTTGCAAGGACACAGGCCATTTGGACTGGGTATGTGACTGACCCCAGTTAAGGGCTCAGTCTAAGCTTTTAAGATTTTGGGGATGGGTACAGCCACCCCAGACAAGCCTCCACATATGTTGAACAGTCTCTGTGAAACATGATTTAAAATATCCTATTCAATGGATCACAGCATTCATACCTCCACTGAGATTTAGGGTTGATCTTCTATTTTTAGATCAGAATGGCTTATTTCCAGGTCATGTTTCAACAAAAATGGAACTTGAGCCACAGTCATCTAGATTTGTCAAGAATAAATAAATGTCTAGCCCGCTCCTTCTCTGCTTAAATAACACCAGCCCCTTCACTATTTCTCAAAAACAATAGACTCACTTCTTCCTTGATTCTAACCACTTGCTAAAATATTCTGTCTTTAGATATCCTTGTGGCTACATCCAAATGCCACCCTGTATAATATCACAACTCCTAGCTTTTCTCTGTTTTATTCTCTTTAGCTCTCACCACAATCACTGCACTACATATGTGGCTCACCTTGTTTTATTATGTATAGATCCACTCCAGTACAATTTTCTTGAGTGAAGTGAGTTTTAATTGTTTTATCCCCTGCGCCTAGAGGAGTACCTGGCACATGTAAGTACCTAATAAACTCTTGTCAAATAAATGAGTGAAAATAAAAGGTCTGAATAAAAGTTAAGTTATATTCTTTAAGAAACTAGTCAAATTTGCGAGGACTGGGAATCTGCAGACAAAGTCATTATAACTTTTCTGATCTTAGAAAAACAATTCTCTCTCTCTCTCTCTCAGGTATTCTTTATACAATGATAGGTGTTTAACACACACATATTCACACAAAGAAAAGCACATACACTTATTTCCTTGCCTGTGCAACAAACTATTTTTGAATTTGATATATTACATTGTGACATATGATTAATTAGTTTTCTAAAATTTTACATATCAGTCAATAATTTTCCAAATATTGACTCAGTCATTATAAGACAATTTACTATTTTGTTGTGTCTGTCCACCTAAAGAGAAAACCTTTTTTCATTATGTCATGTAGCTAATATAAAGTAAATATTAAAATTTGACATGCCAAAACCTACAAGGCTGTTTTGTTCCTGATTTATAATCTCCTCCTAAAAAATCGTATTGAAAAGTAAAGAACACAATATTGTATTTAAATTTAAATTAAGAAAAAGAAGTGCATATATAATTCTGTATAGTTGTATCCCTTCTCAGTGTCAGTGATAATCTAATATTTATTGCAACTAAAGTTAAATATTCTCACTGTTTTTAAAAAAAGTGAAACAAAGTTAATATTTTTATTGTATAATTCAAATGGTCAAGTTTTCATTATAAAAAGGGATAAGTTGTTGCTTAAACCTTCACCAATTTCAAGTCCAATGATTTTGGAAGTAGGACTTTAGAAAATATTGTGTGCAAAGGAAAAAATAAGCAAGCAAGACACCTAATGGATATGCTTTTAACACTGACAGAGAAGTCAAATTACATAGCAATACTTCAACCAAAGAGATTCTGAAATGAGTGTCATTTTGGAAAAAAGATCCAAGGAAAATAACCAACAAAAAATCCCTGAATAGTGGCTTACTATGACAAAATAACTCTTTGGAAAAAAAATCTTTAATGCAAAAAAATCACATAGAACTCATTAAACTGAAAAATAAAACACTAAATTATTTCCCTACAGCTTTAAAGCTACGCGTGTTTATATGTGAAGAAAGGGGCAAGGGATAAAGTTGAAAGGGGAAGAAAAAAGATAAAGGAAAACAAAAAAATTATAGAACCAATTGTCATTATCATAAAGTTTCCCACATTGCGATTCAGAGGAGGAAATTGCCTAACTGTGACTCTTTTCTGAAGTGTTCTAATAGAATGGATTCCTGCTGCGTGTTTATGTTCAGTTACAAAAGAAACTGACTTTAACTTTCCTAAGAGTAGCTTTAGTTTTGGAATTCTAGTCCAAGAGATATTCCTTTTCTCTTCAAGTCTTTAAAGCATACAATAAACAAAATTTTCAAATATTATTATTCACAAAAGTGACAGATGCAACAAATTATTTTATTAGAAGAGTCTCAAGAAATGATTAGTGCTCACTCTATAGAAGATCAAGTGGAATAAATATGTTCATAGTGTAGAGAGATAAGTAAACTTTCAGGAACTCATGTATAAAAATTAGTATCAATGTAAACTGCCTTGGAAATCGTCTACTTAAGGGTTCACTAGTATTCTGTTAAAATCCCTGTAGTATGACTCTCTGGAAAGCAGCACAGAACTTGGAGCATTTGAGGAAGATCAAGTCAAGTGTATTAATCATCTAACCACATGGATGCGGTAGGTCACTAAGCTGTGTCTGACACAGTCATTCACGCATTTGAGACAGAAGGTAATTTTCTTTTTAAATCATAATATTACAAACATTAAGAGGACATGTAAGTGGTCTGGATACTGTGGAAGCACAACTGATATTTTATTCTCCTGACAATATGAGTCTGTTCATCCAAGAAACAGGAAAAGGAAACAACATAACAACACCTACTGAACTCAGAGATCAACTAAAAAAAATCTGGTCAGTCTTAGTTCCACAAGTAAATGAAACTATGGGGGTACCTTTTTTTCAGCCTAAATTCTCAATCAAAACCACCTTTCTCCTTGACTTCACAGTATGTTAATCAACAAGTAATTTGCTGTTTTCCCATCATTAGCATATCAATGTAAACTTGTTGTTTTAGATAACCTTGCAATTATTTTCCTGTGTTTTCATTTGGGAAGCTAGTTCTGCTAAAGTCTGGCTCACAACCTCTTTGTAAGTAGACTGCTTTTGTTTTCTAAATTTGTCTTCAAATGTTACTTTACAATATAGAAGATGAAGATACTTAATCAATATGCATAGATTCTTAATCAATGTATAACTGTTTTGCATATATGAGAATAACATACCCTTTTAAGATTAACTGTAGTGCCTAAATTATTAATCTTTCAAGAAACATTCAAATTATACAAACAAATATGTGTTACATGCACTTTTATATGAGGGGATATGTCATAATCTTATATATGCTTTATGTGTAAATGTGCTTAAGAAAATAAAATAAATTCCAAGGCATGGTTTACTCAGTATTTCTAATAAGTATCATTTTTAAAAATATATTTTTATGGATTTCAGAGAGAGGAAGGGCGAGGGAGAGAGAGAAACATCAATGATGAGAGTCACTGACCGGCTGCCTCCTGCACGCCCCCTGCTGGGCATGTGCCCTGACCGGGAATTGAACCGTGACCTCCAGGTTGATGGGTCGATGCTCAACCACTGAGCCACACCTACTGAGCTAATAGCTACCATTTTATACATTCTAGTATATACATACAAATGCATGTGTACACATACACACACACACACACACACACTTCTCACCATTTTCTAACAGGAAGTTAGTACTGTGGAAATAGCAAGACAGTAAATACGCAAGGAAGTCAGTGAGTCTCCCTTGAAAAAATAATCCCATCTGAGAAAATATTATTCCAAATCTTATTTTAAATGGCACTACTCAAATATAGCCAGACCGAGGCCCCAAAAACCTTTAACTAACTTAGAAGCACTTTCTCCAGTTTCTAAGACCAGGCATGTTTGCAGGCAGCTGAGCAATTCCCTCATTCCCTTAGCCTGTGCAGTAAACTTTACATATGTGGGGAGGACATCCTTGTGGGGTCTTACCCATGGCTTTTCAGAGCATGTGCTCTCCAACCAAATTGAGCAGGTGGTTAAATATTCAAGGTTACTTATGGGACAAAGTTTAATGTTCATGAAACAATAGAGTGAACATGAAGAAAAAACAGCTTTTATTCCTTCTACCAATTAAATCCCTTTAAACAACCTAAAGAAGTACCAGCTATTGCTATAACCATGTATTATGTGCATTTTGATGTGATATCACTTTGATGTCCTTGTTTGATTGGACAGAATATATGTTAATTTTAAAATACGAAATATTTCCTCCACTATGGTAAACTGGTAGGAACCACCTTAAGTTCAACAATAAACACTAACTCAGCAAAGATGACTCTTTCTCAGTTGTCATGCCAATTTATAAATTTTATTTGAGTAAGCACTTGAAATATGGTTCATCAAATACTCAACAGATTCAATGAACATATGTGTCAAATGTTCACACATCCTTCTGAGGAGGTACTGAGGGACAAGCATGAAAAGCGGAATCAGACTATTAAATACATGGTTCAGCATATCTGAGCTCTGCCTTTAAAAATAATTTTTAAGATCTCTTTTCTTATTCTTTGAAAATATTTTCTGTTTTATCATAGCTATATACAAAATATTATTAACATTCTTTTCACACTAACTAATGCTTCAGGTAAATACCTCTTGTTTTAAACTATCCCTTGTTCCACAGGAGAATATCAACCTATCTTTCAAGACTCAACTCATAGCTACATCTCCTATGAATTGGGAAATTTATGTATTCCTCCATCCCATTTTTATTTGCTAATAACCCAAAGCTTCCTGTCCTAGAGAACAGGTATAGTCTGTCTCCTTACTAAGCTGGATACTTACTGGGGCTTCAGATCTGGCTGATTTCCCTCTCCATACCCAGACTCTAGTTTATATTCAATGTGTAGTATTTTTGAATTTCTGGATGAAATAACTGAATAAGTGGAAAATAATACTTAGATAACTGATGATACAGTAGTGCTCAGAATTGGAAGAGACCAAGAACGTTCGGGGGAACAAAATTGTGCAAAAGTACATGTTGGAAAGATGCAAACTACTGGTTATAGATGGATTGGGAGGTAAACTAGTAATAAATAATATAATAAAAATGGCAATCTTATAGAAATGAGTGATAGAATAGCTATTTTATTCTGTTAATATTAATTTTAAAGGTATCCATACTATTAGATATATTTTATTATAATAGAAAGTTACATCAACATTAAAATAGTTTATATTCACTTTGGTTAGGAAACAAACTCATAAAAGAGAGGTATGAAATCATTTATATGAATGTTATTTGAAACAAAACCTTCTAATTCCAAACTCAGCCTAGAGAATAAAAATTGAAACCACAATTTACTGCCTACATTGGCATGACTTCCTGCCCTTTCTGCCTTCATTATCGAGATTATTCTTCCAGGAGTATCTTGCTCAGGCAAAGGCTTTGATTGTTCATTATAGGGCCTTTTGGAAAAACCCACCCACTCTTCAAAGGAAAACATCAGCAGGCAGTTATTCCCAAGATTCTCTGCTTCCCTTGCATCAAAATTCTCACCTTGCTGTTTCTACCAGTCCTGGACTGTTCTATCATGGTCTCTATCCAATCCTAAGCTAGTCTCTATTTTGAAAGACCAAATGTCTTTTTTTATTTTTTAATTTTCTTAGTTTTGCATTTTAATAGAGTTTTCAAATAATTATGTTTTAGGTCTTATAAGCAGCATCAGACAAAAGGTACTGAGTACTGCACAAGGTACACAGTGCTGCCAAGCATCTTAGAAATTTTACATCATGTGGAGAAAGTGTGGCTCTTGCCCTTTGAGATGCTTACAGTCTGAGGATCTTACAACTCACAGTCTAGAGAGTTGAGTAAACAAAAAAGTAACTTATTAATCAAAAGTCCAATTCTCAATAAGTGTTGACTTTGTTTCCTGCACTCTAAGGCCTAACCAAGCTTTGTGAGGTTTTCTGTTCTCTTCCTCACTGAGGTGAGCGATAAACTCAGCTGTCTTATCCTCTTATCAATAAGTTAGGTTGGTGATAGTTGGGGAGTAAGTTCTCGACATTCAATTTATATTGTATATTCAAGTTAACTTTTGTTTGTCCTCAGTCAAAAAAAAAAAGCAAAGATAAATAAACTAAAATGAATTATTATCATAAACTTATAGAAACATTTCTTCCACCTGTTCTAATGCTGAATGTAAATATTGATTGTTGAGGAGAGAAAAAGGGGAAGAGAAGGGAATGAGCAGTAGGAAGCCTTAGCTTTAGAATGAACACCTAGGACAGATGCCAGTGAACTAGGATGCCCTGTAAACTACAGTGTCTGTATTTAATATCCTAGTTCCAGCTTTACTGAGGTTCACTTACAAACACATGAAGAAACAGAAGAGATTGAAGTTGGTAAGGAATCCCCACTTAGACCAAGAAGACAACTTCATTTCATTTAACTGTTTCATTTATGGTTAAACCTCTGGATGCTGAACCTTAATAAATGCTGAGATGTTGTGTGGAGAGAAAACAATCTCTAGACTCTTAAGAGAGCAATTGAAATCGCTGAATAGGAAATAAAAGATGCCATTTAGAATAGAGTAGGTAATGATTGCACTAAGAATGTCTTGGCAAAGATTTCCAGTGCAGAGTCCAGAATAGGTAATGGAAAATACAGGATTATACAAAAATTATGATTATGAGAAAGGACACTGAATGACTTCTGTTATTACAGCAAATATCAGCATGTGTGTAATAGGGCAAGCTTTATTTCTTCCTATCCTTCAAACATGGATCAAATCAACTGAAGAGATATACTGAAATATATTGGAAAAATACAAAATCATTTTTCTGTATGTATGAAATTATAATATTTACAAAAACAGAATATTTAGAAATCTAAAATATTCTCTTGAATAGTTAATAAGTTTCATGAAGTTTTGTATTAACAAGACTTTATCATTTTTGAAGTTTATAGGTGAAACTCACACCTTTTAACCTCGAATTGCCTAATTCTAACTGAGCTTATTGAGATCTAAATATTTCAAAGCTCTCTTTGTCATACAGATTAGAACATGCCCTAGACCGCAACTAGGATGGACCTCTGAGTTTGCGTTTTTGTTTGTGTATTTGCATTGTTGTCTCATTGTTTTTCTTTTAAAATGATTTTTATAACATGCTTGTTAGAAAGCAACTTCACCACTAAAAGTGGATATCCTAATGGTTTTACATAAATTTCTTGCATTAAAATGTGATTGTTAATTTGATATGTCCCTTGACTAGGCCATGGGATGACCTGATATTTGGTCAAAAATTATCCTGGATAGGTTGATTTTGAATGAAATTAACATTTAAATTGGTAGATTGTGTAAAGCCATTCGCCCTCCATAATATGGGGAAGGCCTCATCCTATCACTTGAAGGCTTGAATAGAAGAAAAGGGCAGAGTAAGAGAAAATTCTTCTTGCCTAATGACCTTTCGACTAAGATATTGGCTTTGTCCTGCCCTCTGTCTTAAATTGAAACATCAGCTCCTCCTGGGTCTTGAACCAGCTGGCTTTTGGACTGGAACTATACCATCAGCTCTCCTGGGTTTCCAGTTTGCTGACTCACTCTGCAGGTCTTGGGACTCACTAGACTCCATAATGATGTAAACAAATTCCTTTTAATAAAGCTATTATATACAATATAAATAGAATACATTATATAAATAATTATAATAAATAATAATATCAATATAAATTATAATTATCTCTAGCCTATTGGTTCTGTTTCTCTAGAGAACCTTGACAAGTCCATAAGTTAAGTTAATAAAGGACTATATAAGTAATATACATTATTAGGTAAAATGCTAATTGTTATCAATTAAGCTAGCATAAGTGAAGACAGAAGAAGAAAGCAGATTTCAGAAACAGTGTGGATAAAGTTGGTTATCTCTGATAATACCAGAAAAAATGGAACGGGACACTTTTACAGTTGATTGGGGACTGCAGCACAGAATTATTGGACATTTGGAGGCAACATGATACCTTTGGAGGAAAGAGTGAGATGTAGGAAGAAGTGATGTTAGGAGAGACTGAAGATGGCAAGGATTCATTAGAACGAGGAACCGCTGGAACCTGCTGACTACTCTCCCTAGTTTAAACCTTGCCTGACAACAGCCCAGCGTCCAGGTAAGCTCTCTGGAAGGAAATGGTTTTGAAGGTTTGGAGGTAAAAGTCTTAGGATCTTTGCAGTAAAAGATCCTTCTCTATTTCTAGGCATAGTAACTTCTTTGTACCTGGGCCTGTGGGTAGAGTCACCAGTGTTCTACAGTCTAGGGCACTCTCAGTATATAAGTACGAGTCATTGCACCATAGTATTTAGATTTTTTTTCTGTAATTTTAAAGCTCTAGGTAAATAACAGTTGGAATCCAAAAATATCTTAGGAACATTTTGAAGTTTATAATCCATGCTTCACTAGCCTTTATTCAATGTCTCCCCTCAGTGTTGACAGTATGCTCACTCCATATGCACATGGGGTCCCATGTCTGCTTTTTGAAGCATGGCTTAGTAAAGTAGTGTGAACTGTGGGATAAAACAATTTTAAATTTCAATCCTAGCATGGGTTTCTGTTTTTATAACACCATACTATTTGTTTTACCTTGTCTTTTAGTCTCTGCATTTTTAAGATGTAAGTAATATTTTCAATCTTATAGTAGACATTAAAGATAGTAGATGAAAATGTTGTAGCAAATAATGCATGTTTGTGGTATCTCGATCAACCTAAAAGCTTCCCGTGGAGGCCCTCTCCCTGTCAGCTCAGTGTCTTGCCTGAACTCTGCTTCCCAACTCCCTTTCCTCAAAGCTTCCCATCCTGAGTCATGTTGGCTGACAGCCTTGCATTTTGATGGGTTATAATATCTGAAAAATAATTTCTCTATTTCTCAATGGCCTAGAATTTAAAGCTCCTAAATATAAGGTTTACACATTATTTTTAACAATTTAACTAGTACTGCAATACTGACACAAGTATTGCAATAACAGTGTTGTTTTAATAAAATAGGGGAAACAGAAGCCTGGATATACCTTAAATTGTATGATTTACAGCCATTAATTTTATCTATAGGCCCTTCCTTTACTACCAATTAAAGTGTATGTGTGTGTGTGCGTGTAACAGTTGTAAAAATACAATTATATTTTTGAGCATACCTTCAATAAGACAAATTGGGAAGTTAGGAAAGAGGAGGGTGGTATTTATTATAAGAAAAAATAATTAGGTCCAATTTTCGAGTTTTCAATTTTGACTGAAGGTTGGTTACTAAACAAAGCAGAGAAGATCTTAGGAGCCCAGTTAGGAATTTTTACTTGGGTTTGGTCTCATGTAAAGATTGTGGTATTTTTAATGTAAAATAAAAATTGCAAAGTAAAATGTAAGCCCATAAAAGGTGGCACATCTTTTCAAATCAGAAGAATACATTCTTATGACATAAAATCAGTTTTCCTTGGATCTGAAAGTTACCTGAAATGTGGCATTATATACTTTTTCTACAGGTTTGAGATGTTTACACGCACAGTCAAACCTTGCTAACTCTCACATCTCCAATGTAAAACTTTAATATTTTCCACAAGATTCTCAAATGTCTCAATCCTCTTCCCTTAAAATATTTCAGGAGAGGACTTTGTAATAAAGTTCTTAAAATTTTAAATGTTGTGCCCAGCTGGTGTGGCTAAGCAGTTGAGCATCAACCTATGATCCAAGAGATCTCAGTTCGATTCTCTGTCAGGACACATGCCTAGGTTTTTGGCTCAGTCCCCAGTAGGGGGCATGCAGGAGGCGGCCAATCAGTGACACTCTCATCACTGATGCTTCTATCTCTTTCTCTCCTTCTCCCTTTCTGTCTCTGAAATCAATAAAGACATATTTTTTTTAAAAAATTAAATATTGTCGATACCTCAAAGTGAGTAAGTAATTTTCCGTCTATAATAGAATATATTTAAAACAGGTTCTAAGCAAACCTGGTCTGAGAGCTTAAACAAATACATGGATTGCATCCTTACAAATAATTGTCATACCTAATGAGTTAATTTGAGTAGATATTAAAGAATTAATGTAATGTCCTAAAAAATAATTAGCTATTTAATCTTTTTTTACTTTAAGATAGTTTGCTTCTTTTAATTCTTCAATGGCATTTTTATTAAAAAAAAATTCCCCTAGCCTTTTTATCATTGCTTTTAAGTATAATAATTTGTTATTCCTTAATAAGCAGAAATGACTAAAATTTACCTCTAGCTTATAAACTAATTAAATCAAACTCCCTCCCACCCCCCCCATTTTTATTTATAATAATCTGAGTACTTGTTTGTCTCTCCCAGAGGGTAAAATGTTGAGACTATCTAAATTCTAATTCCACAATATGGAACTGACAGGAGTTAGAAAAAGGAACACACAGTTTATGTTTCTTAATATATATTTCTAAAGTTATGAAGATTTTCAAAAGAATTTGTGTGTACTAGTTTTCTAATTTCTGAAACACCTACCCTTTGTCCACTGTTAGATGACAACTGTTGGTGAGTATGTATATTTTTTCCAAAATTAAAGTCACAAAGAGTAATTAAGACCCTCAACACTTCCTCAATGTTCAAATACAGTGCTTTGTGGCAACTGTTTCACTATAGACAACAGAAAAAAATCACAGTGACTTTTATCTGACGAAGAATCGTTATTATTCATCTGCCCACCTGGGCCATTCAAAGTTTGTTGTTGTTGTTGTTTTAATCTGTGTGTTTGGATACTGCCTGAAATAACATAATCAAAGAGAAAAAGTGTTTCATTTAATAAATATATTATTCTTATCCTGTGAAAATTTCAAAGTAACACAGTAGTAGATCTATTTGTGTACTGTACTTTAGTCTCTACGGGAAGTTACTAAAAACAAATTTAAATGGTGGAACAAAATTTTCATGGCAACTTATCAGGGAAATGAAGACAGTTTTAATAAAGAGTTGAACACTTTAAGTATAGATTTAAATTATAGCTGTATTTCCTTTAAGCAGGATTTGGTTTTCCCATAGTTGGCTAAAATCTCTTCTCTGTGATTTGATGCTATGATTACTATTTTTTCTAACCTTTTTATTATAAAATAAGCTAAAATTTACAGAAATGTTTTAAGACCAGTAAAAAGTGCATGTATGTCCTTTATCCAGATTCTCCAGTTGTGGATACTTTATACTATTTGCTTTATAATTGTTTCTGCATATATTCATGGAAATGTTAGCATGGCCAGCTAGTTAGTTGTTGACAATGAAAGAGAGCAATTAAAAGTCAGACATCTAATTAAACCAGATTAACTAGGAAGCTATAGCTCCCAGACACTCCAGGGGATAGCTCAATTGCCCTGCCAAGGGGATTAACATTCTTCTGTTCTCATGGGAGGGAGGGAAGAACTGGCTTTCCAGTCTCCCCAGGGGAAAACAGGTCCTTTCCACCAGATTTTTTTTTTTTGGGGGGGAGGCAGTAAAGGGGAAATTCCTCTGCTGAGGCATGAGCAGTAGAAGCCAATATGGCACTCGGGGAGGTCCCTCTGATATGAGGCATCATTCCCAGTAGAAGCCAAATGGCTACATAAAGGAATGGGATCTAGCCTGGGAAAATCTGGAAAGGGGTCAGACTGAATGAAGGTATGAAACTCCTGAAGATCTAGGAAAGGGATTGGTTAGGGGTGGGCCAGCACAAATCCACAAAGAGCCAGAAAAGAGACTGGTTCATTTGAAAGAAAACTCACCCTTTCCCAAATCCAAAATAATATAATCAAAACTTAACAAAGGCCTGACGCCTGTTTGTTAGCAAGCATTCTCTCTCGATAGCAGCTGCGTGGGTCCAAGTGTGGGCCGGGCTGTGGCAGCACATCACTAGCTGGAGAGCAGCTGGGAACTGAGACGAAACTAGCTGCAGGGGGACAGAGTCTGAGCTCATCTACTCTAACTTTGGCATGGACTGAGCTGAACTATGGAAGCTCTGGATGCCCTGCCGACGCCGGGCTACTGGTACAGCGTCTCTGGGCCCTGGCCCTTCTTCTGAGCTTGGTGAGGAATAGTGTGGGCCTGAGACCCCAGGCTTATTTTGCAGCGAGATTGAGTTTAGCCGCCTGGTCATGGATGAGACCTCACCTAAGCCTTTCCTCTGCTTTCGCTCCAAAAACTCTTGCCACAATATCACCCTTCCTCATATGCCTATATCCTTGAAATGCCTTTTCTGCTACACCATGAAAGAATCCCGTTTCCACCAGCAATAGATATATACTATTGTATTCTCTGAACAACTTTAGGTTAAGTTACAGATACGATGCACCATTACCCCTGAATAAGACAGCACATATTTTCTACAAAAAAATGACAATCATGTATATCACCACAGTTCAACCATGAAAATCAGGAAATTAACATTTATACTTGAGCCAATTCGCAGAACAATTTAAATTTCACAAATTGTTCAATAATTCGCTTTATAGCAAAAGGACCCAAGCCAGTCACTCTTGCCAATTAGTTGTGATGCCTACAACGGTTCCTTCTATCGCAAACAGTTCCTTAGTTTCTCCTTGGCTTTCGTGATCTTGGCATTTTAGAAAATACTGAAAGACTAGTGATTTTGTAGAAAGAACTTGAGTTTGGTTTTTTGGATGTCCCTTGGTTACATTCAGGTTAAGCACTTGCACAGGAATACAACAGACGTCATGATATATTCTAATTCTACCAGGTAGGGAATGCTTTTGATTTTTCCTATAACTGGAGTTAAAAAATCAACTCTGGGAATTTAAAAAATCAACTCTGGTGATCTTTTAAGGTCTTATATTCCAGGATTTCCCCTGCAAATTAAAGTTTCATTTCTTTATAATTAATAATTTTTTGCGGGGGGATATCCATTGAATTATATGATTCTCCTACTCTTCATCAAATATTAACCCACTAATTTTTGCATCCACTGATAAGCTCTTACTGAATCCATCATTGCTATTGTGGTTACCAAGCAGTGGTTTTCTAATTCCATCTACATTCATTAGTGGTAACTTCATGTAAGAAAAAGCTTTCTTTTATCCCAACGGATGCATTCATTTATTTATTTACACCATTATGGATTCAGGGATGCTTGTTTTATTCAAGAGTTTTTAATCCATCACATCCATTATTTATTTTGATGTCCAAATTATCATTTACTTGGCCAGTCGGGCTTATCATTCTTTCAGCTCTTCCTTAATTTTTGACACAACAACATGCTCTCGGCTTATCTTGTACTTTCCTGTCCAGCCCTAGAATAAATAATTTCTCCAAGAAGAAACCAAGACCTGGGTATTAGGTGTTGCTCCATTATCAAACCCTTTTTGGGGGGGAAGTATGTACCTATATATGTATGTACACCCATATACACCTACATATTTATATCCATAGTTATTTTTATTTCAATCTTATGGAAAACCTTAATAAACACCGATGAGCTTCCAAATCCTTGAGGTTTATTCAAGCTTTCCATATTCCTAATTTCTTTCTCCAACTGTGAGAATTCTGGCTCATATTAGCCTCAGAGTATTTGCTTATTTGTTTAATTATCCTGTTTGTAACTAACCTGTGCACCAGGCCAGGCTGCCTCCTCACTCACATCTTTCTCGCTAAGTGCTGACCTCCATAAGCAACCACATTGCTTGGCCACCTTCTTTGGCCCCTATATTTTTACCAGACTTCTTTGGCATTTTAAAAATATCAACTCTCATTAGAAATAAGAAAGGAAAGAACAGAGGAGAGGAGAAGGGAGAAAGGAAGGGAAAAAAGAAACAGAGGAAGTAAAAAAGAAAGACTGGAAAAGGAGAATTGCTTGTTTAGAAGAGTGAGTTTGCCGGTGAGCTTCAAGTCCATGCCCCTGTATCTTCTAGCATAAAACTACAAAGAATTAGAGACTTGACTGTTCTGATCACAAGTTAATGTGACCATTTTCCATTTCTGCATGTTCCACAGGTCTTTCTCATCCTGCCTTTTGTTCGAGCCACTTTTCTTCTCGTTCCTGTGTCATCCTTCCTTCAAAGTTCGTGTTCTCCCAGGACCCTCTTCACGTTCCTTGCACCACTTTGTATCTCTTAAAAGTCCTGTATTCTCTTGTATGTTAGAGTCGTATCCATTTTGCTCCTTCACTGAAGTTGCAAAATTATTGCAGCAAAAGGATTTTCTTTCTGGAATGTGAACATCCCTCACAGCATTTATTACAAGCCTTAAATGGTAAATGCAGTGTTTCTACGCTGTTTACTTTTTGAAATGATTTGAAATGAGTAACTAGTCCTCACAAAATTATAATTTTGAAAGGTTACTATTTGAAAATTACTAAAAAGCACATCACTTTTGGAATCAGGCCTTGCCTTATTTCTTAAAAGCCAAGCAGTCTTCTTTTTTCACCAATAACTGAGTATCCCATTAAAGAAAACAAGGTAAAATGGTCTCTGGAAACTGCAAAAAAATTATCTAAGAGCCTGAATTATTTTCAACAATCTTTCTCTCTCCATAGAAATAAGGGGGGCAGAGGGGATAAACGGTGATGGAAGGAGACTCGGCTTAGGGTGGTGAACACACAATACAATATACAGGTGATGCATTATAGAATTGTACAAGTGAAACCTATATAGTTTTATTAACCAAGGTCACCCCAATAAATTCAACTGAAATTATAAAATAATTTGCTTAATAAAATATCATACTGCATATCAAGATAGATACATAGATAGATTAGATGGTTGATAGATAGATGATAGATGATGATGATAGATAGATAGATAGATGATAGATGATAGATAGATGATAGATGATAGATAGATAGATAGATAGATAGATAGATGATAGATAGATGATAGATAGATAATAGATGATATAGATGATAGATAGATGATAGATAGATAGATAGATAGATATAGATATAGATGATAGATAGATAGATAGATAGATAGATAGATAGATAGATAGATAGATAGATGATAGATAGATAGATAGATGATGATAGATGATAGATGATAGATAGATGATAGATAGATAGATAGATAGATAGATAGATAGATGATAGGGATAGATAGATAGATGATAGATGATAGATAGATAGATATAGATAGATGATAGATAGGTGATAGATGATGATAGATGATAGATGATAGATAGATAGATAGATAGATAGATAGATAGATAGATAGATACATAGATAGATAGATAGATATAGATAGATAGATAAATAGATGATAGATGATAGATAGATAGATGATAGATAATAGATAAATATAGGTATAGGTATAGCCATAGATATATAAATCTTTTAATATTCCCACTATTGTGGATATCACAAAGACTCATTGGTACTTAAGCATTTCAGTCTAACTTCAGTCCTTGATCTTTACTGCTAGACTATAATGTGTAACTCAACAAAAATACTCAGTTGAGAATAAGGAATTCCTATTGAATAAGCTATGATATTTGAGGAGACCTAAATAAAACCACTACTGAAGTTCAAGTATAAGTAGTCATAGAGGTAAACCTACAATTAGAATCATCTTTCATTACACCTATCATCAGAGATATTATCTGCAAATTATCTGAGCATATTTGATGTATATATAAACTACATATTCTTACCAGACATTACTGGGTTGGTAAACTGAGGAGCGAGTGTTCCTAAAGAGGTACACTGAAGAAGAACTAGCTAGGAGAAATAGCTCCACTGTGTAGTAGGTTATTACTCATGATAAAATTATGTGGTTATGGTCTTCTTATCTAAAATATCCATTCAATCAATAATAACAGTACATTGTTTAATGGGTTAATCATTCTTCATATGGAATGTGTAAGTATATCCAAAGCTAACAAAATTCCCATAAGTTCACTAATCCAACTGTTGGTGAGTGGGCATGTCTTCTGCACTGTAAACATATCTTTCAAAACACATATTTTATAAGCCACTCTTTAGAATTAAATAGAGAATGTGCTTGAGTGAAAAACTGTCATGCTCACTCTCACACCTTGTGATTTCATCCTGTTTGGTCTTATACCCCAGAAAGCTTCTCATTCCCTATTTCCTTACATTAACCAATCAAAGTCCAATTTAAGCCCCACCTCCATTACAAATGTGTGTGTGTGTGTGTGTGTGTGTGTGTGTGTGTGTGTGTATCACATTTTTGAACTCAGAGTTTTGCTTTGTTTGTTTGACTATCCATATAATTATTTTAACATTTAATTATACATTACTTCAAGCTTGGTCATATTTTTTCTTTTACTGTTTGCTACATAACTTTTAGTATAATCATGAATTATCTCTTTAAGTTTGTATAATTTTACAGACAAAAGCTCTGTAAAATACTTCCAACAAATTGCCTAGCAAAGAACTAAAAACCCAGTTCATTCTCAATAAATATGATTCAAAAGCTGAGAAAGGAAAGTGGTGAAGAGGGGAGGGTGACAGAGAAACAAAACAAACAGGAAAATTCAGAAATGAACCAAGATGACTGTGGAAGGCTCAGATCCAATATCATTTCCTCTTTGAAGTTTTCCTTCATGATTCAGGGCTCTGTGATCCTCTTTTATGAACTACCTTAACAGATGTCAAGTCGACACACTTGAGCCTTAGTTTTTCTTACTTACATCATTCAGCCTTTTACTCCCTGTCCACAATTCCTAGTATGAACCTGAAGCAGAAAAGTGGCACAGAGAATGCTGATTTGATGAGTGATGTCTTAGTTCTATTATATAGAAGATTTGCAAACTGATTGAAGAAGGGGAGAGGGGTAAAAAAATGCTTATATCGTTCCCATTAAAAACTGTTATGGCAGACCTGGCCAATGTGGCTCAGTTGGTTGAGCATCACCCCATGCACTAAAGGGTCACCAGTTGGATTACCAGTCAGGGCACATGCCAGGGTTGTGGACCAGATCCCCAGTCAGGGTGATCTATCCCCAGTTGGGGTGTGTGCAGGAAGCAGCCGATCGATGTTTCTCACATCGATGTTTCTCTCTCTCTCTAAAATCAATAAAAAAAACCCACACATATTTTTAAAAAATGTTATAACAGATTTGGTGCTCAGTGAGAAACTTGAAGAAAAAAAAGTCTAGGAACCAAGGACAGGCTCAAGTAATGGGAAGCAAGATGTTTCTGGACCCAGAACATCTGTGTTCCTATTCCAGCTTCATGAATTTGTAAATTATACATAACCTCCCCGTGGTTCAGTTCCCTTAATGTTCATACATTACTATATGCCCTAAAGAGTTGTTTGAAGATTAAATAAATTATGATATATCATCATGTAGAACAGGGTTTCTCCACCTTGGCACACTTGGCACAGGTAATTCTTTGTTGCGGGAGTTGTGCTGTACATTGCAGGATGTATGGCAACATCCCTGGGTGCCACCCGCTAGAGAGACCCAGTAGCACTCTTGCCCCTCTGTCATGACGACAAAAAATGCCTCTAAATATTTTCAAATGTCTCTTATTGTCATTGGAGGGGCAAAATCTCTCAAGTTGAGAACTACTGGTCTAGACTTTACAGTGCATATGAAAAAACCCAAGTTCATTTATTACATATTACTCCTAGCTTAAGATCTGAAGGTTGAAAATCTGAAGGTTGAAAAGTCTATAATGTGAACTTCAATTTGTAGACTATAGTTCCAAAATTAGGACAGAGATATTTTTCTTATTAGTGGAACAGTGGTGATACAATTGTAGAATGCCACAATTAAATGTAGTTTAATAAGTATTTGTTTAGTGGTTCCAGAATTTTAGAAAATGTGAAGGCTAATAAGAATGCCATTTATATATGTTATATATAACATATATAAGTTAAAATATTGCCTTGGCCAATAAAAAACATACATAGGGCTATAATAGATAAAAACAGCAACTTAGGGGTTTATTTGCTAATGCAGGTAGTGTTACCCTAAGGTAGCGGTTATCAACGGTATTTTCATTAAGTAAATAACAACTTTAGAGAAATGTTTTTGTGGTAAGATATGGTCACATGAAATAAATAGTGATGTTGAAGGTAGAGAGATCAATGGTAGGGTTGAAGAGGACAATTAAGAACTGATTAGGGCCCTGGCCAACGTGGCTCAATGGTTAGAGCATTGGCCCGCCTACCAAAGGGTCTCAGGGTTCAATTCCAGGTCAAGGGCACATACCTGAGTTGTAGGTTAGCTCACCATCCCCAGGTCAGGGCACAAGCAGGAGGCAACCAGTGGAGGTTATCTCCCTCTCTCTGTCTCTCCCCCTCCCTCCCTTCTACTCTCTGAAAGAGCAATGGGGGAAAAATCCTCTGTGAGGATTAACAACTACAACAAAAATGAATTGATTAGGGCCTTACTGATTAAAGAAAGGGAGAGAAGCAAACTATGCTTTCCAAGAAAAAATTTCTAATGACATTTGTAGCTATGACTTTCTTCTTGGGGTATCATAGCCTGGTGTGAAAAGAGTCACATGAACTTCAGGTATGTTTGCATATGGTATAAACTCATAGCCTCTTTTTCCTCACCTCCTATTTTGTAAAACTTGGTTTTAAAAACTCAGATAACTTCTCCTGGTGGGCAAAAGAAAAACAAAACAAAACAAAAAACAAAACAAAACAACCCTAGTTCTAAAGGAGACCTCCCCAAATACAACTAACAAGGGTCAAAGCTCTTATTCAATACACAGCTCTCCTAGCTTGGTCTCACAAGACCTTCAGAAGTTAGTACTTTCTTTGCATGCATTTTGTTTATGTGACTCTGGCCCCAAATGAGAAGTTTTTGTTGTGTCTTGATTGTCTCTAATCCAGTATCTGACTAATAATTCAATTCTTTGATATAATAAGCATTAGTCTAAAAATTTTAATTAATTATACCATTTTCAGATTGTTCATTATCAGTCTAATTTTTGTTTTACTGTTTACACATTCTATATGTTACTAATTTATTTGTATCACATCATTTCTTAGCAAACGTTGAAAGCAGGAAAAGATATAACTGGGCTATGAATGTAAAAGGAAAACAAAGAAAGATCTTGAACAATAAATAGTAATATAATTTTATTGAATAGGGATCTAAGACCTGCAATACAATGATATTTTAGAATTTACAATACTGTAAATTCTAGTTGCTTACTGATAAATGTTCCACCCCTCTATGAGTTTAACTAAAGGTAATTTGAAGATAGAGGGAACTCTGCAGAATATATGCAAGATGAGTTATGAAGTTTCATCAATAACAACAAATAACACAATAATTAATCTCCCAAGACAGTGATGATTATTCTTCAGGGATTTCATAAATTCATCATCTCAGAAGATTATTAAATTTTGTGGATGAGTTTTCAAATATGAATAGCCATGTAAATTGACAATATTTCCCATGGCTGTCAAAGATATTTTTAAAGAGGTAAAGCCTAAACATTTTTCTATTCATTTTTATCAATCCTGAAGGTGATCAGAAAAATTTTATTATCCTATTTTTAATAAATTAAACCAAAAAGTAGAAAAGACATTGTGGAAGGTATATTCAAGACACAAGCAATAATAAAGAAAAATAGGCATAGACAAAGGCTGTAGTTTTATTGAATTAGCACTTAATCTAGATGCAACCACAAGAGAAAAAAATGTTTTTTTAAAATCCCTGAAATTTCTTCCTGCGGAAATTGCAGGGAACATTATGTGGTTGTAAAATTTCCTGCTAAGCATCATATAGCAGAGGCTTTATTTTTAGTGGTTTTATTTCTTTATAAAGAATTGCAGCCAAATGGATTCTACTATTAGAAATTCAATATTTTCTAAGTTATATTCATAGAGTTATATGTAATGCTTAAAAAATATGCAGCATTAAGATGTATTTTTTCAGATAATTTTTAACCCATTATTTAATTAATATCCCCATCTCCACAGACTATTTTGGTAGAAAAACATTCACGTGCTTGTCTTGTGTTCAATTATCTTGACTTTTCTATAAAGAAATTAAATACATATATATATATATATATATATATATATATATATATATATATATATATATTAAAGAAGCCTTAAATATCATGTTTTTTCTTTAATGGTGACATTTATAAGTTCTATATATTACAGATGTCTCATAGATTATAAGAGGATAATTTAAAATACCAGGAGAGAAATCAAAAATTGAGGAATTAGCGAAGATGTTTTATCTATTTATTTATTGAGTACCAAAGAAACATTGGTTATACAGCTTTCCATATTTACTTACTACTGTTATTGCCCCAGAAAAATAGGGCCCAGATTTTCCTTTACAGAAGTAATTATCGTAAACCTTGGGTAAATTTAATGTGTAGTCAGTTCCCTAGAAACAGTGAGCACGGCCTAGTAATACCAAGGCACCAAGGGTATTCTGAAAACTCAGTTATTCCAATAAAATTAACCTAGTGACTTGGAATAATGCCCATAAGTTAATGACTGTGACATTTGAAATAAGAGAGAGAGAAAAACTGGAAAAAAACGAGTAAGTTGGAGGAAGAAAGAAAAAAGAAATGAAAAAAGAAGCACAGGGCACAGAAAAAAAGAGATTATTTTTTTGAATAAATTTCTACTCCTGAGGGGACCATGACAAACCACTAATGAAAAAATGGTTTAGAATCTTAACTCTAGTTTAGAAACCAGAGAAAGTAAAATGGAAGACAGATTCCATACTTAGTTAATATGTGCCAAATGCAATTTCACTTGCTCTCTTAAAGGTATATTCTTTCAACATTTTAAATGTATCCTTTTAAATTGAGTTCACTTATATGCAGCATTGTCTCATATTTAAATAGTAATATCTGACAAATGGTACATATTTACTATGTGCTTGACTTAGTGCAGGTTTTTTTGGTCATATTTTAAAGTGGATTTATCTTTATTTTACAAATCAAGGAACACCAAAGTGGAGCTGAATATTTTATACAGCCTTCCCATCCTATCATAAATGTTACATATCAGAGTTCAACTTTTCATGATGGTATGTATGCAAAGGAAGTTCAAATTATCTCAGATGTGTGAAATTCTTCTCGACCTCATCTACCTTTCTTAAGTTGACAGAAGTCCTAAAGACTTGTTTAAAACTTGAAAACATTTATTTAACACAACCATTCACTTTTGCTAAATCCTCTGGTTTGGCAGACTAGGCATAATAAATGCAATTTGTATGAGGTGTATTCATCGAAATCTCAGTCTACTCAAGCCACTGAAATGTCATTGGATTCTTGAATAATATGGAGACAAAATCTAGTGTCCTTCATTGTCATAGTCACCTGGTGGTATTCAGTGGAAAAAATCCCAAGAGTCAGAAAAAAGAGTACTTAGAAGTCATAAAAACTGTAGTTTTTGTTCAGGTTTTACCACTTCCTAGCTCATGACCTTGTAAAATTCAATAATCTATTGAAGAGGCAAGAAACTGACATTTATTGAGAACCTTCTGTGTACCAGAAAGCATGACCTATCTCACAGAGTTTTACTAAATTAAATGAAATAGTACAAATATAAAAGCCTTATTGCAACATTATACAATGTAAGTTGTTATAAGAAAGATGATAATTATTATTATTACTATGTTATTGGCCTGTCCAGGGCTATTGCACAGAATACTTAGTATGAAGATTATGCCCAGCTCTATAATGATTAAACAAAATTAAAATATACTCCCAGTTATCTATCTAGATATAAAGATGGATTGGATTAAGCAGTTACTAAAGTGTTTCCATTAAACAGATGAAAATAACATGTATCAAACACACATATTTTTTGTACACAGTACACTAGACTCTGCCCAGGACATGGCACACACAATTTTAACGTGAAAAAGCTTACATGTAACCAGCTGATAAGGTTTGCTGTTCCTGCAGTCACACACATCTTCTATGCCAGTCATTCCCCTACTACACTCAATCAACTAATTCAGTCCGATAAGGAATGTTAATATCACTTTAGAGTAAACAGGCATCTGTTAATAGATCTTTCCAGATATTTGGCATATGCAGAGGCGCTGATGGAGGCAGTGAGGCTTAAGGCAGTGTTTTGAATGACTGTAACAAAATGCAATATGTTTCGAACACTGTTAATATCTCCCTACAGTATAATGTCTAGACACTAATATGGAAATGGTTCCAAGAGATGAAAAATATGTAAGAGTAGATGAATGTCACAATATTATTTATAAATATGACCTATAAGATAAAGAAACTATGAGAAAAAAGAACATAATGAAGATGGAGAAAATGAGGATTGTTTTAAACAAACACCCATTTAGCCTGCCCATCTGCCTGCTCTGCTACTCAGGAACCAGGCTTACTCTTTGAGTGCTTAGAAAATTTATAGGAGGAGGGGTAAAAATATATAGATCTTGACCCATTTGCTTCATTTATGCTGAGGCTGGACTGTCAAAATGACAACTAGTATTTAGGAAGAGAGAGTTTGATTTCGTTTTCTTGCTAAACTCCATTTTAAGAATTCAGCTGGTTCACCTGAGGGCACAAATCCTATGATAAACAGTTATTTGAAAGTCAGAGAGGGTAACCAGGTGATGACCTTCAGTTCCTAGTATTTTTTTCTTAAATCTCAATCACAATAATATAAAAAAATATTCATTTTCATTTTTTTATATCACCAATTTAAAGTGATACGACTTGGCTCAAAAAGCTGATCCTTGAGATACTTCAGATATTTACAGGAATCTAGAATATTGTAAATTGTTTTAATACTTCCCCTCATTAAAATTAAAATTAGATTAAAGTCATATCATTTGCACTGAGTCACACATCAGAATTCAGATAAGTCACCACATTAAAATGTCAATGCTTCCCTTATTCTGAGGTTAAAGATGTGATAGTTCAACATTTTAATTTCGTGGCTTTCAAATCAATTGTTATTGGCTAGTTCAGTGTTGGGGTGAGATGATAGATGGATGGCCAAAATATTAAGTATGTTTTCCCTTAAGCAGTCAAATTTTGGTACTGAAATACACACACACACACACACACACACACACACACACACATATTTATATATACACTTTATGCATGGCAATAGTTTCTTTTATTATAATTTTGATATTTTATCTAATTTAAGAACAATTTTATCTTTAAAATAAAGAGATTATTAAAAACTCTTAAATCCCCATACACAAAGTTTTCATTTTTAACTCTCTGAAGGTAAACCAGGACAATTTCATATTTACCACTCAGTAACACAAAATTCTGCTTTCTCATATTTTCCTCCTGGATGAAAATCACTGACATTAGTTGCTGAATGTAATAATTTCTAGTTTACTATTCTAGTTAAATAGTTCAAGTTTATGGTTGACAATGAAAACCTTACAATAAAAAATGAAGGCACTTCTATACTTCTGTTTTTAATATACACTTTTAAAAGTATCTTTTTATGAAACACTGAAATGAGAAAACTAGTAATTTGCCATTAGGCTTTATAAAGGCAATTTGACTTTGATGGTGTAAAAGATGAATATGCAAATAAAATGTTTTCATTATTGTTAATTTAGACATTACTAATTATATTTTAACTGATATAAAAGCAATAAACATATGACAAGCTAGCATTAAAGATTTTATTAGTATCTACAGGAAAAGTTGCTTTTATTTTAGTTAAATTCAAGAAAAAGTCAAGATACAGAATTGAAAAATAAGATGAAGCAAACTTATAAAGGACAGAGTGTTCTACTTGGCAATGGGAGGCGCTCAAAGAGGGAACCTTAAGGAGGTTGAGTAATGTCAAGTTCAGATATAAATGCTAATGGCCTGAGGTGAAAGCAATAATGCTGAAAGTTAGGATCTGATCAAATGAAGATATGTTTAAAAATTGGGAGCTAGGAAATTGGTACCAGACAGAATATGGGTATATAACCAGTTGACAATGAGCGAGAAGGGCAGAGATATTCAATATTTTCAGCTTAGAGGTTTAGCGCATATCATTCCCATTGTAAAAAACAGTGAATGCAGAGAGGAAGTTTATCCCTGTGTGCTTTTATTGTTTCTTGCTTACTCTTGTTTTAAATTACGCTACCGAGGGAAAGAGAAAATAAAGAATTCACTTGAACAAACAGACCGGGAGACGTATAGACTGTCTGGGCAGATGTGTACTAGTCGGAACATTTAATGAACCGCTCGGGCATCAGATCTTGCCAGAAATGATAGATCGTGGGAGTCAGAAGAATGGACAAGCTCCTCACAGAAGAGCAAGAAGGGCAGGAAAATGAAAAGATAGAAGCTGTAACTGCGGTTGCAGCATCTGTTAAGATCCAGGCAGAGGAAGAGATGAGAGGGAAGAGTAAAGGGAGAGGGTAAAGAAGTCTGGCCCACATCAGGGGCTGGCGGTGCTGGAATCAGGTGGCGTTTCACCCGCGCCGGTGTCAAAGGCTAGGGGCTGGGAAGGAAAAGGTCATGGGCTTGGCAATTAGGAAGTAATTGGTATCTTCTCGCAAACTTTTTGCTTTTCTTTTGCTCCTAAATGCTGCTGGAAAATGGAAGCCAGATTGCAGTGGGTTGAGGCGTCAATGAAAAGAGATGGTCAAATCAGTTGTGGTTTGAGAGGACAATTTACTCCCAAGAAGAGTGAAGTTTTTCTGTTTGCAGTATTTTATTTATTTACTTTTGTTTTGTTTTTTTTTGTGGGGGTTTTTTGCTACATCTTCACAGTATAGAACTAATCCCTCCCAATTTTCCCTCCCTATTTAAGCTGGATTACTTTTCTGTCAATCTGGTTAATTTGATAAGTTTTCTTTTTATTAATTTTTGGAAATAGAATTCACTGAGTTACAGTGGGTAATCTATTTCTGGGATCCCTCTTCATATTAATTTTTTCACTCTCAATGTACACAAACCACATGAATGATTCAGGAACCACATTCTCTAATGACTTCTTCATGCTTTGTTATTTATTTATTTATTTATTTAATCTTTATTGATTTCAGAGAGAGGGAAGGAGAGGGAGAGAGAGAGAAACATCAATGATGAGAGAGCCATTGATCGGCTGTCTCCTGCACACCTCTGACTGGGGATCGAGCCTGCAACCTGGGCATGTGCCCTGACCGGGAATTGAACCAAGATCTCCTGGATCCTAGGCCAATGCTCAACCACTGAGCCACTCCAGGCTGGGTTTCATGCTTTACTTTTTAAATTTATCATCAATATTCAAGAGGAAAGAAAGTCAGTACTTAGAATTGAAGAAAATTAAAATATTAAATGTTTGGATATTTAGGTAGATACTTCAATATAAATGCCCTATTTTCATATTATGTTAGTATTTGAAAACAGCCAGAATAAACATTTATTCCTTCTTTAAGAGATCACACAATTTAGCTGTTTTAGAATCACTTTGCTGAGGGTTCTGAGTAAAATAAATGTTTAAGGTCAAATTGATGATGCCTTAATACAAGTGTGTACAACATGTTTTGGTTGAACTTTGATTTATCATCGTAAAATTAAGCTGACTAGTAAAAATGCATTATTACACTATGAAACAAACATTTTTGTCAAAATACTTCCTATTGTGCCTTTCCCCTGAGCTGGCAATTGCTATGCTACAAACTATCCTGCAGTAAATCTCTCCCATTGAAATCAACCTAAATTATTCTGCTGTCCATATGTCATTTTTCAGATGTAAGCCGGAGCCATCATTAGCACTAATGATGAGAGGCTGCTTTTTGTTGATACCTATTGCTATTTAATGACCCAACTACCTGAGGCAGTTTTGATAACTTAAAAAATGATAGAAAATCATCCAGGCTTTGCTCCAGAGAGATTTGATTACAAGTTGTTGACTAAGCAAGTCCACATAAAAAGGTTTCTGCTATCCTAGCAGAACTGATGAAAAACCGAGGCCTTCAAATCATCTTTGTTTGCTTCAAATACAAATATTTAGTGTTATTGTAGGTAGAGTTAATATAAAGTTGTTTAGTTTTCTTCATATTTAAGGGGAATGAAGGTCATATTTTATCACCAAGATTTTTTTTTAAATCACCCACTCACTGATGCACACACTTGTAAAGAGATGAATTATGTGTTAACATTTTTTGGCTGAGTAAATACCATAAGTACATGGAGTCCCTAAACATACTGGGACAACTAGTATTTGTCTCACATTCTTAGCTCTCCTTACCTTACCTGGAGACAGGATGTCTTTGTATGTATTAATGATGAACCTTCATACAATGATTTGCTTAATGGGATGCATTGACTTAATCAACTGCTTGAATTTTAGCTTGTAATTTGGGTTTTCAATGTTGGAAGGCCATGTGAAAAAACATTTCCAGTAGCAATTTCAACACTGCAGCAAGATCAGAAAAACATGTTTCCTTAATAACAAAATTTATTTAAAATCATTAACCTAATTAACATTTTCACCTGGCCTTCATTTAATGTGCAAACAGGCAGTTGACGACAATAATTACTCAACTACAAACTAAGTGGTCAATTAGATACACAATTACCCAATTTGCATGCACAGAAGTGAATCTTATCAGTAAAAAAGTTATCCCTAAACATATCATCAGAATATAGGGTATGCCCCCAAAAATGTATACACACTTTATAGCTGAAAGCTCAATTAATGTTTCTTTCTTTTCAGATTTAACCCATTGGAATTAATAATTATTCAAAGTGTGTATACATTTTTTGGGGGGACACCCCGTATGAATGTAAAATTTAGTCTGTAATCAACCATATAACCTTCACTACCTTTTTTTCCCAAATGCTCACTTAAAGGTATTGTATGCATTAAAATAACAGTTTCATATTACAAATAATGGAAGAATGATGTATTTTGAGAAATTAGATTATTCATATATATACATATATATATATCACCATGACAACATATGATAACCATTCCATTTAATCAATTCATTCATACAACCATCTAGTCATTCTTTTATAATTAATACATTAAATGAAGACTGAGTCTTCTAGTGCAAGATTCTATTCCAGATGTAATGTAAAGCTTAAGTCTCACAGAGGCATTATGTTAAGAACAGAAGGGGTAATGTGCATAGATATCTAATACAGTGTATAAACTACTTTTTACATATGAGATAAAGTTTCCTTTAGAAAGTATTGAAAATGTTGAAGGTGTTTGATGGGACAGTAATAATGGTCTACTGACTCATCCAATGATTCATAAATATCTATCATTTACTTACTGTGTAGCAAATCTGTGCTCAGTAACAGGAACAAAAAAGGTCTTATTCACAGATTTCTGAGTTAAACTATTCATCCTACCTGCAAATTAGTAATGGATCTTTCACCTACTTTGTCTAGGAAGTTTGAATTTCCACAACTTTTTCATAGCACAGAAAACTCGAGTGCATAGATGTCCGTTTAGAAGGGCTCCAGAGTATGTTTTACATGCAATTTTAGTTTTTTTAGGAAGTAGAGCTTTCACTTTAAAGTAATACATATATTTCCCTTCATTGTTTTATATAATAGGAATTGAAAAGAATACAAGTCAAATTGCTCCAAATTGATGGGCCCAGGTTGTGACCTGAATGGTTTTCAGTAAATCTCCCCCATATTCCATTATTTAGGAGGTCAAGCCTACAAACTCAGCGGAGAAACTCTGCTATCACATTTTTTCAAGGATTCCACTGTACCAAGGCTTTCTAACAGTTTTCATTTAATCAGCCCTGATTCTCTCTAATGCATTCCTCTCTAGTGTATCACACTTTTAAATTAGGATATTTAATTCCCCCTATATTACAGAACTAAACTCACTAGGTAATCCAAAATATGTTACTTTCTCATCTGGAAATGTGAGCGCTTTCATTTCTCATGACCCAACACTGTAAAATAAGGTCACACCCACTATTCCACTACTGAGCTGCTTTATATCTGCAATTATTTTTTGAGAAATCAGCTAGGATTTCTTGAGAATTTTTGACCCTTTTTCAGGATTTGTCTCAATAGACAAGAATCAGCTACAGGTTTAACAGCATGAACTTCACATAAAATTCTGACCACTGAAACTTGCACCTGTGCTAGAATGCTACCAAGGGAAACAACTCAGAATTAAAGGTTTTCAAAGCGATGTAAGAACACTTACTTTCAATTTATACCTTAATAATTCTTACTATGGCTTGGTCACATAATAGCTGCATGTTTAACTTTGTAAGAAACTGTCAAAGATTCTAATCTCTCCTCCACTGCTAAATGACTTACTTATGTGCAAATAATAATAATGATGACTGGGTTTCACAGGCTAACTGGGACAGCGCTTCAATGACTATTCCTAGAAAGAAGAATCAATGATTTTGTAATACTTGTAGTATTTTAGGAGATATGTTGTCAAGTTTTCAAATAAGTTTAACAGGTTATCTGTTCAGTTTCAAAGGTAATCATTTTACCATCTTTTTTTTTTTTTTTTTTTTTTGAGGACTGAACAGAGAGGCACAATCTGCAAAGTAAATACTCCAAAGTTTCCTTGAAAATATTATTGCAACTAAAGTGAGGTTTTGAGTTATAATTTCTTTGCATATATCCTAAACAAAACTATTGAGACCATTATTAGTAAAAGGGCACTTTTAAAAAAAATTCTTTATTGTTGAAAGTATTACAGATATCCCATCCCCCATTGACTCCTCCACCTCACTCCTGCTCCCTCCCCAGGCCTTCCCAGCACTATTATCTGCCCATTGGTTATGCACAGATGCATATAACTTCTTTGGTTAACCTCCCCCCTACCCCTGCTTCCATCTGAAATATGTCAATCTGTTGCATACTTCAATGTCTCTGGATCTATTTTGTTCATCAGTTTATTTTGCTCATTAGATTCCACATATTAGTGATATTATATGATACTTGTCTTTCTCTGACTGGCTTATTTTGCTTAGCTTTCTCAAAGGGTAAGAGATCCTTCTTTTTTACAGCTGCATAGTATTCCATTGTATAACTGTACCACATCATCTACCGATGGGCCCTTGGGCTGTTCCCAGATCTTAGCTATTGTAAATAATGCTGCTATGAACATAGGGGTGCATAAGTGCTTTCTGATTGGTGTTTTTGGATTCTTAGGATATATTCCTAGAAGTGGGATCACTGAGTCAAATCGCAGATCCATTTTTAATTTTTTGAGGAAACTCCATACTGTTTTCCACAGTGGCTGCACCAGTCTGCATTCCCACCAGCAGTGTACTAGGATTCCTTTTTCTCCACATCCTTGCCAGCACTTGTTGTTTACTGTTACTGGTTTATTACAAGTGATTCAACTCAAAAACAGCCAAATGGAAAAACACAAATGGCAGGGCATATTGGAAGCAGTGTAGAGCTTTCATGCTCTTTCCACAAGGCACACCGCCCTCCCAGGTTGTAAATGTGTTCAGCAACCTGGAAGCTGTCCAAATCTCTCTCTTTCTTTTAAATGGAATTTCTATTATGTATGCACAATTAACTAAATCATTAGCCTTTGATGATTAACTGGGTGCCTAGTTCATCTTTCCTCCCTGGAGGTTGGAGGCAGGTCTAAGTTTCAACCCTGTAATCACATGGTTTGTTCCTCTGGCAACCAACTCCCATCCTCCAAGTGTCACCTCATATTGAAGACTACATATATATTCCTTATTATATCGGAGGTAGAGATCCCCTGATACCTCAGAGTGAGTGACAAGTGAAGAAATAAAGACAGCAAGTATAAACAACTTTCCAAGAATATGGGTGCTATGGAAAAATCCTGATTAGAAGGGCTAAGAAGGTTTGAAAGACAAAAGGAAAAATGCTTTGTCAAAATTGTCCAAAGTGTTATTTGTGCAGAACCAAACCATGGAGTTGAAAAAACTCAGGCAGAGGCAAAACACTGTAATGAGATTATGACAATAGTTGTCACTGGAGTCAAAATGGGCTTTCATTGATTTCCCAAAGCATCTGGATATGCAAGTGTTTTCATGTCTTTTTTTCAGGATTAGGTCTCATTGAACATGTTTAAACTTCTTATTCTGAGTTTCTAGTCTCTGCACATTTGGGAAGGTCATAAGTCTGGTCCTGATGTGGGCTCCATGTGAATTTCCACATCATCGGAATGGGTCTTAGTGATTATTCTTGGAGGCCCTTTTCAAGAGCTCTGTCTGAAGACAGAGATTTCTTTGTAAATAAAAATAATAAAGAAAATGCTTTTTTTAAATCTAAAGATGTCACATACAGAACAGAAACCAATATGTACTATTTTCTCCATTAGTTTTGTATAGTTATCTATTTACACTTTCAGAATAGGTATTTCTACTAGCAATTTGCTGTGCCTGGTGACGATTCACAGGAAAGGGATTGTGACATTATGAGCACATACTTTGTGTCTTCAGGCTGCCAAAAGGTAAAAATGAAACATTTTCACCAAAGGTGTAGACTCCATGCGAGGAGTTTTACGGCCCACATGAGAAGTGAAACCAATGCTTTAGGTTTTGCATGGAAAGATGAGGACATGATTTAAGAATGACAGCAACTAAAATGACATCTTGAAGAAAAAAGAAGAATGGGAGATGTTATCTAAAACTCTAAAATGTGAGACATACAAAGCTCAATATTTTAGGGAGTGATTTTTTTACATAATATTGAATATAGTCTCGTACCATTATCGAGCTTATATAAGTTTATTGGAAAACATTTCTATTATATTTCAACTATTCGGTATTTTTAAATGTGTAAGGTGCTTTCATATATCATTATTTAAATTTTCATTTAGTACCCTAGAGATAAGTTATTGTAAAATGTTTGATATTTCTGTTCACTGGGCATATATGTAAACACATTTTTAAGTATGGTCAATTACCTTACTAATGATTCTAGTTCATCAAATACATTTGATTTAGGGTAAATGTATTATATAAAATACTACTCTATGCTATAAGTGTGAAAAATATACCAGAAATACAAATGATTTGGTCTAAGACGACATGGTATTTCTATAATGAGATCTAAAATTCAAGACTTTTATAGTTTATTTAGTATTTATTATTCTGTAACACATCTCCTTAGGCTTCATTTCCTCTCAGTTCTGAAAAACAGCATTCCTTATTCATGTACTGACTGATCAAAGACTCAATGTAGCACAGTTCAGATTAGAAAAACAGATCTTGAGATTCATAAGCCCAACTCATGAAAAATTAATAGGGCCAAATCACATTGTTTTCAATATTTTCTTTGGAAAAAACATGAAAAATGAAACTGAGGACAACATACTACTTCATCTAAATTTTAAAGAGAAACTAATATTTTCAACCAATAGACACCCCTACTACAGCACTAATTAAAATGCAGAGAAACATAAATACATCTTAAAAAATATAGATTTTATATTTTTTCTTGATTTAAAGATTCTTCACTTAAAATGCAAGTTTTATCATCTTAAAGCTTATATGAAAAATTCCTAATTTAGAATGATACTTTGGCAGATGCGGGTAGAATTTAAAAGTGTTCAAACAGAAATAAATCACCACGGTGGGAAATTTCATTTTCATTTTCAATAGGCTTTCCTTTAGAGATACAGTCCTTGATAACTGGTATCTGTAATACAGTAATCAATGTAATAAAATCCTGGAAAGTATTATGAATTAAAAATAAATGAGCTAGACCCCAAAAGGAAGTACAGAAAACAAAATAAATGCTTTATCAGCACCAGAGCAAGTTACATTATTGAGGGATTGCTGACACTGGAAAAGATAAGGCATTAATACTTAAAAGGAAGTGTGTCAATATATTTTATTAGTTTTGTCTCAATAGAAATGCATGTGGAGTTCTGAAGCTGCAGTGCGCAAAGTGGAGTCCGTTGGCCTGTTGTGCGTGGGCTATATGGTCAGAAGTGTTTCCTTGAACCAAACTGACGTCGGCACAGTTGCCAGCAGCCACAGCAACCACGTTATGGAGGCTGCCCAGAGAGAAAACTTTCACCCTGTAGTTTGTGTTACATGAAAACTACCAAAAGTCTAGGAGATGCCAGTCAGTTTCAAACCACAGAGAATGCTGTAGGAAAAGGAAGTTCATAGTTCTGCTTTGTTGATATATTAAGCTGCATAGTGTTTTATTCAATTTGGTCAGCATTTGATCTAAATATTCTAGAACATGGTTTCTCAACTGTGGTACTACAGGCCAAGGAATTGTTTTTTGTGGGGGCTGCCCTGCGCACTGCAGGATGTTTATTTAGCGGCATCACTGACCTCTACCCACTGGATCCAATATCATCCCTGCTCCTGGGTTGTAACAATCAAAAATGTCTTCAGACCTTGCCCGTGTACCCTTGGGGACAAAATAGACCCTTATAGAGAACTACTGTTCTAGAGTAATCATTTTAGTTATATACTGGGACAGAATTTTAGATTAATTAATTTTACCTCTGGCTGTATATGTAAACAGCAGATTTTAATAACCTATTTTAAAAATGTAAGAAAGAGCTTAACATTTTTTGTACTAAATAAATGATAGCTATTCTTACGAATTCATGATCAGAACATTGGCTACCACATCTGTCCTCATATTATTTTCTTAGCCTAATTTTAATATTTTTATTTACCTTAACTTTAACATTGTTAAAAAATTTAAAAAATATATAGTCTCTCCTTTAAATTGTATTGTCTCATAAAATACACTATTTAAAATTAGTCAGAGTAAAACCACAGTCTAAAGTTAAAAGCCCTAAAGTTGCCACACTTTAATAAGTAAATTTTATTAATTTGATTGAATGATTATTACATCCCAAAGATATTTTTTTAAACACTCAGAAATGCAAGGTGGTAGACAAGCTTCTTCATGAGAACAGTGTTTTTCTAATATTTTTATGTGTGTGGGGGTCCCCGGTTTACTCAGAAATCTTAATTTAATTTACCCATTTCACAAGGTCTCAAAGCTCTGACACTTATATTTGTCTTGGCATCAAAACCCCAGCCCCCAGTCCTTATAGTCAGTACACCTTAGTGGAATACACATCGAGACTTTTGGGGCATTAGATCTGTGCCCTTAACACTCTGGCTTTGAGTTCTTGCTCTGTTTTGCCACCTGAGGATTCCTTTTGCCTTCTTTTGAGATTGGCCGTATTAACTTACTTTTGTTAAGGTTGTTATATTTTATGTAGCATTTCTACATAAATGGAGTGAAATCTAGCATATGTTAACTCAGGTCACTCTGTTACCAGAAGCATCCCTCCCTAAGTTATTCAAATGCACAGATCTAAAGCAACATTTTGGGGTAGATAAGTTTAAAATTAAAGGAATTAAATAAGAAGGAATATACTTTGCTTATAAATAAAGGTCAAGAGGTATTATAGACCATCTTATAATACGTGAATCTATTTGATAATAGAAAGGAAAAACCTATTTAACAAATGTTTTACAAAAGCATTCAAAACGTAGATCCCAATGTACTTACTAAAGCTGGAGGAAGCCCACACTGGAAATAAAACAATGAAATCTTTGTTACTGACAGACAGCACTCAGCCAGTCCCTCATTTCAGCTGCATACTAAACAGAGGATCAGAATACCTCTGCAGCTACCCTGATTATGCTGCACGATTTAATCACAGCTCAGCATATATATTCCAGGAATGAGTATTACAATGACATTTACTGCAAAGGAAATGTACTTCTTTTTTTCTTTTCTTTTTTTAAAAATATGTTTTTACTGATTTTAGAGAAAGAGAGGAAGAGAGGGAAAGGGAAGGGGAGGGAGAAACATCCATTGGCTCCTCCTGCACGCCCCCTACCCAGGATCGCGCTGGTGACCTCCTGGTGCATGGGGTGATGCTCAGCCAACTGAGCCACACCGACCAGGGCACGGACAATAATGTGGGGAAGGCCTGGGAGGGGGTGGGTGTGGGGTGGAGGGGATCACTGGGGGGAAAACGGGGGACATCTGTAATACTTTCAACAATAAAGATAAATTTAAAAAATATATATTGTATACCCCTAGATAAGTAAAGGTAGGAATTTGGTTGTGTAGTTTTCAAAGCTTCCAGATGGAATATTTAAAGCTTTCAGATGAGGAAACTGAGGTCAAGAGAGATTAGTAATAAAGAGAGATATGGATCATACTACTTTACTCTTTGTTTTACCTGAAATTAACTCATTTAAATTGGGGTTTTATAAAAACTAAAATGGGTTACTGTTCCCATACTCTTTTCTTGATATCACTTTTTATTTATTTCTGATTACAGTTAGAAAACAGCTTATGAGTGAGTACTTCTCTCTTTTAAATGTCTTCCTTCCCGATGTGTTTTTAATAATGTATATACATAGAATTCTCTTTGTTAAGTAATGAATTACTTAGTACATCAACATTTAGTTATGCAAGTGGAAATATATTTTTATGTTGTTAATGTATTTTCAAAATTTTAAAAATTATAGCTTGCCTGGCCGGGCGTGGCTCAGCGGTTGAGTATCGACCTAGGATCCAGGCGATTGGGGTTCGATTCCTGGTCAGGGCACATGCCCGGGTTGTGGGCTCGATCAATGACTCTATCATCATTGATGTTTCTATCTCTCTCTCCCTCTCCTTTCCTTTCTCTGAAATCAATAAAGATATATTTTAAATAAATAAATAAATAAATAAATAAATAAATAAATAAATAAATAAATAAATAAAATAAAAATTATAGCTTTCCTAAAGAAAGAATTGTGGTCTTACATAAAATTGATGGACTGAAGCTGTGTCAGTTAATATGTATATGCATGAAACTCACAGGTTTTATTTACTGCTATTCAAAGATTGTATTTTTTGCTAATATTTAGATTTTAAGAGATTGAATATTAGGCCTCTATTCCACCATGGCAAGATTGTTTATATCTGAGTAGCAGCTATCTTGAAAACTATCCCAGAAAACCATGCACAGCTTCATTGGCTACATCCTCATGACTCCTTATTTTTATTAAGGGCTTCAGTCATATACTTTGCCATTTATTTTTGCTCTTTCTAATTGTTTGTTTGTTTTTATACTTGTTGTTATGAGTTGATTTGAGTCCCCCCATATAGATATGCTGCAGTCTTAACCCTCAGTAACTCAGAATGTAAACTTATTTGGAAGTAAGGTTATGAGAGATGTAATTAGTTGAGATAAAGTCACACTGGAGTAGGGAGAAGAGAGGGTCTTCTCTTACAAAAACTTCTTATAAGAACCTCTGAGAAGAGAGGAAGATGCCAAGCGAAAACAGACACACAAGGAGAAGACAGCCAGGTAATCACGAGGAAGACACTGGAGTGATTCATCTACAAAGCAAGGAACAACTGGGCCTGCAAGGGGCTGGAAGAGGCAAGGAAGGAGACACACCTAGAGGCTTTAGAGGGAGCATGGCCCTGCCAACACCTTGATTTTAGACTTCCAGAACCCAGAAGTATAAGAAATCAGTTTCTGTTGTTTTAAGACACCCAGTTTATGGTACTTTGTTAGGGCAGCCCTAAGGAAGTAATTCAGTGATATTAAGAAAAAAGTAAAAATTATCTTGTATGCCTGTCTTTACCATCACTGGAGAAATGAATATAACCACCACTTATTTAATTTTTTGGGGGGCTTGGCTTCCATGGGCATTTTCTTTTACAATTTCCCTCCTTAAACCCAATGAGCTTGACCTCAGAGTTCAAATGTAGACTTTTCTACATGACACATGGATTTCACTCCTAAAAAATAATACCAAACTGGAAGACAAAAGTTTACCAAACAATAAAAATACAGTTCATTTACTCATTAAGAGGCATTATTAAAGGAACAGTTACTAAATTTAGTATAAATATATCTTATATCTGAAAAGAAATTAAGTACTCATCTGGGAATTACATATATTACCTTATTTGATCTTTTCAACAACCATAGATATTAAGTGGGCCAGGCATTTCTTTTCTTGTGCTACATATAGATAAGAATATTAAGTATTTGTTAATGTAGCTAATAAATGGTAGAGTTTGCAATAGAAAGAAAATCTTTCATATACAGCAAGTGTTGTTTTAATATAACAAAGTATTTTGTCCAACTTTGTTAAAAATAAATAAAAAATTATAACAGTATAGCTCTTCTGTCAGAAAACACTTGCATAAAGCAACATAGGTATGTAAGTGGGCTACTAATAGTACAGGACAACTAGCAATGGCCCGGTACCATTTATTTGAACATCAATCAAGGAACTGAAAGAGGAAGAAAATAGTGAAAAGCAAAGTAAGTGAATGAAGGAGAGAGTCACAAAGCTAAATTCAATTTATAGCTACTTTTTTCTTGTACATGTTGTGTTTTGTAACCAATTATCTTAAGACAGAAAGCAATATAACCAAAAGAGGACAGCAAAGTAACATATACCTCTGCTTTATAAAGAATTAATACCACTAATCGTAACTTTCATGTGTGTGTGTACAGAACGTGGGGCTTCATGTGTGAGTTCAGCCATGAAAGCAGGATTTTTTTTTTTTTTAACCTCACCTGAGGATATTTTTTTCCATTGCTTTTCAGAAAGAGTGGAAGGGAGAGAGAGAGAGAAAGAGAGAGAGAGAGACTGATGTGAGAGACACATCAATTGGTTGCCTCTTGCATGAGCCTCGACCAGGGCTGGGGATGGAGCCTGCAACCGAAGTACATGGAATCGAACCCGGGCCCCTTCAGTCTGCAGGCCAAAGCTCTAACCACTGGGAAACCCTGCCAGGGCTGAAAGCGGGATTGGACCCACCCAGTGACTTCAGCTGTGTAAGAATTCAGCACTCTGTTGGTGGCTGTCACCGCATGTCCTGACAGGTGATACCATCTCTTTAACTCAAGAATGCAGCAGATTAATGTCTGTTCTCTTCAAATCGGCATATTTGCCCCAAAGAAGTGAACTAAATATTTGGTGCCCACAGAGAATGCTTACCTTCCTCTTTTTAGAGGCGAAAAAGACAAAAACAAAAGCAGTAACTCTGGAACCATTTAGTGTGGCTAATGGGAGAAGCATTTTAATGTTTTAAATACTTTTAACTTTGCTTTAAAAAGTTTTGGTAAAGTGCTTTAGAGAGGATACAAATACCTAAAACCAAGGATGGTTTTTGCTACTTTGTTTCACTTTATTGAGGAAACAGCATCCCATTCTATAGATATATCACTCTTTATCAGTTGACCAACTCTTGACCCAAGTATTTAGATTTCCTGTGAGTTACATGTGTCAGTTGCTAGCAGCAGCTAGTAGACTTGCATTCTCTCTGTGTGTATTTATCAGTTTTTAGAAGTATTATAAACTTCACGGAGAGCTGCTTGCCTAGAGAGAAAGCAAGGCTCTCCTCATTAGCAGACAGGAGTGATCCACAGGGTAGCCAGCATTTGATTATTAATATGAACTGTTTGTGCCATTAGCTGTCACCTGTTTCAGAAACTTGTGTGGTGCTGTTTAGCTTTGGACTTTCTTTCCTGCTGTCAAATTTAGTTAAAATGTGCCTCTGGGATTAAATGTCGTAAGGCAAAATGCACTGTAGGAACAATTTCATAAGTCTTTCCCCTACAGGAATCCTGGTTGAAAACTAAATTAATTCTTAATACATAATATTCTGTACAAGCTTCATAGCTCCCTAAACCTTAGGATACAGACAATACTTATTAATAATGTCCTGAGGTTTTAGAGTTGGTATGCATCTTTATAACTTATTTTATCTCTTTGAAATAACAGTTACTATAAATCGATTTATTTCCCACTGATGTTTGAAGTTCCTATCAGAGGGCTGTTTTTATTTTTAATATTCAGTAATTACATTAATTCAAGCCTTTTGTTAGATTATTAATTTGGGGTACTAACAAAGCAAACTTGGAAAAATACTCATCTGTCTTTTGCTATTAATTTTCACCTAGTTATTGACATGAGCGTTCCAAATGGAGAATCTACCTTTAGAAAAGCATGACTGGGTAATTCACAGCAAGTAAAATGCTGATATCAAATCATGTCTCATCATGTTCACACATACCCATTTACAAAATAAAAATATCTGGAATTGAAAAGATTAAAAGTAAAAGAGCGTGCTTCTAATTAAGATCTACCTAACTTTCAGTTTTTTAGATTCACCAATGGCTGAGAGTCCTCTTATTAATGGTACTTAATTATAGATATCTGTATCGGTAAACATCATTTTAGTAGATATTTTGGATAATTCAGGTGTATGCCTATTTGTCAGAAATGTGGGGGTAGGGCAGATAATGCATGGCCAACTGATGCTAACAAAGTTATTTTCTTTAGGATGTTCCTTCTTGCTGACAGTAGTGGCCAAGGCCTGGTAGTGTTTTCCTATCTGAAGAATAATCACTTTCTCATGGTATTGGTCTCCAGCACAGTTTAGAAGCACTCACTTTTTCCATAGACTCACTACAACCCCCCTTCATTGTGAGAATATTATTTCAAACCCTGTGACACAGAGAGTACATATTTTTATAAACTAACAGAAAACTCGGGTCTCCTGCTCCCCCAGTTCCATGGTGGAGAGAACAGGCTCTGAGGAGGACAGGGTGGTATTAGTGTTTGTAAACATCCTTGCATGCTTAGAGAGGGCTGACGTCAGCCCCAGTAAAACGAAAGGGAATGGAGCCAGGCGGTGCATTCTATAAAGCAATCAGAAAGGACTGTTGGATGGTTGCATAACCTGTTTCCATGCTCTCTATATTTTCCAGAAATTATTTGCTCCATATTTTGCAAGCTTTTATATAAATTTTCAAGAGACTCTTCTGCCCAAAGTAATGCAGTAGGAAATATTATCAGATTCCAACATTTATGAAAAAGACCTTGATGACAGAGAGTGAATTTAATAGGGAACAAGGTCTTGAGTATCACAATAGGTGTCTGAATACTGACTTGTATTATGGCTAACTGTAATGCATGCCCTCTCACAAAGTCTTTTTTTTTTAATTTATCTTTATTATTGAAAGTGTTACAGATGTCCCCCTCCCCTGCCATTGACCCCCTCCACCCCGAATCTGCCCTCTACCCCCAGGCCTTTTCCATACTATTATGTGTCCATGGGTTATGCATATAAGCATATAAATTCTTTGATTACTCTCCCCCCCTACCCACCTACCCCGCCTTCCCTCTGAGATTCCTCAGTCTGTTGTATGCTTCTGTGTCTCTGGATATATTTTGTTCATCAGTTTATTTTGTTCATTAGATTCCACATACAAAGTCTTTTAAAACACTGGAGAACAAACCTCCATCAAAGGTCTGCCACTTTACAGCTTCTGGTTTACACAATGTGCCCTGATAGGAACAGTAGAACCCTCTGCCCTCCAGAGTCCAGGCCCTAAAATTTTATCAGCAATGCATCCCTTTTCCCTCTCTCAAAAGTAATCTTTTCACATGCAAATATTTCCTCCTAGGGTAATATGTTAAGTTTGAAACACAAAAGGGAGAATGAGTTTATTGTTTTTCATTCTTTCCTGATGATGAAAAGAGAGCAGTGGTTGGTAACATTTTACAGAATTGCACATATTGAAAGGGATCTTCTATTTATTATTAAAGCCCTTTTTGCTTCCCCAAAGGATGAGGTGCTTTAAAACAAAGAACTGATATACTAAAATCATTAAACTTAGCCCTAAGAAGAATTTATAGCAAGAGTCTTTGTCTAAAGGACATTAAACACTAAAATGGACACTATCTTCAATAGCAGTTGTACAAAAAGAGCAGAGGCATTCTTTATATGGCCATTTCTTGCACTGACCTTTGATAAGAAGCCAAGGGCATGGTGCCAAATCATAGCTCCGTGAAGGCATTTCTGAAGGGGGCGAAAGTAATATAGCTCTGGTATGTACCATTCTGATGATCTGACTCGATACCAGGATAAAGCCTAAAGAATCTAGAGATGAATGGTTGACACATCCCCAGGCTGCTGATTCCTCTGGAATTTCAATTGACTCAGTTATCAGACCATTGAAAATTGAGACTTCTGTTAGGCATTAAAATGAAAATGTCTTTTCTGTGTCGAACATTATTAGCAATCCACATAATAATGACAATAGCAAAACAACAACAATGAAAATAATAAGAGCTAACAATTAATGAGTTTATGCTATGTTCCAGGCCCTGTGTTAATTAATCTGCATGACTTATTTAGGGCTCAAAATAATCTCATCTAGCAGGTACTTTTCATTTTATGTAAATATTATGGGAGAAAAAATGGAAGCTTACAGAGGTGAAGCATTTTCCTGTGTTCACCCAGATAGTAAGTCCAAAAGTTGGAATTTGAATCCAAGCAAGCTAACCCAGTGGCACTACTCTATACTGGCTTATGTCATATTTTTGACAGTGAAATTATAGCTGGAAAAAGGTATTTCTTTTTCAACAAATTAAATAGCTTATATTCCTGTTCAGCTGAAGATTCACCTCACCTCTTCATAGAAGCAAGCTTCTGGAGTATCTTTTAACATGGTCATGGGTTTCAAAACTCAGCTTGAATCTACCTTAACTAGAAGCTGAGTTGGGCTCTTTGACCAGTTCATTTTGAGAACAAAATCAAGGTCTTTGAGGGCAGGAACTTTATCAGCATCTGTTGAAGGTAGTCAATAAATGTTTAAGTAACTATTAACCTAATATTTTCCTCCTTCTTGTACTTACTGAGAATACTCCTGTCTTGTTATAATAAGAAAGAAAGCCTCAGAGGCAGTTGCCTGTCTCATTTGATATGGTGATTTGAAATGGATAATGGATACATATATAAGTAATCTAAGGACTGAATCAAATTACCGAATAAATACTGTTAGACAGACATGAGCAGAGCAAGGACAATGAGCCAGGTACAGAAACTCACCAGGGCAGAATGCCTCAGATGCCTAGCAAGTGGCAAAACCAGGGAAACAAGAACCTTGTACGCAGGGGAACTAATCCTTCCCTAGCTGGCCCTGTGGCTTAGACCCCTTGAGTGTTTCCTCCCTAAAGATAACATCTAGGCCTCAGTTGTATTTCAGATCTAGGTCCACAAAAGAGGCAAAACTAGACAAGTGACACTATGGCTGCCTCAGGACCAGCTACTTTGACTAATGACCCCCTGCCCTGGCATCAACCCATCAGTGGGGATCACAACCCTGAAAAAGCGCACCTGGGAAGCTGATGAATATTCTATTAAGACCCTCCCCTGAGACCTTCCCTTAGATTCCCACCTGCAAGAGATAAATACACTCAGGGCAAAGGACCCAGTGCTCGCTCCCCTCCAGGGCAGCACGTCAGTACCATACCCTTCTCCCTTCTTTCCTCAGAGGGGTCCCCATGAGACTTACCACCAGGGGGGCAATGGGCAGCGCAGTGGCAGCTCATCCCGGGCTTACCCCCTGAACCTGTCTCCAAGGCCCCTTTTCTCTGACTTCTCAGGGAGCCAGAGCAGCCCAGCCCAGGCTCTCCTGTCGCTGCTTCTATGCCCTTCCTTGTTTCACTGCCCTAAGTATATTTTTGCTGCCATCATGGACCCAGTATCCTTTGGCTCAGTGCTGTGGAGCCCTTCCCTTTGGACATCCCATCCCTCACACCCTTTTCCTTAAATAAATTGTGTTTGTCTATATCCACAGTCTGAGATGGCTATATAGCCTGCCCATGTACCATGGACTTTAACCTTTCAAGTACATTATAAAAGATGTGCCTGTTGGTCGGGGCTGGATAGGACATGATTCTGTTTTATATACTGCAAAGCCCTCTCCTACCCGTATTAATTTTATGGACAGTATTGGGATAAGGGTTCTGAAAGATAATTTAAATCTTGCTATCTATATTGAACTCTAAAGAATTTAATAATTGAGCAATAGATCCTAAAAAAATTAGTTTTCTCATTGAGAGAATACATTGGGTAGCTAAGCTCAATAATGAGAAAGTTGTGCTTTAACTCGTCCTGAAGTCCTTTAAAATTTTAAGTTGATATTTGCTGCTCACTACTGAATTGATCTGAAGAGAATATCACCTCAATTGAAGGGTAAAAAATAATTCTTGTGAGTTTGTAACTTGGGGGGAAATATATGAATAATAAAACTTGAACCTATGGAAAAATAGTTCGAAAATTATGATAATACAATAGAATTGCTCCAAAGCCTGGTTACCTCTTCAACAAAACGTAACAAAAAAGAAGTATGAGGCAAGTTGTTTAACAAGAGAAGGTACTTTCTCAAATGCTTAAGGAATTTAAAGCAACTGAACAGACGCTGAAACAAAACAGTTACTGAGTCTCGGTTGAACAGATTTTGATACCTTGAGATACAAGATAGTTAGAAATTTTATAAATATTACCTATTTGTCCAGGGTGAGGATGGGAAAACTCAATATATTTAAACTTTATTGCAATTAGAGGACTTTTTTTTGCTATTTTTAAATGTGTACTTTTAGAAAAAAATGTGTAATTTACCATTAGCATTTAAAAACTCCATATCATATATAATTCTAATGCTAAAAAAATTCAATATAATGGTATTTTAAAAGTTAAATAAATAGCTCCTTTTAACTAAATAAGCCTAAAAGCATTATGCTAAGTAAAATAAGCCAGTCAGAGAAAGACCAAGTACCATATGACTTCATTCATATGTGGAACGAACAAAATGAACTAACAAGCAAAACAGAGACAGACTCATAGGTGGGGGGAGAAAGGGGAAATTGCTGGGGGTGGAGACACTGAGCAAAAAAAAAAAAGAGAGAGAGAAATAAAACTCATGGACACAGACAACAGTGTGGTGATTGCTGGGGGATGGGTGTGGAGCGGTGGAGGGGGGTGTATGTGGCATAAATGGTGATGGATGGAGCCTTGCCTTGGGGTGGTGAACACACAGTACAGTGTACAGATGATGTGTTGTAGAATTGTGCACCTGAAACCTGTATAATTTTGTTAACCAATGGCATCCCAATAAATTCAATAAAAAGGAAAAAAAATACTATAAGAAAAAAAAAACCTGTTTTTTTTTAACATTTGATTTTTCTGAGTTGTTATTTATGCATCATTAATAATATTAAAGTAGACTTATATTTCCTTATGACATAACAGAGGCGAGAGGAAATCATGTGACTTAGAAAGCTGGGGCTTGTCTCTCTCATATCACAAAGCACTCTTTAACAAAGAATGAAAGAAACATGTTTAAGACTGACATCCAAAACAATGAAATGAAATTGCAGCATTAAAAATTTTTAATTATTGTAAAGATTGATGTTTTTAGTTTAGTTGTCATACCAATAATAAACTCCTGCAGATTAGGATTAAATGTTTAGAAGAAGAGCTTTGGGAGAAGGTGCATTCTAGTAGATAAGCCACTGGTCTAGGAATCAAGGAACAAAGAAATTCAGTGATGGTTTGAGAAATAACTCACTTCTTCACTTGGCCAACTGTAAGATCTCTTTGATATTTGTTGAGAAAAATCTCCCCAAACTTTCTGGATTTCTATGCTTCCTGGGTTTATTTTAAGAAAAATGGCCAAGCATAACACAAAATCCTGAGACTTAAATAATAAGGCAAATGCTGCTGGTTTAAAATATAAATATGCACATGTAAATTAACACATAAATGTAAAGTATTTGTCACATAATTATAATTCCAATTGATATGTAAATGAAAAACCTCTTACAAAAATTGAGAGAGTTAAAAAAACATACGTCTATATACATGAAGCTCAAGAACAGGCCAAAGTTACTCTAGGGATAGAAGGTGGAATAATTGTTACATCTGAGATGGGATACTGATTGAGAAAGAGCATGAAGAGTGTTGAAGTACTATATATTAATCCGAAGATATATAAACCTCTACTCATTTGTAAAAGGAATTAACCTGTACGTTTAAAGTTTGGACATTTTATTGCATATATGTATTGTAACTAAAGAAAAAATAAGCATCTGATGTGAACCATAGGCATAAAATCAGTGTTCTCTCCAGTCTATGCAACATCTTTGTGGAATTAGAAGGCACTTCCAGCAGACTCAGCTTCCTGGGGAGAATGTTTGGCTAACAGAAAAGGGCAGGGTTTCAGCCCTCATTTACTTGGTAGAGCCTCCGCAACAGTTATGTGCACTAGTTCATAAAAATAAATATTACAGAGGAAGACATCTAAAACCATTTGTTTGTATGAGTTAAATTGCATCTCAAAGTATGATAACTCTTCCATGATAAAATGTTTTAGATTTAGTAAAGGAAAAATAATTTTTAATTTTCTAAGGTACTATATTTCAATATGCCAATTTTGACCCATGTAATAAGCTGTTATTCAGTATTTAGTCAGAAAAAAAATATAATACATAATTTCCTTCATGAGATTGACATGATCAATAATTTGTTTATTTGATAAGTGACCAGAGAGAAATTATCTTTATCCATACCACAGACAAGTCAATTCTTTGACAATAAGGCTTGCATTCAAATAAGATATATTTAAAATAAGGCTAACCAGAGCACAGCCAAAGATTAATGAAATTGATGCTTTGTTGTTGAAATATAAGAGCTGAGATTATGTAGCTGGTGAATTCTGGTAAAAATTTGTGGTTGGAACAATCTTGGATACATCGCTTGGTAGAAAAAAAATACTGAGCTACTTTTGGATAATTAATCAAATAATACATTCACTGCAGAAGGTATGATAGGAGGAAATCTGGGGGTTTTATTCTAGCAATAATTTGTAAGATTTTAGCCTACTTTCTTGGAGATGTTGGGTATGAAGCTCTATATAATGTGCTGTTCAGAACTGGCAAGCAAATTCTGCATTGTTCAGTGATAGTACATTTGCTGCTGGATCCTGTCAGATAAGTTTGTTTTCCAAATATAGCACCTGCATTTCAGAAAACAAAGAGGTAAGCTTTGAGTGTGTTTACATTTGTTAGATTTGTTTACTTGAAATGTGTTCTAAGTAATTGGCTTAAGTAATTAACTTGTTTGAATGTGAATAAAATAAAACTTCAGTGGATAAACTGTAAATTCCCTGAAAAAAAAATATAGGAGATTAAAAAAGTAGAAGTTAATATTCTTATTTTGTATTCTGGTAATGGAAGTGTTGAACTACACTGCCAATATTCTGACTTTGGAAAGGCTTATATTTTTAATGTTATTCCATTTTGCAATTTAGATTTAATAAAGTGTAGAATTAATATCCATGATTGTTGGTAACTGGTTGTTTTAATCACTGAATTGACTATCAATTTACTACTTCTATTATAATTTGGTTGTGTAATCCTTCAGGATTAGTTACTTTCACAAGCCCTATTTACTAACTCTGAAGCTTGGCTAGAAATTGCTTCTATTAATTCTCTATTAATGGCTGTCTGCACCTATAAAAATTACAGGATCTCCAGTTAGGTAATTCACATATATCAGGGTTAACTTTTTTTTTTTTTTTAAATAAACAGAAAGAAAGAAAAAAGAATACTGTGAATTTTTTTTTCCCCTTTCAGATACGAAATTTTACATTCCAAATATAGCTAATCTACTGAGGTAAGAAAAAAAAGCAACTAAATAATCTCATGATAGGTTATTTAACAGGAAATTTCACAAAATGCCTTGCTTTTAGGGCCAAGGTAAAACTATTCTGTGTTAGAAAAGTCTTCTTTTTTTAATTCATTTTGCATCAGTATGTATTCATTATGTATTACCACAAATCTAGAGGAAAAAAATGTTTAAAACCTAAAGTAGAGGTAGAGAACAAATACAAAAAGGTATTGTAAACTGTCAATTAATATAGTAACATCACCCGTCAATGGCTATAATAATGTTTATTACAGCAAAACCTTTATTATCCTCATTGACAATTATTATCACCTATCTTGATCAGAGGTATTGTGTTTTACTATGGGAATGAAGAGTTATAAGTAAAAGCCTATGTCCTTCAAGCATTTAGAATATAATTAGAAAGAAAGAGCATATAAAAAGAAGGTGCGTGATAATAAAGAGCTATATATATGAACTGCCAAAGGAGTGGAAGAGGCAAGTTCTGCAGGAAATCAGAACTGGGGGTCATGTGAAATTGTTACTGGTGTCCCCATGCAAACCAATTCTAAATTGTTATCTATTAAAAAGCAATATTAAGAGTATGGCCAGTCAAAAGAAAGGTCAGTTTTTACAACCATTTATTTTTCCACATTCATTTGCTGTGCTTTTCCTGTGGAAAACACATGCCCTCTTGTGGACAGGACTAATAGTTTTATGAATTTCAAAGGTGACCCCATTTTTTTCTCTAATAGCAATAAAGCATATAATAGAAGTGGAGTCAAGACTGTCAGTATCAGGGCATTTTTAGTATTTTAAAGGCCATCAAATTAACATTTCAAAGAGATTTAACTTTTACACAATTACATTAGGCATAACCTCAAGTTTCCAGAATTTTCTAAAATAATAAAATGATTTTCTGTGTAATTGTGATTTCCTGTTTGAAATTTCTAAATACAATTATATAAGCAGCTAGTATTCCGTGACTATATGAAGGTCTGAGGTAAAAATAAGACGGCTTCCCTTTGCACCTGCTCATTTCACTCCTGACAGGTCTGCAGACTTTGGACATCTATTTTCCACATTTTTTAGAAAAGCAAACCTGAAACAAACCTAAACATCCGCCACCATTCTAAACCAAAACTTTACGTAGTATGGAGCTGCTATAAAATTTTTCTTAAGACACATATTTTAAGAATGGAATGAAATAGTTTCATTTGTAATAGCCTATATCTCTATGACATACATAGGAGGGTACCAGGATTGATTGCTCAGGTCTCAATTCTAAGGACCTAGATTAAAGTTTCTAGAAATTTGTTTGTTTGGGGTAGTCATTGACTCTGCTGTTTTCACTTTGTGATTTGATTTGTGAAAGAGTTACATTATTCAAATTATTTAATTATATGCATTATTTTATATGCCAGTCACATTGCCACGAAAGCCTGAATTTAATGTTTTTAAGCAAACAACATACAAGAATTATCATCCCTCATTAAACTCTCTAGTCCTAAGAATTTATCTTTAAAAAAAAAAGGAAAAAACATAAATGTTCATTGGGCTTGACATAATATAAACTGTCTGATACCAAGAGAAAGTCAAATGTTCTTTCTCCTTCGAGGATATGCTAGATAACACATATCATATGACCTGAAGTTTATAGGCAGAAAGCATTTTACACTGGTTTCTTATTCAAATTTTAGAGATTTTTCACAAGCAATTTATGTAGGTACAAGCTTCTTAAAATGTCCTTTGGTCACATCTGTCTTCCCAATTTCATCAATTCAGCTGAATATAAAACCCGTGTCCCCAGGTAAAAGTCATGATGCAATTCTATCAGACAGTTGCTGTACTTTGCGCAGTGTGGGTGTGAGAGCTAATTTTGTCTTTAGATTCAGAAGCTTCATTAACAGTCTTAACACATTCACTGCAGCTTTCTAAACCTCTCAGGCTTTAACACTTACACTACTGCAGAAGCGGAGAGAAAGAAAAATAAAATGTTATCCTTGTTTTGAAAACACATTGCTCTGATTGGCAACAAATAGAGGCCTTTTGTGCACTTCCAAATCTGAGTTTCAACAATGTCATGTTATGGAAGCCTTCAGCAATGCACAATTGATATTTTGAGGAAAGTACATTTACACACACACAAAAACAAATAGAAAACTTGCCCAAACAGAAGTGAATGAGACAATGCCTAGACCTGATTACAGGAATTATGTATAGCTACAAAAGAACATTAAAAAAATTAAAAAGCAATCCTTTTTTACTGCATTTTAAAAATAAAATTCCATATTATTTTAATTACTAAATATTAGTGTTTATTTCTCAGATTTTATTGATTAATATTCTTACAAAATGCTGTCTGGTTTCTAAATGAAAGCATTTATCAAACTCTAACCTTTGATTCTCAATATATATATTCAATGATTTTACCAGTGAATATATACAAATGTTATATGCATGTTGAGGCAGAAAAATGCAAGTTATTTCCTTAGCAATTACAACAAGCTTTGTCAGACTCACTGAAACAGAGATACTGGGGTGATATTAAGAAAAAAAACTTCCATGTGTGTGTGTATATATATATATATATATATATATATATATATGTGTGTGTGTATATATATATATATATATATATATATATATATATGCCATTCTACCCATCTATCTACCAATAATGTGCCAAAATTATAGTTTACAGTGTCCAATTTAACCAGTCTAAATTTTGGGTTACACATATGGAAAACACTAGAGATTATTAATGAGAAAGTGAATAAATTAAAATTTACATATATTCATAATTCAATGATCAAAACTATTCAAGATGGAGAGAGTATATGTATGGAAACTTTAGCAAGTGCTTATTTTAACCCTTAATGTCTATGCTGTTCATTTTCCTAGACAACATCATAAAACCTCCAGCTATGCAAAGTAGTCATATTTTTAATCAGCATATTCAGGATTTCTACATTGACCCAAAGTTGTAAGCAGAAAAAAATTCTGGGTTTTTTGGTATTCATCTCAAATCTGGGAAATCACTTAGAAATAGGCTTAAGTATTAATTTTAAAAAAAAAAATGAGTAAAGCAATTTGAGGTAAATCTATAGTGACAATTATGAAAAAAGAAAGTATAATATCCATATTTAAAATTATGTAATGACACATGAATGACCAAGGACATAAAGAGTTTGGAATTAGAGGCAAAGAGTTCTATTTCTTTTGTGGTGTACACTTTAACCCAAAGTAATTTAATTGTTTACATGACAATGAAACATATTAGAATACACTATTCAGTTTGATATCATCATACATGATTTTCTGCCAAAACATCCTTAAGGAAAAAACACTTAAAGGGAAGAAAGGATTTTTTAAAAATACTCCTTTTAGAAAAGATATGCATATAAAAATTTCAGTTATTAAAGATCTACATATAACCCTCCTTTTTCCCCCTGAAATTTAAGGTCCAGAAATGCTACTCAAATTGCAGGATCTGGGAGGTCCTTTTTAACAAGTGTAGCAGGAGATTTGACCCCATTCACATGGGGAGGAAAATACGTTATAATGAGACAGTCATACCAACCCTATCAGCCACTTTGCAGAAATCCTGTGAAGTGCAGTATTCTACAGTATTCTACAGTCACCATGTGCTCTATAGGACACCTGAAACTCTTGTACAACAGACCAATTTTATTATGGAAAGCAAATTATATGTAAATAATATTAAATCACTGGCAAATGTATTTCCCACCTACCCATGGATACACAATAGTATGGGGAAGGCCTGGGGGTGGGGGCATGAATTATTTCTCTCTCAAGCATTTTTGGTGACTTCTAGCACACATGCTAGCAGACAAATGGAAATAGGCATTAAAAATTGAAGGAAGATATATAGGAGAAAATATTAAACTTGAGAAAATTCTATTTATAATCTCATGCTCTCCCTGCCTATACTATACTCCCTTCCTTACCCACACCATCAAATGCTGGGGGACTAACATTATTTCATTTTAGCAGCTGTATATCTTGTGCCAGTCTATGTTCTTTGTAATTATAGATTGAGAGGCCAGGGCAAGAACTACATGGAGGGGTCCCATTTTGACTGGCAAGGATGGCAGGGGCTGTGTCTACATTAACAACAAGTCTGAAGAGGATGGGGTTACCTGAGACTTCTTGAAATGTAGGTCTTTTGTGGTATAGGCTGGAACATGTCTTATTTTCTCTACCCACTGTACTTATAATACGGCGCTTCTCTCCTTGCAGATGCCCATCATGGTTTTATTAATAAAAGCAAACAACCTAGAATTTCTTCCTGTGATTCTTCCTTTGATAATCACTTCCCTCCTGTGGGATATTGATTTCCTTGTTTCTTACTCCAGCTGCCTAACTCTCATTTCTGCTTTCTCCCTCGTGTGGTGTCTCAACCTCTGGTTTCTTGATCCTGGATCTTTCTCAGACACTGATTAGATTATAATTGCTCAAAGACAGGGCCAAAATCTTCCCTCAACAATATGCCAGGGGTCTCAAAGAGGTCTGGGAAGTACAGGGTGCCATTTTAACTATCAGCACATAGTGGATCTTGTCTTTTATATTTCTATAAACAGGCAAGTAAAAAAATAAATGGTAACTGATATGAAGTCTCCATATTTACGAAAGTTGCCAAGTAAGAAATCTTAAATACATGTCATCTATATAATATTACCTTGTAAATTAGAGCATTTTTACACCAAAGAATTAGGAAAGACAATCTCAGAATAATGTTTGTAATCTTTATGAATGGAAAATTATATGAAACTTAAAAATCTATTATTCTCATGCACATCTATGAAACCTTCTCCAGAGATCAGTTCTGTCTAGACACTAGTACTTGGAAACCACCAGCAAAGTGCTTCACATGAGGTAGGATAGTAAGAAGCTAGGAAAATTCCTTGGCAAGTAGAATGGGGAAACTGAGACAGATGGCTGATGCAAACTGGCCTCATCCAGCACCCTGGCTCACCAGCCTCCTTTTCCCTTGCACAATCACTCCCTTAAGCATTAAGTCCTCAGGGCAATGAGGTTCTGATAAGCATCAAATAATCTTAGAAACAAAGCCTCCAGTCTGCTGTCCACAAAGACAGAGTTTTGGTCAAACTAGAGATAACATCTAGGCCTCAGTTGTGTTTCAACTCCAGGTTCAGAAAAGCAGCAAAACCAGACAAAGCAAGGTCATGGCTATCTATCAGGGCCAGATGCAACAACCAATGACCCCCTACCCTGGCAATGACCAATCAATAGAGACCACAACACTGACCCTATATGCTTATTTTTATTAATCAGAATATAAAAGGACACACTTGGAAAACTGATGAAAATTCTGTTGAGATACTCCCCTGAGACCTCCCCTAAAATTCTTGCCTTTACAAAACAGATTTAAAACCTTAAGACAAAGGACCCAGTATGTGCTCTCTCTCTAAAGCATGTAACTTTTCTTTCTCCTAAACTCTAAGAGTCCCTACGAGATTTGCAACCAGGGATCAGTGGGCAACGGCAGCTTATCACAGGCTAACCCCCTGAACGTGTTTTCAAGGACCCTTCTCTTGCCTCTGTAACTTGTTTCCTGAGTCCATGAAGCCTAGCTGGCTCACTTCTTCTGGCTTTGTGACTTTCCTTCTAAAAGACCAAGGGGGCTCTCTGAGCAGCCTGCTCAAATCTTCTCTTGGAGTGTACTTTCATTTTGCATGCTAAATAAACTTCCTCTTGCAGTTCTTGGCTCTGAATTCTTTCTTTGCCGAACATAGGAACCAAGAGCTGACATTGCTGGTAACACGTACACTTAGGTTACAGCTTGTGGCATAGTGGAAAGAGCTTAGACAAAAAAATCAGAAATGATTTTTGTGTGTGTGTGTAGGAGCAATGAAACTCAGGGATTTCATTTAAAAATGGGGTTAATACATCTATTACTCATGCTAGCCATGATATGTAACTGACAAATATATGTATATACATATGTAAACATCCCTGTAAATATTGAACACTTTACTAACATGATTTATTTAGTTATTAGCTTTGAGGATATTGGTCATATTCTTGGTCATTTTTGTTGTACTTTGTGTTCTTTTGGTGAATTTTCTACAAAAGGAAACAACACTTTTACTTCAGGATCTACTTGAGTCTTTGGAATGCAGAACAAGGAAAAGAACTATGCCATAATTATCTTCTGCTCAATCTTTTAAAATAACCTAAGTTTCATGCACGATAGTCCTCATATGCTTCTGCAACAATCACAAGTCAGTAACATTCAGCAAAGGAAATGCAGTAAATTGGTTATTTTGCATTTCCAGGCCCCTCACTATCCACCCAATCATCCCAACCTCTGAAGTAAGAGCAGGCCTGGAGCTACAGCTCTAAAGCAGAGTCTCCGTTGCAAGATGGACTGAACAAGCACACTTTAGACTAAATATTGACATCCTATCCACAACAGTTTTGGTATTTCTTTCTTAGATCAACACTTTTATGCTTATTCCCAAAATATGACATGTGAATATTTACATATATTAACCTCACAGCATAAGAAGCAGCTTAAGAATTTCCTTTTAATTTTTATTTATTCAAAGAGCTGACCTGTCTTCATGATGCCATATAATAACAGATAACTATAGAAAAATCTTAAGTACTTGGAGGTATAAGGGTAATGTATTTATTTGGCCATATATATTCTCATTCCTTAACTCATAGATGTTTTTAGTCCTACTCCAAGAAGCTAGTGATGTTAAATGGCATTTTTATTTACCGAGTAGTATTTACTTGCTCTGAAAATTAATATAAACTTTCGTTATATTAATAAAAACACTAAGTTTTTTAAAATAATGCATTTCTTTGTTTCCTTAGACATGGTAAAGAGAAAGGTATAGAGACAGATTTAAAAAGAGAAAATGGTGTTTTAAAATTATAATAGTGCTCCAAAAAATATCGCAGTATTGCAGTCTGTCTTCCAGTGGATAAAACTGCAATAATCTACTGAGGTTTCTGGGGGTATCATGGTGTGTTACTCTGTTTGGGGGAACTTTAAAAGACCACAGTTGTATAATACATGGCCATAAAAAAGAAGGAACTCTTACCTTTTGCAAAAGCATGGATAGACCTGCAGATTATAATGCCAAGTGAAATAAGCCAATCAGAGAAAGATAAATACTATATGATCTCTCTTATATGTGGAATCTAATGAACAGAATAAACTGGTGAATAAAATAGAATCAGAAGCATGGATACAGGGAACAGACTGGGATACATGGAACAGACTGACAGCTGTGAGAGGGGAGTGGGGAGGGGGAACTGTATGAAAGAAAGTGAAGGGATTAGCTGAAGAACATACATGCATAACCCACAGACACAGACAACATTGTGGTGATGGCCAGAGCGAAAGAGGTGGGAGCAGAGTGAAAGTGGACAAAGAGGGGGATGGGAACATCTGTGATAGCATCAACAATAAAAATAAAGTTAAAAAAAATTAAAATAATAAAATAATAAATAAAAGACCACAGTTGATATGCTTACTTTAAACTCACCTTCTGGCTCTGGATTTGAAATCATGTGGCTTAAAGTTGTTTTTTCTCTAGTATTTTCAGTCAAAGACTACATGTTGTCCTTATAGAGTTTTTGCTTCAAAGTGAGCTGATTCAACAAATTAATATCAGCATTTGGACACGTCCTCATTTTATCTATTAAAATGCTGTGTGTTGTGTGGATGTGCCTCCTTATTTGTGAGATTCTGGTCTATAAAACACAGCTTATCAACAACCATTAATTCTTGGTGGGCATATTAGGCTAAGACCTAAGACTGGAAGATGAGAGTGGTCCCTGCCTTTAAGAAGCTCCCTCTCTTTTGATTTCCCTTTCAAATGGATTCCTCCATCCCTTCTTGTTTGGAATCTCCAGGCTATTCAGAAACTACTCTCATGAAAATTGTCAACAAGATAAACCTATCTGTATTTACTAAGCACATACACATTTTAAATGAAGAGATAACATATGCTCACATGGAAATAGCACTAACAACTTCATTACCACAGGCAGGCTGCCTCACTTTAGATCAAGAAGAGTTCAGGGGGAAAAAAAGTTTCCTGGTGACAAAAAGTCTCACCTTCCTTCAAGGGGTGTTTCTGTTCCCTCCTTTGTTCCTCTGACAAGAACTGAGAGCTCACTCTTGTGTATTCCAGGCAATATCCCCTAAACTACTAGACCGTACACATCAACAACTTCACACTATTTTAGACACTCAACACAGTCAACCTGCAGTTCAGACCTCTTCCACTCTCTCAGCTGATGTGACCTAAGCCTAACATGAGAGTAGATGTAACCACAGTACATAAAATGTGTAAATCATTTTCCCCCCAGCCATAAGTCTAAATAATATGGAAACAGCCTGGAGCACAACCTTTGAATACCAGTTGCCTAGCAAGATAAAGGCCAGGTTTGTTTATCTTGAATGGGTCAGTGACAATACCTTCACTTTTGATCATTTATTCCCTTTCAAGTCAGCCACCACATATTTTTGTGTCTCCTATGGTCAGGCAGTTTATTAGGTTCTTGGGTATGCAGGAGTGTTCAGGACATAGTCTTTGCCTGTAACAGGTTTATACTTCATTGGGGAAAAACAGTTTATAATTATGCAAATAAATATTTGTTTTCAATGAAGGTAGGTGTTATCAAGAAGATGTCAAAGGAAATTATAAATATTTCTATAGGGAACTGAATGAGTGAAGTCATGCGTGCTGAGAAGGAGGTAACCATGCAAAGAAAAATAAGTGGCATGGAATCACCAAGAAGGGGAGAGGCCCAAGAGAAATAAAGAGCCAGTTTAAGACCCTCCAAAAAAAAAAAAAAACAAGTCTGGAGTTTTAAAGCTCAGTTGCTAGGTTGGGACACATTATCCTGTCTACTTCCTCCAATCTGCTCCCTATTTTATTAGAGGTAACTTGCTCAAAATTGGATGTGCCACCTAAAACCAAGAAGCCATCCAAAGGAGTCTGAGCATCTCTCCTGCCTCAGATACTCCAGTTGTACTCCTCCATCTCCCCATCACTAGATACAGACCCTTAGAGATAAATGCCTGCCCAGATGAAGCCAGGGTTCACCCACCCCTTAAATGTTACAACTGAAGCCATCTGAATGGCATAGTTATATCCAGAATGTCAGGAGATTTTTGTGGATTCACAGATCCAGGTATAAATTCTAGTTTACATGATGTTAAGAAATCACATAACTTTTCTGACTCCCAGATGTATCAATAAAAGATTGCATGCTAATCTGTGTTGATCTATATCAGTTTATTTAATAAATCTTATATTAGAAAGAATATAAGCAATGCAGAGTGGAGTATACAAAGATTGATAAGATGTTGCCTCTGCCTTAAATCTTAGTAGCATCATATGAGGATGATAAATACATATAAAAAATACAAGAATGCTCATTAGAAAGTAACAGCAGCATGAAAAAGAAATCAATAAAATGTTATTAGGATTAGAGTATAAAAATATAGTATTATTATTTTTTTAGCTGGGGTACTAAGAATGGAGGGTTATTTTAATGCGTTTGCCCTTGAATTATAGGGAATTTGCAATTTGTATTCAGCAGATAATGGTGTACACCCACATCCATCAGAAAGAAATAATGTAAAATCTAAAGGCATGGAAGTGGAAAATCATGTGGTTTGTTTGAAGGATATTTCCCTATGCAGTTTGATCAGATCTTAGAAATAAAAGTGAATACTGAGAATGAAGCTGGGAATGCAGTTTGGGAGACTATATTTTATTTAGGAATTAGGAACAGGAACCATAGAATCTTTTAGATTAAGAAGTGATACTTTAAGGTCCTTTGGGAATATATTCATGTTTCTGTATGTAGGAGAATTTCTGTGATGAAAGACTGAAGTCTGAGAGATATGGTAGGATTACTTGACTATAAAACATGTTAACAGGTAAATACAGAATATTCGTATAAGGGCAGCAGGGGTAACATCACTTAAAATATATAAACCAACAGTGATTATTATAATTATTATATTAGTACAGTTATATAAGAGTAAGCATCTCTATTTAGAACTTTAAAAGTTATTAAATGTGAGATATGTACTATGATCTACAAATAATATGTAGTATCTACTAAACCTAATACTACTTCGATTCAGAATACTACTGCTGAATTCTTAGCTGTACTTATGATTTTCAGGTACTTGTGATACTTAGCTATAGTTCTTGATCTCAAGCTATGCATCTACTTCTTAAAGTTATCATTTGCCTTTCTGGTATTATGCTCTACCTATTCATAACTGCAAATAGGGATTGGCTAATTTGATCCTACATTCTACACATTTCATGGTTTTCTAAAGGTTAATCATGTTTAGCATACTATGGATATGAATTATAGTGAACAAAAGTACAAATATCGTCTATTAATTATACAAGATTTCATACTGAACTTTAGTCATATGCTTTATTTTTTTAATTTACTTTATTTTTAATTTATTTTTAATTTAATTTAATTTTTTTTATGTTTCTTTATCTTTACTGTTGAGACCATTACAGATGTCCCCCTTTTAACCCCACTGATCCCTTCCACCCCACATCCATCCCACCCCAGGCCCTCCCCACACCAATGTCCACATCCATGGGCCATGCCCATAAACATACAAGTTCCCTGATTATCTCTCCTCACCCACACCACCCTCCCAGCCTTCCCTCTGACATCCCTCAGTTTTTTCCAAGCTTCTATGTCTCTGGATCCACTTTGTTCATCAGTTTATTTTGTTTATTATATTCCACACATAAGTGAGATCATTTGTTACTTGTCTTTCTCTGACTGGCTTATTTCACTTAGCATACTTTCTCCATGCTGTGCCAAAAGCTAAAAGGTCCTTCCTCTTTACAGCTGAATAGTATTTCATGGTATAAATGTCCCACAGCTTTTTTATCCACTCATCTACTGATGGGCACTTGGGCTGTTTCCAAATCTTAGCTATTGTAAATTGTGCTGCTATGAACATAGGAGTGCATAAGTTCTTTGCAATTGGTGTTTGGGGTTCCTTAGGATATATACTTTAAATAAAGACATTTGACATGTTTTACAAGAGAATATACATCCTGGGTTTACTACTTTCCAGATATATAACCTTGGCTAGTTAACATCTGTAATTTCCTGATCTTTAAAATGGAGTAATTTTACTACCTAACTGATAAAATTAAACGGGTTAATAAAAGTAAAATTCTTTAAACAGTCTTAGCATTAAGTGGTTGTTTCAAAAATAGTATTTGTTATTATATATACTAGGAACTTTTTCTTCTCAAAGGGCAATTTTATTTTGTAAATGAGTCTTAGATTGATTTTGAGAAGGGGAAAGACAAGCCATACATTGCTTTTTTTCAACAGAAGTCTGTAGGAAACAAATTGAAGAAAAAGTTAACAATTAACGAATCAATTTAGACTATGTCTACAGTTAACTCTGATTATATACACTAAAGGAGGTTCATGTTGGGGCTTGACTGGCTGCCTACAGTGACAAATTAACCAGATAACTGACACTTCTTATCTTAACAGTATATTGTAAGCACATAGTTAACTCCTAGACTAAATGCCATGCAGTATTTCAAGACTAAAGTGAATTTGAAATAAAAGGTGCAATAGTTTATGCTTTCATTAACCCATCAACATTCCTGTTGCCAACCTCATTTAAAAGAAATTCCACAGAGATTTGGTAGAATTAAAAGAAAATGCAGGCTATGTACTTCACCCCTCCATAATTAGTAATGTGGAGACAGCATGTTATAATTTGAATGGAAGTCAGGATACACTCAATGTCTTCCCTGCTCTGTAACTAACTAGATGTATAAATTAAAGCAAATCCCGTAAGTGGACCTTTTTTTTCTCTTCATTTGTAAAATGGAAGTTGGATGTATGGTAAGAAAGAGATAGTTGGCAAGGAAATTTCGCAGGTTAGCATTCTGTTTTAGGATTCTTGGTTCTTGGTAAAATGCATGATACATTGTAGGAAGTGATAAAGATTCACAGAAGCAAGCTAATGCTTCCAGCCATAAAAATGCATGGTTTGTATCCATCCCCTGAATGTTGATGTATCAAGGCGGCTACATAAATAGGGAATGTACTGTCTAGGAAGAAACCAAAAAAAAAATCAAGAAAACAATAACAGTCATGGTTGTCAATTTAATCTATATCTTTCTAAATTGGCCATGTTGGAAAAAGAATATATTGGCAAAGCAGAAACTGGAGGAAATAAAACTGGCTCTAACTGAGGTATCTTCACAGAAATACACACCTAAACTGCAGGAGGCAAGCCTGTGTCTGAGTCTTATCTTTGAGTTTTGCATGTGTGCACACAGATCACCTATAGCCTAGCTAACTTTACATTTCACCACTCAGTTACCTGAAATATGCATGTAATTGAATATATTACAAATCCTGCAGATGAGATTTATACATCAGTATGAAAACTGCATTTCCCCTAATTTTATAATATAAATTAATTTAGCAATAATTATTATATATTTTAATACATTTAAAAATGCTTACATTCTTTTTACACAATTTTTCAGAATATATATATACATATGTACATATATATATCTGTAAAGAAAATAGTGTAAAAAGGGTGTATATAAACATATTTGAAACAACAATGATATTAACAAAACCAGCTCATTCAAATTATGCATGGAAATATACAGAAAAAAATTATATTCCTAAAATTTACTGTACTTGTAATTCAGTGCATGTCGGTCAGGCAGGTAACTGCTCTCCGTATACTACTTCCAATTTTCACCGTGATTTTGTGAAGTGGAATGTCGTATCTTTTTTTAGGGGCGAGAAAACAGAAGTTCAGAAATTTTATGTCCTTTGTAAAGGTCCCACGACCAGCAAGAGCTTAATATAAGATTTAAAAGCTGGGACTGACTGAATTATTTGCCACTAATAGCTTCTTTATATTATATGAATCAAGTTTCTCCGGGAATTGTACAGGAAATAATAATTTAAAGGCTTCAAGCAGGTGTTTTCTAGCATTGTTAAAGTGGAATACCTGGTTCTCATTGTCCCAACAATCACTAATGGCAAATATCCAGAAGGATGAAGTCAGTGAATATGTGTAATAAACAATGAGAAGAATGACTTAGTTACTGTTTTGATGCCTCAGGGCTGATAAATACAAACAAATAATCTATTCTTTAGGCAATTGATTCCGATAAGGGAATAAAATCTCATGAGTTTTCAATTATTATTACTATAATTAGCAAGCCAAACAATCTCATTTCCCCATTAAGATACAAGTGAGCAACACGGAATATGAAACTCTGGCATATAAGACTATTGAGAAAAATGAATGACTAATTTCTTCCATGATTACAAATCAGACTGCACATTCTATTCATAAAAAAAATATCACTTTGTGAAACAGTCATTATTGACTAATTTGAAAAAGAAGAGTCTGGACATAGTGAACACTGACCTAAGAGCTTACAGTTTGAAATTTGTGAAAGGATTAGATGGGAAACAATGAAATGGTGATATTAACAGTGGATTTAATTAACTACTTGTTGGTTTGATTACATTTTCTTTTCATTTCTTATTTAAGATGCTGCCACCAATTCAATTGAGAGCAGGATTGCAGTAAATCAAAAGCTATTCATCCAGTTAAATTCTATACTTGCTCTACTCCGAAGATATAAATCATAAAGAGTGAATTTTAAGAGGACCTCTAAGAAGTTCATTATTCTAGCTTGGTTCTTAAGCATGAATTTCTAGGACTTCAAATTACTGATATTAAACAATAACTACAATATATATTCTGAAATCATACGACTTTTTAATTTTTATTATAGATTAGCATAAACAATGCCCCATGTCTCTAGCCTGAAACACATCACAATAAAATGTAATTTGTAAAATGTAATTTGTATTCAGAAGAATAAAATTCAAGATCAGGACAATTAATAGAGATTAATTAACTTATTTGGGCTTTAGTCATAAAATGATAGATTGGAAGATATAGTGAAAGTGCTTCCAGCTTCCAAACTACAAGTTAAATGAGAGCAATCTTTGGATCAACAATAACTAGATTTTATTTAAGGAAGTTTCTGAATAACTCTTTGAGTAAGAATTTATTTCATTGGAATTAGGTAACTTTGAGTTTGCAGTTCTTTAAACTCCCAATTATTTACTCATGTTCCAAATGTCACTTGCCAAATCTGAATCAAGCCATTATCTTCCCTATTTTGTTCCTGTCACTCCTATCTGCTATACTTTCCTAATTATAAATTAGCACATCAGTATGGGGATTTCTCTGACTTGAAAGAAAATGCACAAAGTATTGCTTTGTCCGGGACCTCCTCCTCTTATGCATGCTGTGTCTTAATGTGGTCCCGGCGTTTGAAATAAAGTAAGAATTAAAGTTCGAATAAAACCCGAGAGAGGTTAGAAATGCTCATACAAGTCTATTATCCTTCTCAACTAGATGGGCTACAGTGATAGATCAGTCCATTGGCCTATGGGTCCTCGAGTACTTAGATTTGTGAAGATTCAGCTGTGTCAGGATTAGGTAATTCGATACTATCCAATAATGCACAGTCTGCGAGTTTATTAGGGGCTGAGGTTTTTTATAGTTTGTTTCATCTCAAAACCTTTCTTCCCTACAAAAGCTCGCAAATTCATTTGCGCCTTTCATTTTACAATATCTAAGTTTAGGAAAGGGCACTTCTGTTTTCAGGTTTTGATTTCTGATCCACAACAAATCCACATAAGCTAGACCCTCAAATCAAATATTTTTTAAATTCATACAAGTCACTTCATATAGTTCTCCAAAGTCCTCCAATCTTCTTTTAATATTTCACAAATGGTATTAGATTCAATTACAAATACATTTAATATTCCATTACCCTTCACTCTGGATGCCAAGAATGACAAGATAATATATTCTTGAGATGAAATTGGTAAAATATCAGTTTAGTGCTCCCTATATTATTGGCTCCTAAGATTCTGTCCCTTTTGGTTTAGAGTAGTAGCAAAAAAGACCTTATTTATATAGATTTTGCAACCATAATTTTATTTTTGCACTAATTCTAAATTGCTGTTTATATTTTAGTACCTTCAGTTACTTGCCTATCCAAAATTAAATTACCTGTGCCATTAAGTTTTAATTAAAATTTTTTACCTTTACCCTTTTTCTCAATCCTGGATGTGATCCATATAACTTTCTTCATCATTTAAACAGTTTTCCCACCTTCCTTGTCACAACATCTCTCTCTCTCTATATGCCTAGGTCTTGGTCTTCATACCACTTGTCCAGCTACCCTCACTCACTTAGTGATAGCTCAGTCATCTGTTTCAATCACATGACTTTTATGCCCTACATGTGCTGAAAATTGAAAAGATGCATCGGCAGAAAGAACTCTCCTCCCTCTAAGCTCCAGACTCACATATGCAGTATCTCCATTTGGGTGTCAGATAGACCTCTCAAACCAAGTTTGTTCCAACTTCAAATCCTGATTCTCCCCTTGGCAATAAATTGCTCCTTCATGTTTCCAATTGCTTTCCCCAATCACCCTGAAACCATCCCTTCACCATCTCTCACGCCCCACATTAGGTCGTCAGCAAATTCTATCTGTACTACCTTCAAAATGCATCACCCACCTCTCTGCTTTCTAATCTCAGAGCTACCTTTTGGTCCCCGACACCATCATTTTTCTCCTGAGTTATTTCAGTAGGCTGCAGACTGATCTGCTTGCTTCCTCCGCGGCCCTCTCCTCTCTCCTCTACCTACAACTTATTTAGGGCACAGCAGCCAGATCTTTTTACAATGTGAAATATGTCTTGCCCCTGTTCAAAACCTGCCAAGTCACTACCCATCTCACTAAGAGTAAAAAACAGCTCACAAGGTCCTACAAAATCTGTGACGATCTGCCATCCACTGCTCCCACACTCATTCCCTGACGGTTGCCTCCTTCCCCTAGCATATCGCTCACTTTATCAATACCAGTCTCCCATTTCCCAGCTCAGTAGCTTTGATTATCCTAACTCGCAAAAATTGGAATCTTTTTAACAATTATTGAATAAGGCAGGCAGATGCCTGTCTCAACATATTATAATTCACTGTTCCCACTACCTAGAGTGCTCCCCCTTCATCAATCCACATAAGTTATTCCATCCTCAATGAGGCAACAAAATTTGACCATGCTTTCAAGAAAAGAAATTTAGGAAATATTAATTTTTAGTTATACATCCCATTCTATTGGGTATCGTAATCTGATTTTAAACTTTAAAAATGATTCATTGGGCATAACCTTTTTTAGACTATAGAGCTCGATATTATTAATCTTCTGGTTATCTCTTACTAGGCTGCCACATGATCCACTTCTTCAGGTTCATGCCACAGCAAACACCATAGTAAATTATTGTTACAGCTTCAAAAGTTTGCTTTGGCACTTTTGAACGGACATTTCTAGACTCCTTCTTCTGAGGCTTTGATATGCTATTCTCCAAACTTGAGGTTATCATTGGCTTCCAAATTATTACTTGGCTGTCCTTGAATCTCCCACTAAACCCTGTTCTACATCAGATTAAATTGGTTCAATTTCACACTCTAAAATCATAATGTGCATTGCAGATATATTCTAAACAGTTTTGAGGCAAATTACAATACTCATTTGTTATATGCTTTCCTTATAAAGTATCTCACACGTAAATATAAAAAGCCACAGCATTGATGAAAACCACAATAAGTGAGCAACCAAAGTGTAATGTTCATCTGATACATGTTTGCATATGCAAGTACTATAACATTATACGATATAAATATAAAATATATAATACCAGCTGTTTGGTATAGAATAATTTTTTTTTTTGCTTTATTTTATTAGCTGAATCTGAGTATCACTATTTCTTAAAAAGTAACTGTTTTTCAGTACATTGCATAATACATGTGTAATACATTTACAGAATTAAATGATAGTGGCTTAGATAAGCAGAATAAGTTTATAGATGCTAGAATCATAAAAGCATATTTATGAGAATGCAAAATTCTGGGGAAATAATATTTGTTTTTAACTTTCTAAAATAGCACTACCTTTAATAGTGAATATAATAATTCCAGAACAATAATATAAAACTAACAAAAGGAACAACTGCATTATAATTTTAATTGAAAAAGTGAATCTTTATTCCGTCCATATAAAATTTAACATGCTATATGAATACATATAAATCTCTAACTCAGAGATGTTATATGTAAATATTAACACCTGCCACATTATTTTTGAGGGATTATAGAAAAATCTTGCATGTTTTCAGCATTTAACTCTTATTTTTTTTAATAAGATAAAATATGCACAATGAATGGAAACAAAAATATTCCTATTAGAGGTATAGACTTATCAAAAATATGTGTTGCTAAGTGGTTAGAGCACAGGCCCTTGCACAGAAGGGCATCAGGTTTGATTCCCAGTCAAGGGCATGTACCTACCTGTGTTGCAGGTTTAGTTCCTGCCCCCATTGGGGCGCATGCCAGAGGCAGCCAACCAATGTGTCTCTCTCACATCGATGTTTCTCTCTCTCTCTCTGTCTCTGTCTCTCCCTCTGTCTCTCTCTCTCTATCTTTCTCTCTCTCTCCCTCCCTTCACCTCCCTCCCTCCCTTCCACACTCTCTGAAAAGCAATGGAAAAAATATCTTCTGGTGAGGATTAACCAAAAAAAAAAGTCTTTTTAATAGAAATATATAATACAACTAAATAACATAACACTTCCTTTCTAATTATGTTGAATTCTATATCAGTTTCAGCTTAAAGTAAAATTTACTTATATATCATGAGGATATTTTGGCAAGAGTAGACTCTGGTTTACAATATATGTCTAGGATTCTTTAAAAATTGACAGATCTAACTTGTTAGTATTGGTTAATGTTTTATAGTAAAAAGTTTTATTCTCTGTATGTTGAAATATATTTTAAAATATATGTTTAATATATTTCATATGTTAGCTATGTTTTTGAAGAATTATTCAGGTGAATTTAATTTGTCTTGTTGAATAGGATTTATTTTAAGATTTTTTTTCTACATTCATAGAACTCTCAATGTAATGAGATTTTATAAACAGAATGACAAACCATTTAAAGGGAGAGAGGAGCCAACAGGTATACAGCTTGTGCCTAATAGGCCTTCCCTTAGTTTCACAGTCTGATAATTTTCTTTGCACACTGCCTTGACCTGATTATTTATGACTTTTTGCATAATGAGAGAAAGCTTTTAGATATGTTAGGTATGGCATACAAAATCTGCAGCTATGTGACCATTCTAGAAGTCCTGTTGGGTATTTTTGGTAGATTTTGCAGTCAAATAATAGTTTGATACAATATGATAAAAATGTTGAACCTATTTAGTGAGATCTTTAAAAACATAAACCATCTTAGAATGTTTCACTGCATCATTGTCTGAATAAGGCTCTTCTCATACTTGCTTAAATGTGTTTAAACAAGCAATTAACACACAGTTTACCACTCCTTCTCTAAAGGATAACATATTTTACTCTCTTACATTTGCTGCCTTTATCAACTACTTAAAAAATTTCTATAATGTTCTAGTCACAAATATCATTTGTAAATAAGACTTTGAAATATACAACTCATGAGATAAATTTAACATGCCTTGAAAACAATGATAACATGACCACAAAATTATATAACATTTAAACTGAGATATAATTTATGTATTTGTAGATCTCTCCCTCCCTCCCTCTCCCTCTCTCCCTCCCTCTCTCTCTCTTTTCCATATTTTCCATTTCTGTGGCCTTTTTGTTCTATTTCTGGAAAGTATCGAGCCTTAGCTAAGAGATGATTAGCTTGATCTCAAATACTGTTCATTCCATTGAAATTTAAATATATTTTCATTTTCACAATTATACTTAAAATTTATAATTTCTAAATTTCTGCGAAGTATTTATTCTTTCATACATCTTTTCCTATCAGCCTATTGCTGGTTTTGATGTAGTTTTGTTTTTTGTTTATTTTACAAACTCTGAGGATGCCTAATAGAAATTGTGAAATCCCTATTTTATAAATTAGTTTTACTTTCTCCATGATCAGGGGAATTCTTAGTTCATCTTGGTCCCCAACTTACGATTCTATCTTTTCTCACATATGTGCTGTAGCTCATACCCCATGCTTCACACTTGGAATCATCACAGGCAAGTCCCCTCTAGGAAGCCGTTCTCAGGAAATGAGCAGCACTGATTTAGAGGCGTGTGCATATGTGGTCATGAGGGGCTAAGGGGTGCTTTGCATTTCTGGTTTCTGTGTTTGAAATTTTGTAGGGTTCCCTTGAAACATACTACCATAGTAATGCACACAATGGTTCTTATTCTTATTACAGTGTTTTACATTATGGTGTTTGTGGACTCTTTTCTTCATCATTTCAATGTTATGTGCTTTCCATACTCAATACTTTTCTCAATCATAGGAGTAAGTTGACATAAAGTTTAGTAAAGTTATTATTTTTATACTTTTTAGAAATAAACTTTTCTAACATTACAAAAATATCTTGGGTAGAAATAGTTTGAGCTACCAAATATTTTTTTTAAAATTGCATTTTTTTAAACTTTAATGATGCAGATATTTTGTTTTCTCTTTTACTGTCAATTTGTATTTTTCCTTTAGTGTACTACCAGTACATATGTTTAAGAAAAGTCTCATTTTTATGTCCTATCATTTAAAAAAAATACATTTTTATTGATTTTAGAGAGAGAGGAAGGGAGAGGAATAGAGAGCCAGAAACACAGTCAGAGAGGGCTGCCTCCTGCATGCCCCCTATTTGAGATTGAGCCCCAAGCCCCAGGCATGTTCCTTGACCCCCATTTGAACAAGAGACCTCTCAGTGCATGGGGCAATGCTCAACCCCTGAGCCACCCCGGCCCGGCTGCCCCATCACTTTTCACTTGGTTATAAGGGGATCTTTAAAAATATTCAGATATTTGTTTCAGTATCATGAACACTTTAGATAACTAATAAAAGTTGGTAGCGAATAAATATTAAAGAGCATTACTGACCTAATAAACATATTAAAATACCTTCTGAATAAAAAAAGCTAAAAAAAAATCATAAATAAGGAGAAATAAAGAAATAGTTCTTCAGGACAACATATGAAATTGGATCAAAGATAATTCAAATCTTATCTTACTGTGAAAATGTTATTTTCACAATACAAAGAGCAACATGTACACGCTGAATCTCCATTAGAGAGAAGATGATTATATCATCTATAATAATAGTTTGATAATAAATGTAAATATCAGTTATCACATTTCCAACTGTTAATGACTCAACAGGAATGACGATGTCCTGGCTTGTTTGCACAGCCACCGAGTCTCTACCACAGTGTTCTCAGAGCAATCATCTGTTGCTATAGAAAGGTTACCGATAATACCAGATTATCCTGACTTTCAGAGTCTCATAACATATTTATGGAAGTGATAAGAACTGGGATTTCTATAACAGATATTTGTACTACTGCAAAGTACATGCTGCATTTATGCCATTCCGTAAATCACCAGTTTCTTATAAAATTAAATGAAAATGTTTCTTACTCCTGATACCACAAAAAAGCAGTATGTGCACACCTTTTTGTTTATTGAATGACTGTTGTATAATTATTTATTTAAAAGCTATATGAATTTCCAAAATTTGATCTCCTCTGAAAATATGCAGAATGATTTTCTTAATAGTAGAAAAGTCAAAACTACAGATCAGTATCGTCATATGACAGTATTCCATGACTGGCGTTACAAACCTGCCCCCACTAAGCTAGAAATATTTCCAATTTATAAAACGGATATATTTTTATTTATCTATAATGTTTTTTGCAACAATGCTTAATACATTACTACTTTTCCTAAAACACACACACACACACACACACACACACATACACAATAACATCAACAACATTCCATCCATAGACCCCTGGAAATCTTCCTGCTTTAGAAGTCAGCCTGAGGCACTGAATCAACTACAATGATTTCTTATGTTCCATAAGGCACACTGTTAGGCATGGGAAACACAAAGAAGAATAAACAAGGTCAGTTACCACAAGGGGTCATGATATATTTTGGAAAAAAGGAAACAGTATCAAATTAAAAAATCAATGTAAGTGATGAAATACTGCCTGCCAAATAAGTGGGGCAAGTGTATTATGCTTAAAAATTTCAGAAGAGCTGGCTGGTGTTGCTCAGTGGTTGAGTGTTGGCCCATGAACCTGGAGGTCACAGTTTGATTCCAGGTCAGGGCACACGCCCAGGGTTGTGAGCTTGATCCCCAGTAGGGGGCGTGCAGGAGGCAGCTGATCGATGATTCTCTCTCCTTATTGATGTTTCTATCTCTCTCTCCCTTTCCCTTCCTCTCTCTTAAATCAATAAAAAGTAATTAAATAAAAATTTCAAAGGAGACACATCCAAGGGCTTGGAAAATGGCCTGAATTATGCTTTAGAATAAAGGTACAGTTTATTTGGAAAGAGAAACAAGACAGTAATATACATAATGATCATTAAAATGAAGGAAGTGGGAGTGGAAATGAAAAAAATATTTAAGAAAAATGTTCAGATTATTTTTTATTGGAAAGGAGGATTTTTAAGTGTCACTGTTGAAAAGACCAATCTAAAAATAATATAATTTTTCTTTAGGCATTATATACCTATTATTTTTAACTTAATATATTAAATGTATTAAGTAAAATTTTAGTAATATATTACTAAATGTAATATATAATGTTATATATTAAGTAATATATAACATAGGGCATAGAAAAGAGATTAGAATTAGTGAAATAAAAAGGAATTTGTGGAGCCTTAAAAAAAAAAAAAAAAAAAAAAGAGGTAATTTTCATGGAAATAGAAAGAAAAAAATAGAGGCTCAGGTGATGATGGGACAATCACCAGGACAGTCACCTGCATATGGGCAGTAAACAGTGTCATACGTGGCTGTCAGTATTTTAGCCTATGAAGGTGGAAAAATAATAGAATTCCAGACCAAAAGGGAAAGTTTAGCTGCAGAGCTATCCATGAAGGAGCAGGAAAGGGTGCTGAGAGGCATTTATAAACTCATCCAATTCCTCCAACCCTATCTTTTATAAAGGATCATTTAAGATAGAATTCAAAAGTCAAAAATACTATAAATATAAAACTAAAGTGGCTGACTTTAGCCACAGAATGAAGAAAGCTCACCAGAAAGGCAAAGATAATTAGCTGATTGCACAGTAGATTAGAGGGTTTTATCTGGTGCAGTAAAAGAAATATAAGAAGTAAATAATTTTCATCTGGCAAAACATAGCATATCAATGTTAGAAGAGAGAATTTTATTTTTATTTTTTTATGTAAAGTTTCAGTGTGATGCAAAATTCCAGAAGAAATTTACAGAAGAACATTGATTCATTCAAGATTTATACTTGAGTGAGAAACTATGGCTAGAAATGTGGATCTGGCAGGATATTATTGAAGTGGTAGGTGAACCCACTCAATAAATAAACTTTCTAACTTTCTAAAGAACTTAAAAATAAAAATCGAGAGAACTAAAGAATGAGCCATGGGTGTGTCCATTTAGGTAGTGAAATTAGCCATGCTTCACTTCCATTGTATAGTGCCCTTGATACTTCTATAGCATTGAGTTTGTTACCTCAGTTTTCAAAGATTCAGTTTTCTCATATATAATGGGGATACTTAGAGCTCCTCTATCATGAGGTAGTTTGAGATAGTGCAGGTAAAGGGTTATTCAATGCGTGGCACTTACTATTTATTTTAAAAATATCATTTCTTGTTCATTTCCCCTGTCACCATCCCAATTCAAAAACATTATTATTTTACCACTGACTAATAACATGTTTTATTAGTATTTTTTCTTTTTCATACTTATTTTTTCTATTGGCTCAATATTAATATTCATAAAGATTAACTTGAAGATATAAATACCCTATTAAATTTTTCAAAGAATTTATACCTTGTACTAAATAAAATTCAAGTATTCAGTCAGACATTTGTAGTCCTCCAGAATAGTCCCTTAACCTGCTTTTGCAGTGTAATCCCCCGTCACCCCCCAACACACCCTCAACATCTGAGTCGGATCGGACTGTTCGCCTGGACCGAACAACCCTTCCACCTAAATTCTTCTCTGCATGCTATTTTTCCTTCCTAAAATATACTCCATCCATTCCTGTTGACATTCGTCCAAGATTTTTTTTCATAAATCATCTTGAATTAGGGTACTATACAACCTCTAAGCATTGGCTCGTATAGCATTTTACACAATTAGTTTTATAGTGTTGTCATTTTAAGGTGCAGTTCAAAGTGCTGAGAACTGTAAGCAAACCGTGTGTTGTCCAACTGGGAAAACTAGAACTAAAGGGGAGAAGTTACCAGAAGATAAGCTCCTGCTAAACATAAGGGAGAGGAGTCAGATAAAATGCTTTGACAGATTAAGAATTCTGAAACAGCAGTTGGGTGACAAATTGGCAGGGATGTAATAGAAGCTATTAAACCCATGGTGTGTGGTTGATACAAAAAGTTTTTTTTAATGTTCCAATTTTCATTTTCAATTATTTTCACGAACATAGATTTAGTAATAAGGACTCCTGAAGCCAGGTACTCGGTTTAAGGACTATGTAAAGTCCTATGGAAATGGATGTTTTGAATGTAGTCAAGAGAAAAAAAGTCAAGATTAATTGAACACCAAAGTCAAAGAGATAGTGTGTGTGTGTGCATCCATGCGCACACATGCATGCTCCCATGTCTTTTATTTTTTCACTTTTTGCTTCATAGGAGATACTGGAATGAGTGATCCTATACTTTAACAGTTAATTGTATAATATTAACACTGTTTGGTTGAGATATCATTGCATAATAAGCACCTTTAATTTTTTCCTTAAAAAAGTGATATGCTTTGATTAACTGTCAGAAATATTAGTACATGGGTAACTGCTCGACAAAGAAATTTAAAATTATTTAGAAATACCAATAATAGTCCTCATTTTTATATAACACTATAGCTCACACACATAATGACCCTAAGGTTCTTTATTAAAAGTGTTATTTGTCAAAAATTGATGAATGGGCTGTACATCTAAAATTAAAGAAAAATAGCTTTAAAACTATGCAATCCGGGTCCATTTTATATTAATTTATTATTTTAATGTATCTTTGGCTTCAAAAAGGAAAACTAAAAGATATTATGATGATTAGTTCAGTATCTAAGAAATCACTTAGCAAATACACATATTAAAAATCATTTGGCAAAATATCCAATTGTAACAATTTGAGGGCAGAAGCTAGATTAATGGGAAAATGCATGTAACAGAACATTTAATCAAAATGTTCAAATCCAAGCAAGATTTATGTGTATATATGGATTTTATATTTTCATAAAAAGAAAGAAGTGTAATCCAAGAAGATGTGCAGATCATATATATATGGAAAACTTATGTATGCATGTGCATGTGTGTGTGTGTATATACATACATATAAATGGACAACAAGGACATTTATTTAAAAACCAAACTAAAATTAATCATAAATAAAACCCAGCATATACATTTAATAGTAAATTGTTGATGACTCTTCAATTTATGTGTTATGTAAAAGTATTTTAGAAATTGTCTTAGGAACATTTAAAGTACCCATGGCAAATTTTAAGTGTGCAAAATACAGAAGAAAGGCATCTAATATTATCACTTGATACCAAGTTGAACATTTTCACAATTTTTAGGAAGTAATTCAACAAGGCAGATGCCTAACAGAGAATGCCTGTGGTACTCTTCTATTTCAAAACCTTTGCTCGATTTTTTGGCAAAGAATAGAAAGTTAGAAATGGCCTTAACGAGTCCCCCCACTTCCTTTCAGCTGAGTCTCCTGCCTCCTCCCCCTTGCTGATCAGGTTCTATAGCCAAAGTTGTTTATCTTTCTCCTTGACCCCAAGATCCTTCCCTCCTCAAAGTTTTCACACATTCTCTGTCTGGAGTCCCCTGTATTTACTGAACTCCCATGTACTTTTAGTGTCACCCCTTCAGTGTTGCTTCTTCAGGAAGCCTTATCATCCCCCTACCCAAGCAGGGAGCTCTGAAATGTTTACCACTCTGGGCTTTTCCATAGTGGTTTGTTTTTTTTTGTTTTGTTTTTTTGAATTACGTACATATTTAATTCCTTTTTCAGATACTTCATGAATCTCCATGAAGGATGACATTTGTCCACCATGTTCACTGCTGTTTCCCCAATGGCTGCTGCAGCAAGTAACTACTGAATAAATATTTGAGAATCGATGAACAGGTATGTGAGAAGAAGAAGAAATTAATGTTAATGAATGAATACTTAAGAAGAGGGACAAATATGTCCTATCCTATAATACTGGCATTAAGTAGATGATCTTTGGATTACTTTGTCAGCACCTCATTTAAGAAACTAAGGCCCATGGGGAAAAATATTAAGAATATGAGGATGCACATTGGTGCAGCTACTACAGAAAACAGTATGGAGGTTCCTCAAAAAATCAAGAATGGAACTGCCTTATGAACCAGCAATTCCACTTCTGGGTATATAACAAAAAGAAAACCAAAACACCAATTCGAAAGAATATATGTACCCCTTTGTTCATTGCAGTGCTTTTTACAATAGCATGGATGGACCTAGAAGGTGTTATGCTAAGTGAAGTAAGTCAAACAGAGAAAGACAAATACTGTATGACTTCATATATATATGGAATCTAATAAACAAAATAAACAAACAGAACAGAAACAAACTCATAGATATAAGGAATTGGTGGTCAGCGGATGGGAGGGGTAAGGGGTGATAAAGGTGAAGGGATTGAGAACTACAAATTGGTAGTTACAAAATAGTCACAGGGATGCAAAGTACAGCATAGGGAATGTAGTCAATAATATTGTAATAACTATGTATGTTGCCAGGTGGGTACTTGAAATATCAAGGGGACCATTTTGTAAAGTATATGACTGTTTAACCACTATGCTGTACATCTGAAACTAAAACACAGTAATATTGAGTATAAACTATAACTGAAAAATGAAATTATAAAAAAAAAAAGTCCATTGAAATACTGCATACATGAGCTGGATCTCTGTCCCAATTCCACCATTTACAAGTTGTGTGATCTGGGTAAATAATTTAGTCTCAATCAGATTGTTTTCTTATCTTAAAATAGAGATAATTATGTTTACAACTGAGATTAAATGAAAAAAAAAGTTAATAAAACACTATATAAAGATATATATACCTAACAAACATATTTCAAGTGAGGCAAAAGCTAGTATGAAGGCAATCTTGACTTCCTTGTGTGTAATATTCAATCAAGGAATAGGTTTACAGTTCCTTTACTTTCTTTCTTTACTGAACCCCGGCTCTTACCTGAGAAGACATTTCCTGAAGTTCTCTAATGGCAGTTTCTTCTTCCAAAATCACTGAGCCTGGAGAATGGTTTGGAGGATGCTGCTCACTTTGCTACCTCCAATCCACTGTCACCCCTCCTCCCTAAAAACATCAAGCTTTAAATCTCAGTTTTTTCAACTATACCACCCACAGTGCCCACTTATCTGGTTCTCTTTCTTGATCTTAAAAAAAAAAAAAAAATAGTGCCTGGCTCACAGTTACTTCCTTTTAACTCTATTCCTGCAAGCCCCTTGGCTGTTTAAATCTTCAAGAAGATTATTAGTCCCTGGGCCCCTTCTTCTCTGATCTAGTACCTTTCCTCCTACAATGGACACTCATTCCAATGCTAGTGCCATAGAGCTTGCCTTACCTATCACAGCAAACTCTTCATCTCAGTTGCAAGCATCCCACTCTTTAATAGCACTTCCTTCCCCTCCATCTCAATTTGTCTAGTAATCTGACTTAACAAGTTAATTTAACTGCATGTGGACCTACATCAGATTGAACCCACGTTTCCATTGGTACTCACCCCCACATATTATTAATTTCTTCATTATTTACTTCAATTACAAGGCCACCATTTAATCACTACCTTGAATATACCTTTAACTTCCTTGCCCCTTTCTCACTATTGTTATATTTATTCAGTCAAATTCTAACCACAGTTAAATCCAACTAAATCCATTCCATGCCTGCATCCATGCAGCTAAATGTAGCTATAGAAAAGCACTTATATAAACACACTCTTTTTAATAAGTTCATGATCATATACCTCAAATGTGTACCTTGAAAGCTTCAAGTAAAGATACTGCATTTCCAAAGTTAATTTTATCCCCCCTTCTTTAAGTGAGCATTTTTTTTCTTTTCATCTCACTTCAAAACTCCTACACCTTGTCTCCATCTTAACTTTTACCTGATAACATTGCTTCCAAAGCCCCCAGACTATAGAGAGAATCGTAAGGGAACATGATTAAGCCACCATCACCTCATCTCCCACCACCCTGGATCCATGTTCATATATTTGGACATATTTCCTCTTAGTGAATGAATGGCTTGTGCTCCAAACTCCAGGCTTGTGTTCCCTGATGTTTGTCCCAGGAACCATCCTTTCTCATCTGTTCTAGGACATCACTGCAGCAACCCTAACCCTCCCGTGTACTATAGGACATTATCACTTTGTCAATCTGGTCCTCTTTTCTCCATCAACATTTTTCCCCCCTGTATTGTATTATTCCAGCGACTTTAGGCATAGTGTTTTTTCTCCTATCTACTTCTATTAAATTCACTTCACTCTCCAAATATTGGTAGATTCCTGTTACATTCTCAGAAAAACTCTCAAATGAGCGCTCACTATCTTTAATTCCTCTCCTTTCATTTTCTCATTAACTCAAAACATCACTGAAATTGCTTTTGTCACTCTTACGTGTGGTCTTCAAATTGATGAATACTATTTCAGTTGTCAGTGTTCATTCTGTGTGGCCTATCAACAGCATTTGACCCAGCTGACCTCTTGCTCCATCTTGAAAGTTTCTCTAGTTGGCTTCTATGACATCTCACTTTTCGAGTTCTTTTTTTGTTTGTTTTACCAACGGCTCCCTCGTATTCTCCCCTTTGACGTTTCTGACTTATCTTTCTCTCTTATACACATTAGAATTCCCCTGAGCACAAACTTTGGATATAACCTCTCCTGATGTCCTTTTCTCCTTTGGTGATATTATTCAGTATCATATTAGGCTTTAATTACTATTTATATAATGACTCATGAATTTTATCTCCTATATGGGCTTCTTCTCTAAGCCCACACATCTAAGGGTTTATTCAACATTTTTATTTAAATGTATACTAGCTATCTCCAACTTAATATGTCTAAAGTAAAAATTTCGATTTCCCCCCTCCCCGGTTATTCCACTCATAGTTTCCTCACATAGTGCTCAGATCCAAGTCTTGGAGTCACTCTAGCTTTCCTATTTTTTCTCATATTCTTTACTCAATCAACCAGCAAAGCTCATTGGCAACATTTGCAAAATATGTCAATAATCCAATCACTTTTCACCACCTCCACAGCAAACAAGCTGATGCAAGCTCCTACCATCTTTTTGTGAGATTACTGCAGTAGACTTTTAATTGTGATAAGTCTTCTTTTCAAAGCTACCCAAGGGATTTTGCTAAAATATAAGTCAGGTCCTTCTACTCAAAATCCTTCAATGTCTTTCCATCTCATTCAAAATAACTGTTCAGCACCTCTGGGGATATATCAGATTAGGCCGTCATTAACTTTCACCTTGCTGTCCCTCCCTTGTTCACACTGGCCTACTTGTTATTTCCTTAAATGTGCTAAAAACAATCTTGCCATGAGATCTTTGACACTTTTGTTCCATCTGACTGCATCCCCTCCCTCCAAGTATCCACGTGACCCCTCCACACTTCCTTCAGGAGTTCATTCAACAATCACATCAGCGAGGCCTTTTCCAAATTCCAATCTTACCCCCTTCCCCGTATCTCTGGCCCTTCCTCTGACCTCTTTACTGATTTTGTTGTTGTTGCTCTTCTCCATACCACTTACTGTGCTCCATGAAATATATTCCACTTCTTTCTTTTGTTTAGTCTTTAAAACTTTCACTAAGGCAGGGATTTGTGTCTGGTTTGTATATGGCTATATCTCCAGTGCTTAAAAGGTAGAGGACTGACAAGTATTTCTGACTGAATGGATGAATAAGCACATGAGAAATGTTAGTTTAGCCCTAGCCGGTTTGGCTCAGTGGTTAGAGTGTTGGCCCTCGGAATGAAGGGTCAAGGGCACGTGCCTCAGTTGCAGGCTCCAGCCCTGGCCCCAGTTGGGACACATGTAGGAGGCAACCAATCGATGTGTCTCTTTCACATCAATGTTTCTCTCTCTCTCTCTCCCCCTTCCACTCTCTCTGAAAAGCAATGGAAAAATATCCTCAGGTGAGGATTTAAAAAAAAAAAAAAAAGAAGAAGAAATGTTTAATCAGAAGGAAACTCTACACACCTGTTAAAGTGATAAAACTCAGTATCTGCAAACATAAATGTGGAGAGTAAACCATATGACAATTGGTACATCTTTCAGGTGTTTCTTTCTAGTGCTGAGGCTCTGAAGAGATACACCACCATTTGTATCAATACAAAATTATGAATCTTAAATACATTTAAAATTCTATATTTATTATAAACAGTTTTTTTCTTTTCTCTCATCTAAAAAAGAGAAGCATTTTTATAGAAAATTGTTTGAATAGAATTGTATATACAACTGCCTTTTCTTCTTAACAATAACTTGATTTTAAATATTTTTCTTTTTCAGCAAAAAGAAGTAAATGTGATTTAAAATGGTATGTAATAACATACTTTGTTTTCCCATCAAGAAAAAAAATGTAGCTCAAGTTGCATATGCTCTTTACTAGCACTCTTATTTTATGTATGCTTTCTTTTTCATGTTACATTTTTACTGAAAAAAATATTAAAACAAGTAAGGTATTTTCTCTTTCCTGAGGATGCTCGATATAGTGGAAAGACCATTAGATTTTGTCTTGGAATATGCCATTTGTGTGCCTGGCTCTGTCATTTTATAATCCTGTGATGCTGAATCATTCACAAGGAACATTTTTTCTCTTTCATATGTAAAATGGGGACACCTCCCCAGCCTTCCTCAATAGGTGGTTATGAAGCCAGACTACTTAGAACAGCTGTCTTCAATCAAATGCTGAATTAAATGATAGCCAGTTTGGGGATGTTCTTTGTTCTAGAGCTAAGGCAAAAATAAGAATGAATAATAGAGTGTATAGAATGAAATTAATTAAAGTGATGTTCTTTAAATTGCTATTAGGTATTTCCTATTTATTTTTTAGTGATGAAGCATCTTCTGCTATAGGATGATCAATAGCCAATGGTTTTCTTTTTTTCTTTCTTTTTTATGATTGTTCAATTTTAGTTTTGGATTTTGTCTTTGATGAAATAAAACTGACAACCTTATGCCAATACCCTGGTTTTATTTATTTTAAATTTAAAAGATATATGATGCTCTAAAGTCTGGGAATCACTAAGTCAATGTAGCACTATTCAAATTTGACACCTGGCCTGACAAGTTAGAGGCAGAGGCAGGAGAGATGGTTATTATTCTCTCTCTACCTTTACAAAGCACTATGACCTGGGGCAGCTCACTTCTGCCTTCTGTGCCTCTAGTTCTGTTTCTATGAAATAAAGGAAATAGACTGGTAGGTTTGGGAAATTCTTTCTGGTTATAAACTTAAGAATAAATCATTTTATAGTAGTTTCTATTTTGACATTTCCTACTTCCAACAAATCTTTGAGTCATACTTCTGTATCCAAAAATATAAAGCATTTTTTATAATAAATCCTTTTATAAAATATATTATGGCATTTATTAGAATAGTAAAGCTTATATTGATCTCTAACAATAAATGTGTTAAGTAGATAAAGGCAAACACAAGATTATAACAAAACAAAAGAAGAAACAAACTTATACTTTGTTATACCATAGACTCTATGGCATAGAGAAATATTCAAATCAGGGAACAAAGTCACTCTGAAGTATTTACCATTCAGTAAGCTATTTTTCTCAAGACCAACTTTCCAGATGACATTGACTTTTAACCAGGCACTGTGAGGTTCTAAAAAGCTCCCATATGGTATTCCAATCAGAGCGATTGTGTAGCAAAAAACATGAAAGAGTAACAGCAATTAGCTTTCCCCAGTTTAAAATGGAAAATTGAAAACAAACTAAAAAGTTTGCGCCCATAGGTTAGACATGGAAATGATCATTTTCTTTCTTTTTTTTTTTTTTTTATGTTCAGACTCACTGAAAGAACTTTCACTTTCTTCTGCTTTAGACATATTTATAGATATGTGTGGAATGAGTTGCTACCAGAAGATTAATTTATTCTTATTAACAATGAGTTTCATGCCCTGGTCAATCAGTGGGGACATACTATATGAGTTCTTTCTGTTTTCTGGGTTTACAAGAAGGTTGGTGGAAGATCAGAAATCACTCAGACTTTTCTCACCACACCATGACCAGCTTCATAGATTTGAAATGTTGATGCCAAAGACTAAATGGAACATATGGCAAGAAAGCATGATCACACACAGATTGTCCATGAAGCTTAAAAGGACACTTAATAAAATAAAACTAGTTTCTTACCAGAAAATTTTAGACAAGATGGCTATGACTTGTCACAAAATATTCTTTATCTGCATCTCACATACAAAATATGTAGAATATATCACAGACACACATGCATGTGCACACACACATGTATATATATACACACAGAGAGCTTAATTTTCTTCTCAGATGAATATAGTGATAAACCAGATTTTAGAAAATTTAAATAAAATCAAGATTTTTCCTGATTTTCAATATAACTTTAAATATTTTAGAAATTACCTGAAAATATCCATTGTATAAAGTATTTAATAGTGAATATCACTGTTGAATATGTTAATGGAACTGAACATCTTTTAAAATATTTCATCTCAAGCCAATAAATTTAGTCAGGCAATTAGTAGTGAAATTTTGAGGTGATTATAAAATTCGAGTAAAGTTTTACCATACATTAGGTACAAAAGATTAATCCAAATTATTTGATACCTGAAAAAAAATTATTATTGATAAAGGTTCTGCTCACCTCTCCCCAAAAAAACCCTATGTGTCTCTCATGAAAAACCACTTTTGCCTACAAATGATATTATGGGTCACAGCATGATGAGAAAGACAACTTGGCAAATAATGCATTTGAGTGTGATTGAAATATTTTAAAAAGTAAAAACAAAGATAAAACTAAAAAGACAGAAATATAAATAGAAGTATCCAAAAAAAAAAAAAAATTTAAAAATATTCATTTTCTACTTGAAACAGATGGTTTGCATTGATTTGGCCTCAAAAGAGAAAGAAAGTGAAATGGAGGGTTGTTAGGGCCATATGTCTTTTTACTGCCTCTGTCACATGGAATTACAGTGATCCTAAGAGGAAAGTCCCAGAGTACTAGTGAAAGGACATCTGACTCAGTACACAAGACACAGGGAAATGTTAGGTTAGTTATTCAAAATAAACCCTCAGTTTATAAAATTAACCAAGAGGTCTAAGTGGTGAGAAGCTAGAGTTTACACATCAGTGTTAAACACAGTCTTTTTCTTCTCAAATGTTAATAATTTTACTGTGGTATTAATTCTTCAACATTTGAGACCAAGGTAGATTATCACGTATTTTGGTAAAAATTTTTCATATTTATTTTTGAAAACTAAAGTACTTAGTTTCTTTTCCTTTGTTTCTTTTTAATTTAGTTTAAGTAAAATAAAAAGCTAATCCTAAAAACAATGTTTATTTTATATGAGTTACAGTATAAGTGAATAATTATAGATAATTTTGTAGAGTAAGTATTCTATCATATCATCTTTTTAGTTTTTAGAGATAAATATTCAAATTATTATTATGTTAATATTTTTATTATTTTTTAGTATTTTAAATTTTCTCTGAGCATCTGCATTTATTCTATTTATTAGCATGAAAATATTCCTAGGTATTCTTTAGTTGATAACGCCTAGTCAAAGTAACACTTTATTTATGAAGTATGAATCCCTTTACTAGATTTGTGTTGATGTAGTTGTCTTTTAAGTGTCAAATTAGATGGCACAAAATAAAACTTGATTCATTTAATGGTATGGAAAATGGTTTTTTCAAAGTAATGATTAACAATATCATTATGAAGTGATTCAAGGAAATTGTTTTAATATAATCAAAACTCAGAGCATTATACAGCAATAAAAATATTTTACTTCATATGTTTATATTCTATTTGATTACTTGAAAAGAATTCTCCCCTCATAAAACATAGTTTTATTGATTTTCCTAATTTTGATTCTCTTTATATTGGCAAGGAATTCTGTCAGCATGGCAGACTTGTCACTAGGCTTGGAGTCAGAATCTGAGTATGTGATGCTAGTTGGCTTCTGGTTTCTAATTAGTAATATGTATTCAATTAGCTCTTACATTTTTATGAGTACCAAGTAAGAGTATGTAAGTAAATGTGCATTAACATTTTAAAGTGATTTATACAGTTGTGGCATTCTTTGCTTAGGTGGGATGTTTACATTATATTTAGTCAAAGAAACATCTATTAAAGCAGACAGGAATTTATATAATTGAACAAGTTGACTACTATAAATATCAATTTGTGAAGCATCATTTTCCCTCTTGGTTAACAGAAATTATTAACTTCCCAAAACTTTCAGTATTTCAACTTTACATTTTTAAAGGATGGGCTCATACTTGTGTTTAATAAATATTACAAATGTGCTACAAAAGGTATATGCTATTAAAAATCATGTGAATCGAAAAGTAATTTCAAATTAAATAAAATAGCTTGTATTCATGTAAGTGCAGTATGTCAAGTTGCTACAACATGCCACAAGTTTTTGCACACTTTCTCTCTCTGAATACCACACACTCTTATCTGTTCTTTCTTACCAAGTGATCAATTCATCCTCACTTATCAGTTTAATCATCACATCCTCAGGGAACCCTTCCTTGATATCCCAGACTAAGTCAGATCATCGTATTATAGATGTCAAAAATTTTGCTGATAACATCTGCAATTTTTTGGTAAGGTCATCTGAGACCTTTTTCCCTTACAGGTTATAAGCTTCCTTGTATCCATGTCATCTACATAGTGCCAAATACATTGTAGGACTTTCGTCATAACACTTTGAATAAATAAATGTGCAAATGAATGAATGAAGTGCATCACTAATAAAAGCTAGGGCATTAAACTGTGAGATAATTATTTTACCTATTTCCAAAAGAGGATTTTAAACCACTGATACAATATATCTAAAAACATCAAATTGGTTATTTCCGTTTAACTATCCTTTTTAAATTTATTAAATGCGGGACACTGGTCTAGGGACTGGGGAGACAATGAATCACCTGCCATCATGAAACTTATTTTCCAGTTGTGGTGGGGAGCATATAACAAGTGAAATAAATAAGCAAAATATGTTGCATGATGGATGAGAAGTGGTCAAAAATAAATAACGAAAGCTGGCAATTTTAAATATGGTGGACAAAGAAGGCTTCTCTGGCTGGGTGACATTTAATTAATGACCTAAAGGATGTGAGGAAAGGAAACATGGAGAGGTCAGAGTGAGAGTCTTATGGCAGAGAGAAGAGCAAGTGTAAAACTGTGAGTCAGAGTGTGACTTATGATGTTGGCAAACAGCAAAAGGGAAGTGAGGGTGCAGACAACCCCTGGAGTCTAACTGGCCAGGCCAGGCCACATTTCAAATGCTGCCCAAAGAAAAGCTCCCAAGTTTTCCTTAACACTTCGCACGTGCATTATACTGAGATGGGAAGGTAAGTAAGAATGCAACGATGCAGAGAAATGTGCCTTTGCTTAAAATTACGAATCTTTCAACTATATCCTAAATTGAAACTCACTATATTGTATACCTGAAATAACCAATATAAGATTATATACCAACTATACTTAAATTCTTTTTTTTTTAATTAAAAAGAGACTTTAGAATGAAGAGAAACATTTGCAATTTGTTTGAAACATTTTTGAAAAGATAACTGCTTATACTTTTCTTTAAATTCATTTTCCTTGTTTGATCTCTGTCTAGATTATAATGTGAAATCCCCATGCACATTACTAGGTGAAGAGAAACTCTCTAACAGACTGAAAGATTTCTTCATGTAGTTAGAGGACAGCTGTTAATGACTGATGGGGAGGTGCTAGCTAAATTTTTAAATGGATGTTTACGTCCTCTGACTTGACTAGCAATGTCAAGCCATTGTCCCAATGGTGGTTTTCTCCTCTATTTCCACTTCAAAAATAATGTAGAACTTCCTCAATATTAAAGCAATAAAACTGCTGGTTACCCAATAGAATGTCATGAAAATAGATCATTTAAGCAGCATTTAATGTGATATACCCAGTATCTGTTCCTATATTTCTACCTTAGGAAAATGATGTCTAGTATTTTTAAGACATGTGCAGAGGTGGTTGAAACTTGACAGTCTTGCCTTTACTTAGTTAGATCCTTAAAATAAAGAATTCTTAATTTTCTCTTTATCTTTAGATTATTTGAATAAATCATTCACTTTAAAATACAACACTTTAAACTAGCATCGCCCTAGTATTGTTTCCAATTAATTGCAGTGCATTATGATTAATAATGTGAGGATTAATTATTAAAAATAAACCTATTTACCTGTCAAGCTTGTCTCATAATATAAATCTATTTGTTATCTCTACTATAAATTATACATGTAGTTGTAAATGGCTCGATATTTTAAATTGAATAGTTGTAATATTATTTTCTCTTACTTGTATCCTACTTAAATCCATTTACTTTTACTTATAATTTAAAATAAATCCAGTTTATAGTAGTGTCATCAAATTTGAAGAGTTGAATTTAGAGACTGCAAAAACCCAACCGGAAATAGCAAATATTGTTATTTATGGCATATTTATCCACAAACTCCGTTTCCTATTGTTAGAAGACCATCTCACCACTTCCAGAGAGGTAACAGCGCATAGCTCGATAAAGAATCGAGCCATTTATGCATTCAGAAAGTCAGCTTACTATTTTCCATTATGAGACTATTTTCTTTCAAACCTTAGGGCATAGAAAACAAGTTACTGTTTGAAAAGTTGACAATTTTGGCTCTATTAAGGTAGAAACAGCTACCTTCAAACATGTGAATGAATAATAAAGTCTCCTCAGACTTAATACTGGAGGGTAGAGAAAGGAGGTTGGCAAAACATATATTTATTATATGATCCAAAGAAAGTAGTCTGGCAAAACTGAAAGCTATGAATAGGAATCATTCTTCCCATTGAAAGTTGCAAAGTACTCTACATAATACACCATAATTCATAAGAAAAATCATTGCTTGATAGTACATTTATATCTCAAGAGGTATAAATGACTCAGATGAGCTAAAATGAATAAAAAACTATATTTTTATGTAATTTTAGAGTTAATGCAACAGATCTTGAATTTCATCATTGCAATTATAATATGCGATATTTAAAATTAATATGGATTCTGGACTTTCCTGCTGTAACATAGGTAGATCTATATCTCTCTTAAATTAGGAGCCAAGCAATATCTACTAGTCAGTACTTACCATATTCTGAATGTTGTTCTAAGGGCTTTACATATGTTGTTTTATGTAATTCTCAGTGATGAAGAAACTTATGGTTTAGAGAGGCTAAAGTACCAGGAAAGTACTTAGTAACAAGTTTCATCTTATTTCAGTGGGATGCTAAAAACATCTTGTATTGGTTTATGAGAACCATTTATTAAAATTTTAGAAATTTGGTTAGTTTGTTGTCAAATACAGGCATTATTAAATTTGATGAAAAGTAAAATTTAAATTATATTTAAAAAGGTGATACATATTGAAAATTCATCACTTCCTAATGATTTTAGTACATTTTGCTATTACCTATACTCAAGGTTTTTTATTATAACTATATGGCAGAGATACTATATGTTGATGTGTCACTGTATATCTTTTTGCAACTCAGGATTCAGTGATGACACCTTAGTAGCTTGAAATCTCCCATTCTGATAGTATTTACAACCATAGAAATTGACAAATATTACATTTAAGGACTGTATTTATATTTGTTGATTGTCTTAACTTTAGACTTATGAAATTAATGAAGATTTATAATAAAAATTAAAATTTTAAAGTCTGTAGATATCACATAGTAATAGCACAAAAAACACTGAGAATATGTTCTTAAAATATTTAAAAACCATTATCTAACTCAGCAAGAAGTCACTCTTATCATTGATTAACAATTTTAATTCCAACACATGTCTTCCTTGTTTCAGTAATGTCTTATTCATTAATGTAAATAAAATTATAGTCAACATTTTGACTGGAAGTACTATGCTTTTTGTGTGAATTGCCACCATGGTGTGGCTATGGGCACAAGAACTGGGCAAGTTTAAAAACAAAAACATTCTATGAAAACAAATTAGCTACATATATATGTTATAATGCATAATGTTGTATTTTTTAAAAAATATGTTTTTATTGATTTCAGAGAGAGGAAGGGAGAGGAAGAGAGATAGAAACATCAATGATGAGAGAATCATTGATCGGCTGCCTCCTGCACGCCCCAACTGGGTATCGAGCCCATGACCTGGGCATGTTCCCTGACCGGGAATCGAACCACGATCTCTTGGATCACTGGTTGATTGATGCTCAACCTCTGAGCCACGCCGTCCAGACAATAATGTATTTTTATTATAATCTGAAAATTGTGTGCTACACATCCTTCTCAAATAAATTTGTAATAATCTTGTGTATGTATACATACAGGTATATTTTTGCCAGAGAGCCAATTGTTGGAAACATCACTTGTATTTCACACATGCTATGTTTTCCCGCCTCAGAATTAATATAATATAGTAAGGCCCACCCAATAGAAATGGTTCTAGGAAACACAGATTAGAACTTTAAGTTGTACTGGTAAATCAAAACCAAACGTTCATTAGTGTATACTTGGCACCAGCACATCAAAGTTGGTTGTGAAGCTACGAGTCTGGATGCAGAGATATGTAATGGTTGTCACACTCTAGACTTGCCACAGCCCATTCAGCGACAGCCTGTTTAGGAACTTAAGAGAATGGGGTATGTTAGCATGTGCACTTACAGCCAGCTCTGAAGCTACACAGCTCTACTATCACAAACTGAATTTCTACAGAATTCATTGTAGAGAATAAATAGCAAATAGATAGCTCAGAAAAAACACACATACAAAAAAAAAAAAAAAACAACAAAAAACAAAAACCAAAAACACACACCATAGCCTAGGAAGAAAGCCCAAAGGGGAAGAACCACGGAAAGAATCGTTAAGCAAAGCCACCGGCCCAAACCAGAGGCATGAAAGGATATATGCCAAAGGAGAAAGGAAAGAAAGGATTTTACCACTGATGTAACAAGTACAGGAGGTTTCCTGTGTAGGTGAACTGTAGTGTTGAAGAAGCAGTGTTTCATCTACCACGGGGCATAAAACATTTGGAAGGCAATAAATAGCATATGGAAGAAAGGAGTTAACATAAAGACTAGCTGCTTCAACAGTCCTTTCCCTATAATTGGCGTGTTTGGGGTGGGAAAAATGATTAATGCAACTTAAATATCAGTTTCAGGTTTGGTGTTGACGATGAATACTCAGAATACAGGTTTGGGGCTTCGAAGGTAAGACTAGAGAATGAACAGTCTGTGAGATTTCTAAGAAAAAGCCTGTACTAAGGTTATAAAACAAAAGAAAGCAAAAACCACTCCCTATGATTAAAAGAATGGAGCCAAAGAAAAGCTGATATAATAGGCAGATATTTTGATAATGACAGATGACAGAGAACCTTCAGAACTCCTCAACTCCCAGTCTCCTTCCATATTTCACCCAGAAGTAAGTTGAAATTAAAAGCAAGAGAAAATATTAAAAAGCCAGGGGCATTAAGAGAGATCTGAGATACTAATCCAACAAATAGGCATTTTGAATAAACTTAAGCACCCAGAAAGTTACAGTGCAGATTTTTTTTTTAACAAAAGGAAAATATTTGCAGATATGAACAGGGAGACATTATTTTCAAATTTTTTGGAAATTTCTGAAAAATTGAAAAGTTCCAAATGACCAAAGATGCTAGTTTCCAATTTGCAAAATGAACAAATGACAACTATTACAAGTTAGAACTGGGGATTTCGATGTCATTACTGGGAACAATTCTGATTGGATTTTTAAATATACATTTATTTTCGGACAAGAGTAATTCACTTCAATAATGTGTTAATGTGCATGAGCATTGAAATTGGGGTCAAGGACACATATATATAAATTTTGCACTGCCACATATTAGCTGTATGATTTCAAAATAGAATGACTGCTCTAAATCTTATTTTCCTCAATTCTAATATAAAGATTATAGATATTAGAAAGTTTAATAATATAACATAGGTGAGAAGATTAAATAAAATATTGTATGTGAAACACTTGGTATGATATCACAGTAAATAGTTAAAATTAGATTTTATTATTCATTTGGGTCATGTATATTATATATACATATATAATATACATATAAAATATAACGTATATATGTGCATGTCACCTATAGCACATACATATACTTATATACATTTGTGTATATAACATACAATAAATATAAATGAACACATATATATATATATATGCAAGATCACAAAATCAGATGACTATAATGATGAACAAAACGCTAATAATCTTCTGAAAAAATACATTATATATATGACACTTTACAGTCATTTAACATACCTGTGTGTTTTTATTTTACCCTCCTTTTGTGAAAATGTCAGTACAGAGGGCTTTTGTGTGTGTGTGTTTTACTTTTTAAATAGATGTAGCAATCCTTGGAGGAGCAAAGTGGGAGATGGAATTGTGTACTAGAAAATTCCCTAGATGTGAGGACGTTTCATTTCCGGTCTCCATTTGCAAACGATGATTTTTAAGATGTTATTTAACTCTGAGTTTCAACTTCCCCACTAGTAAAGAAGGATCATACTGTCTAATTCATAGGGTTTTGTGAAGTAAATCCAGCTCTTTATGTAAAAGCACTACAGTGAAACTATTCAAATAAAATATATACTTAATCTGGAGGTTTTATGTTTTTCTTTTCCAGGAAAATATGATAAATTCAGCTTCACTGAATAAACAAACTTTAATATCACTGAAGAACCCATATCAATATGGTTTAATCAGTCCTAGGTTTTGTTGTCTTTAGCATATTTAATCAAATATTTGACAAAAGTCAGGAAAGACACAATCATTACCAGTCTAGACTGCCGGAATGCAGAATTAAGATTCAAAACTATCACAAGTATGGATAGAAAATTACAATGTATAAAAAGAGTAAAATTAAGATGCCTAATGTGTAATTTCAGTCAATAGAAATTGGGTCTAGTTTGAATCTATGCAGTTTGATTTCACCCAAATACAATATTGTTTAATATTGTAGCTCTAACAGCAAATCCATGCTCAGGCTTTATTGATATTATTATGGGCATTTTGGATGTAACATTTTCAGAAAGTCATTGAGTTATGTGATGGAGATGAAAATAGAGACACGTTAAAGTATATTAAATCTATGTTCTATTTTTTAATGATTTGGAGGTGTTCCAAAAATCTCACATGATGCCATAAAGAGTCAAAGACCAGAGTGAGGGCTAGTGATCAGAAACACAGATTTAACAATTTTCTAATAAAAGGATTGCGGCATTATTGAAAGCTTAGTTGCTGTTTTTTGAATTTGTAGATACTTGAACTGACAAAGGAGCATACCTGCATGCTCCTCTAATGTAAACCTTCAGAAATCCCCACTTTAAAATGGATACGTGCCTTGCTGGTATGGCTCAGTGCCCAATGCACCAAGAGGTACTTGGTTCGATTCCCCAGTCAGGGCACATGCCCGGATTGTGGACTCTATTCCCAGTGGAGGCAGCTGAAGGAGGTTTCTCTCTCATCAATGTTTCTATCTCTCTCTCCCTCTCCCTTCCTCTCTCTCTAAAATCAATTAAAATAAATAAATAAATAAATAATAAAATAAAATGGACATGTAAATACCATCTCAGGATTATTTAAAGGATTAAGGGATACAAAACAAGTGAAATGCTAGATTTAATATCTAAACATTCAATGAACATTAGCATATTATTTTATAGAAAACAATTAGAATAATCACGGGAGGCCACAGAAAAGTATTCATAAGAGTTATTAGTGAGAAATGGAAAAAGAATAGAAAGTGATTAGAGTAGTGATTCAGAAAAGAGATGTTATGTTTAAGAGTAGGAAATGGGTGCAATTAGGATTAGCACTAATCAGACATGTCTATTGAGAGAGAAACACAGAGAACATTAGGGATAATAGAGAACAACAATAAGAAAAAAAGGAAAGCAAAGATGTAAGACAGTTTTCTTCATTAGAAGTGGAAAAAGTAAAAACTACTTTTTTTCTCTGTTATTCAAATTGGAGCCCATGGGTCACTCATCATTAACCTGTCAAATTTCTGAGAATTTACTGCAAACTCCACTGGGTAGATTTAACCTCTTGGATTCATTATAGGACCTGTGACCCACAATCATGGTATCACCAAGTTTAGTAAAGGATTTGTTACTAACAAGAGCTGAAAAACTATGATTTGTGAATGGTTTACTTTGTGAATTATTTAGAATTAACTTAAGATTATACTTATCACTGTATTCACTGGGTTGCTTGCCTAGGAGAGGAAAATTAAAGAGAAAAGAGGGCACTCGAAATGGCACATGATCTGTGAGCTTTCTTCCTAGGTGTAGTCCTTTGTAGTGTGGTTCAAATGTGAATGACCTCTGTCAAGGGTGGGCAACACAATGAGAAACACCACAATCACCACCCATTACTTGTGAGCTCTAATGTGATCAATGCATTCTAGACATGACACTACAATACCTACAATTAGTTATAAATGCAAGGAAAGCCATTAGCACTTCGGAAATTTGTTTAGCTATATTGAACATTTGTCTATTTTCTTTTTCTAGAAGAAACAAATGTCCTAAACACAGAGAAAGCCATCAACACTTCAATTTCCCCCCGCAGCTTAATCCAGACCTACTATGAAAAATTTCAAAAGACAAAGATGGTGTAAAAATAGCAATTAAACTGAACTTGGTTTAGAAAGTGTTTCTTCTGTTTGTGTCCATAATCAATAAAACAATCATCATTGCCTGAACAATTTGGCTTTGCCTTATTATGATATATAAATTAATAAATCAAACTAAATGACTGACCTAATATAAGCCTATATATTTATGATGAACTAATTTAAATCATTTTTTTCACATTCATTGTTGTGATTACATGGATTGTTGAACTGTTTCACTGAATTGAGGAAAATTATTCATATCAGAAAGAAAATATTTAAAATACATTGAAGCAAAATGGATTTTTGAAGAGGCAAACTAAATGAGGAAGGAGTTCCTGCTTCTGTGCTGTAAATAGTATTCAAGTGGCTTTAAGAGTTCACTCATCTTCAGATGACTAACCTTTTCGATTGTGTCTGCACCAGGAAACCCTGGCACAATGATTTCGGAATGAGCCAAGTTCTCAAAACACAATTATATGTTATTATTTTTTCCATCTTATGTTAGACCCATAATCAGATTGGAAATCTATAGTCAGCAGTAATGGAGCACTGAGAAAATTGTCCGTATCATTCAAGCCAAAGAAACACTTTGATTTGAAATGCTGTATCTAAATGATTGAGGCCAGAGTGTGCCTTTAGTTTGAATGATTTGGATAATTGTTTCAGTTCTCCACTTCATCTTACTGGTATAAACTGCCGAAAAGCAAATGCATGAGCTATACCCTATTCATTCAGTGCACTGAAAATATGTAGACAATTTTTGGCATATAAAGTTTGTAAATGTTTAAAGGAAAATAAAACTGAAAACTACTGAAGGTATCATTTACATATTTTCAATACCTCCTTTACAGAAAATAAATTACAGTATGCAGGCTCACACATGTTCACTAAATTGCATTTTAGTGTAGCTATTTATCACTAAACTATTTCTGGAAATTAAACAATTCTTAAAATTTGATCATAACAAATGATGGGGAAAAACAATAAAAAATATTCTAAATTAAACATGATTTAAAACAAAATATAAATTGACGCCCTCAATTATCAGAGTAAAATATCCAGTAAAAGCTGCAGAACAGGAAATACCTACCTGCTTGCTGCCATTCTTGTCATGGCTTAACTCAGTTTCTGTTGTCCCGCATTGTGATTGCTATGTACTAAATGATAAGTGGAAGCCAACTACACTTCCCAAAGAGGATCATGGCACTTGTTTTAGTTTCCCTTTATAAAGCCAAGTTCTGATCTCTGCCTCAAGCACTAAGGCAATCAATGCTGATGAATGACTAGAAATGGTTTCTTTATTCCAGTCCTCACTGAACAGAAAGTTTCCATTATCTCATTCAACATCTACACTCTATCAATTTGACAGGGGCAGGCAGTTCCACACTTCACTGCTTTCACTTTGGAATAGTTGTCTACTTATCTATCTGTTTCTAATATGAAAGAAAAATGAAAAATAATAAAATAATAAAGTCTGGAGAAAACGCCTTGCTTGCACACATATAAATGCCATCTTTCATTCTTCTTTTAATTGTTGTTCAGTTTTACCTGGAATGTAATCATTTATAAAAGAGTGGCTGAATAAAAATTTCTAGATAATAAAGCCCAGTTTCTAATGTGTTAGGCAAAATAAATCAAGTTCAACTTGTTGAAATGAAAAAAAACAACAACATTATCTTATTTACCCTTTTTGATCCTAATGGATACGGTACTTTTGTTCACTTTTCAAGAATTGGATAGCATCTTGACTTCCTCCTGTGGCTTTGTCCTGGCAACCTGGCAGCTTAGAAATTCAGCCAATATGCACATATTGGGACTGTGTGAGGGTTATTTTCCCCCTCCTTTTGTGAGCATTGTCTATCTCTATGGAGCAGAAGAGCACTTTGGAAAAAAGGCAAGGTGTGAACCGGCCTCTCTTTGGCAGCCGGTCAGTAGGCTTTTGAGAAGAAAAGCATCCAAGGTAGTGCACAAAATGTCAGAAAGAAACTTTTTAGAATAAAAAATGGGGAAAAATAACACCATGGAAATTTCTTGGGCATTAATTACTAGAAATGGCCATTTATTCGTTGCCAGAACTTTTCTTAATGCTGCAAAGGCAGTCTTCTAGTGTCACAGAGCACATTCTTTGCAGGGGCAAGGCCCAGCCTTGAAATATCCTGGATAATCAGCCATGCACAAGAGCTTGGCCACGCAGCTTGGCCCTGCTGCCTCCTGCAGGGCTAGTACCTTTGGGGAATCTGAATTCATTCCACAAAGAAAGAGAATCTTTCTTTCCCTAACCTTTCCTGAACCTTGTACGCTCCGTGTATATTTCTGATAATTGTACCTGTGCGATAAAGATCTTTTTGAAATGGAAAGAGTCACTCGTGGTTGAAGGGAGAAAAACATTATATTTATATGGTAGCAAACTCTCTGAACTATCTAAAAATATTTCATCGATTGTACGTTTGTATAGTATCAGTTGTCTATCATTTCATTTTATTGTGGTTTGTGGCTCTACAGATATATTTATAAAATTCTCTTGAGAGAAAGAAAAACATATAAAATGAGAAATATCACAGAAATCACTTAAACGTACATGTTCTACATAACACTGATAAAGAAGAAACAGCCAAAGGCACCGCGTTACCAGACAGGGACCCAGATCCCGCAGACGCTAACCCTGGGCTGGGACTAACCGATCAATGGCACGCTCTGTGCTTGATTTCTCTTCTGGCAGTGAAGAAAAATAACTCAACAAATAAGCAAAAACTTAACCAATAAGCAAAAGGAAAGGCAGACGCTCTAGCAGAGGGAATAAATTAGCGTTTGCTTTTTGCCACTTTTCTCTCGCCTCCTTGGCTATGCTTTTGCTGTCTTTTGATAACGCTGAGTAGGGGTTTTAAAGAAAGAGTGGAATACACTGTGCAGGCACAGTCAGCAATGCAAGGACAATGATAATGTCCTACAGATCAGATATTCAGACAGCAGTGCTTTGAGGTTTGGGTAACCCCATACCAGTAAGCATCCTGCTCCATTAGTGCTTTGTACATAGTTTGGGGTGAGATATAAAAACATCACTTAACACTGCACAATGGATGGTTAGCAGCAGAGGTCTAGAGGGCTCCCATCCTACCGGCTGCGTGACTTCTGGGAAGTTACTTGATCTCCCTGTTCCTCAGTCTCCTTATTTGTAAATTGGACTGAGTAATTGTGCCTATCACTTAGAGATGTCAGAAAAAACAAAAGAGGATTCATATATGTAGAATGGTCAAAATAGTGCCTGGCATATAGTGAAGCCTCTACGAATGTTGGTCACATAAAAAATATTTGCCGAATTTTTCATAATAAATCCTGACATGAATGTGTCTGTTTTTTTCCAAGAAGTTAAGTGGCAGAAAAAAATCAAAGTCAAACCACAGAAAATAAATGTAACTGTTTTTACAATGTGGTCAGATACTGCTTATATCAGTTCACTAACAGAACAGCAAGAGGAACCAAAACAGTTAAAAAATGGAAGGCATGTGCTAAATACGCAGTTAAGCTTTTAATATATTCGCAATGTGCCTTTATAATCTTAGAGCCTTGATGTTAATCAAAATTAGACATTATTGCTAATAAAAGGACTTGTAAATAATGAGTCCTGAAAGAGTGAAGGTAACAATAATTAAGTAATCTCTGGAATTCAACAATTTACTTTTGAGGGTAGAAATATTCTATAGCATTTTGTAGAAAGTCAGTATCCAAAAATTCATTTCCTATTTGTTTAGCTTGGGCCTTTGGCCTCAGAGTTACAGCTTTTTGAATAGCAGCTCTTGCTTAGTTTCCACAGGTGCATTTCCTCCAGCAGATTTATATGCCTCATAAAAGCTTTATATAGCTCATAAATGCAGACTTTCAATCCTACAGGTACTGCTGATCTGGAAGTTTTATTTTATCTTTCAGGCTGATGAAAACAGCACATCCTTGCTGGGAGATTCTACTATGAATGACAGAGCAATGGAATAAAAACGAAAGAGAGTGATCTTGATGAAAAAAGGGCTGGGAGAGGAACTGTGAAGTTGAAGTCCACAGGGAGAGCAGAACTGCTAACTTGGGAGCTGCAGGGGAGGAGAGCTTCACGCTGAGAACCCAGGGGAGTGAGAGCTGCTGTGTGAGAAAGCAGGAGGGAGCAAATGCAGGAGTGGATCAAGTGGAAAGACAATGATCTGCAAACATGCACTGTATATTTAGGTTCACTTACAATAATGTGTATTTATTCTCAGGACAGCCTAAGTACTTTCACATATCAAGGTAATTAATTCAGGTTTTTTTAAAAAAAGCTGGTGGGTATTTTCAAAATATCTATTACATTAGAAGTAGACTTTTCTAGAAATATAGATATAATAAATACTAGTAAAAAGAAATAGCAGGTATACTATTTCTCGGTGTGGAGAATTAGGATTAAAAGTAGAAAAGACTCAAGGAAGAGATTAGGTAAGGACTTGTTTTTACAATCCAGGTTAAAAATAAAGCCTAGAATGGGTGCTGGCATTGGAGGTGTAGCAAAAGATTGAGATAGGTTTTGAACATGAAATGACGTATACAGGACTTAATGCATGCCAGTACTTTGCTAATAATTTTATATATTTTCCTTCATTCACTTCTTACAAGGATCCAGTAAGGGAGGTACTGTATTATCCCTATTTAACAGAAAATAGAATAGGTTTCTAGAGGAGTTAAGCTAAGTCAGGCAGTGATGAAGCCATGATTTCTGGGCTTTCATGTATGGCTTTCTTGGCCATTCATTCCACAAGGAAATCTGCCAGTGGTTTCATTGGGGCTGAAGTCCAGCTCATGCTCCACTAATCAAGTCACAGTGTATCTGCCACTTAAATGAATGAAGCTTCTTCAGATCTGCTCAAAAGTATCACTCAGGCTAATGAAAACTCTGCAGGATCAGGACCCAGGCAGGCTGAGAGGAGAGCTATTTTAAATGCCATGCTAAATACACTAAATCCCTCAACCAAAAAGCAGTTTCTCCCAAATAGCCTTTCCCACACAAGTCCCTCTCCGTTTTTTATTCCATTCCACAAATACTTCCGCCCCTAGCCTTTTCGGGTGAAGGGATGGTATGAACCTATTGTTACAAACATTGTACTGTACTATATTTTCTGGCATTGATACCATTATAATTAACCCAGTTATTAATTAACTAACAGGAAAGGAGTACAGGGAAGGCCAGATAATATAGGCATACCATTTGTGCTAGGAAGCTGCAGTTTAACATTCTCCTGGTCTGCTCCCTGTGGGTGATGGGGAAATGGACTGGACAGAGGCAGTTTAGATGCAGGACTAGTAAGGTCTGGGTGACACAGGAAGGTTCTTACCTGTCAGTCACACCCGGGAACAGGCATTGGCCAGAAGAGGCATGGCCACTGCAAGCACTGGGAGATTTGATATTTAAACCCCTAAATAAAGGAATTCCTGTCTCTTGGCGCTCTTGCACTCCTGGCTCCCTTGCTGCAGGGGGCATGCTCTCCCACATTAGCCCACACGGCCCACAGTCACGTGGAGCCCACACGTAAGGGGCTAATGGGCCGTAACTAGGCTGATGCTACGTCAGACCCAGCTCCACCACGTTATGGCTTTGCTTCTGCTTTATTGAAGCCCCAGCTACACATTTTCCAGGACTGGTTTAAGGGAAATGGGACTTTGGAAATTGAGGGATATAATTTCACACAAATAAAGCTTTCTACCACGTCTCATTCTCCCATGGAGGCTTCCGGAAATGCATATTCCGGGGGCGCCCCAAGAACCCATTCTCACTACTGATAGAGAAGTTCCACTCATGCAATCCTCCACTAACAGTATCACAGCATCCTTCCCACACTTATGAATGCACACTTGATTAAATTCTACTCAAACATAATTTCATTACTCACATTCTAGAATCTGTTTTAGGACAGGACTCTGACCCATGCAGTATCCTTATTTTCAATTTACATCTAAAAAAGCTCAAGGTCACCCAGCTAGTAAGTTCAGTTTGAGAACCGCATGATGCTGAGCAGCAAAGAGAAGCAAGCAGAAAACCAAGGACATGAGAAAAAGTTTCATAAAGAATCTTAAAGTTCTAGAACTTCATTAGTTCAAAAAACAGAAAAGACATTATAGGCAAAAAGCAACCTGTGCAAAAGCAGGGAAGAGTAAAAGCTGAAGGCATGATTCAGTGGTTGAGCACAGACCTATGAACTGGGAGGTCGTGGTTCGATTCCCGGTCAGGGCACATGCCCGGGTTGCGGGCTTGATCTCCAGTGGGGGGCGTGCAGGAGGCAGCCGATCAATGACTCTCATCATTGACGTTTCTCTCGCTCTCTCCCTCTTCCTTCCTCTCTTTGAAAGCAATAAAAACATTAAAAAAAAAAAGTGGAACTACAAATAGATCATGGATGCTGACTTGCAGGGAACCAGGTATGGTGGAATGTGAACTTGGAAAGATACGTGGGAGACTAAGGTAATAAGAGGGAAGGAAAGGTGGTGGCCATCAAGGAACAAGACTATAGGATTTAACCAGGACCATAGGCCTGAATGAGTTGAAAATGTAACTTGATTTCCCAAAGGCTGATCATAATCACACAATAACTTTGATTTTAAAGACTGTAATATGTATGCACACATTTGCATACATTTCCTCTGCAATTCTGCATCTATTGTATACATAGTGACAGGCCATAGTGCAGGTTTTTATCCCTGTGCTTAGCAAAACTCAATAGTCTGCTAGCAATACCAAAAGTCCAAATACTTTGAATGTTAGTGGGCAAAATTTTAAATATAGAGTGATATTCTTTACAAAATATTTTTGTTTTATTTTTTGTTCTTTTTTGTTTTGTTTTGTAGTGGCTCACTGTAATCTTTAACGGAGGTTAAATTTTGTGGCTGTGTTAGAAAAAGAAATAAAATATTAACATATGGGCATGCATGAAATCTCAGAATGTGCACTCTTGTTTTTCTAAGTTTGAGGGCATTTTACATAATGGTGAGGTCATTAAATGAAGTGACATGTTTTATCTTTGTTAGCAGTCAGATTCTGAGAACTGCTCCACAGTCAGCAGAAGGGGCAGATAATAGAGCAGATAAAGCTGAGAGTAGATGAGTTCTTTACAAAGGAAATAACACTAGCTTCAATGACAGACATGGAGAGGATGGCTTCTGTAGTCAGATTCCTTGAGACAGAATATTGTTTAACTCTTTGTGTCTGTTTCCTTATGTGAAAGATGACTGATAATAGCACCTACCTCAGTGTAGCACCATACACATTTATGCATTACGATCAAAGATATTAGTACATCAGCTCTCATGTTTTTAATAATAATTATTATTCAATCTCTCCTTAGAAGCAAAGCATGATGCCAGCTAACTCTAGAACATGTGACAATCAATATTTGAACAAAATCCCACATCCAGTTCATTCTCACCTATCCATTCCTTCTTCATTATTGCAAAATTACTTGGCGGTACAAAATTATTCTCACACAGTTAGAGAATACTTTTTTTTTTTTTTAAATTTCACCCAAGGACACACTTTTTGTTTTTTTTAATTTGAGGGAGAGGTAGGCAGGGAGGGAGAGAGAGAGAGAAGAGGGAGATGTGAGAGAGAAACACAAATTGGTTGCCTTCCGTATGCACCCTGACCAGGGTTCAGACTGCAACCTAGGTATGTGCCCTGACTGGAAATTGAACCCACCGCCTTTTAGTGTACAGGACAATGCTCCAACCGAGTCATGCTGGCCAGAATATTTTATTAAAGGTCCTCCTAAGGTCTCACGATTTCTTCTAGACTTTGAGTTACTTTTGTGTAAAATAACTGAGAATTATTTTAAATTATCTGATAAGTAAAACTGTTATAGTGGTAAAAAGTATGGTTTCTCTGCCTGTGTATGAGTAGGGTTACCTATCTCCTAACCACACAGGGACACTATTCTACAATTGGCTTTATTTTCACATGTCCACAATGAGCATTTGACCGAAGGAGGATATTGCAAGTTGACATTATATATATGATAACACAGTTTTGCCAATGGGGATTATTAATTGATTCAAATGATTTGATATAGTTATATTCCCCCATTCAGTTTAGAAGTTTAAGAATAATCTTATAAAAAATAATAAATAAGTTTGTAATATTAGTGATATAATTGAAGTCTGCTCTCAGTTTATACGGTTTCTGTCTAAATCAAAATTTTTGTCTCTGTAATTTTCAAGTTGGATTCAGAGACCACAGAATATGTTGCAATATATTTTGGAGTTTATCAGTGAAAAAAGAAATGCCTTGAAAGAAAAGTTTAGAGAATATAAACCTTGGGAATACTTATTAAGTGAAGGGATTAAAACACCATGTTGGTTGGGAAGCAGGCAAAGTAGATGACACAAATAATTGGTTAGTGAAAAAATGTTCAATAACAGCTAATTTTCCAAACAGAAAAGTTTAAAAAATAAAGCTACAGAATAAAAAGAGCAACATAAACACCCTTTCACATAAACACATCTTTCTCTAGAACATTAGGAAATTCATCAGTAATTATGCTATTTTTATCCATTTGAATGAATTCAATATACTTAATAAACATCTTCCTACATAAATACTAAAACTGGGAATACTCATAAATAAGAATTATCAGAGAACCCATGTGTATTTAGTATTGTGCAACCAAAATAATTATTCATCTATAAAAATAGATATCTTAGATTTTAACTAGTATCATTCCAGTTTTATTATTTATATTTAAATTAGTGTTCTTATCCAATTTCACAAATACCCATAATATATACCTAATACCTATTACGGGTTTTTTTTAGCAATTATTTTCACTGACAGAATATGTTACATTAAACATTTGAAAATACTATACTTATACTTCAAAAATGGTTAAAGATTGGCAATGTCATATCACTCTACCTAATATATTTAGTATGCATTTGCTAAACTTAGGTAGTTATAAATTACTGTCTAGATAATATTCTTATTCATAGACACATTTATTTTGAAGTGTCTTTAAAACCATTAATACTTTTATACTCTATACAGAGAAAAATAAAATACTTTTTAGTTTTCTCAATAAAATATTATTAGAATATTTTTCTGGCTGTTTATCAAGTGCTGGCTTAAATAAACAGAACAGTATACCTTAAATGTAACCTAGTTTACTGCAATTGCATACTTATATTTTGAATAAAATATTCTGATAGTCCAAATACATTCCATTTCCTCTTGACTTGTAAGAGAAAAAGGCAGAAGTTAGATTGACTTTACTACTGGGGGCTTAGATGGAGATAGTGAAATGATTTTACTAAGTAAATTGTTTAAGAACAGACAGAAGCATTAGTTAATGAAAGGACGAGGCCTAATGGTGAAGTAAAATACGCTGTAATATACAACCCATGTTTGGGATTTACAAAATAAAGTAATGACCCATTCTAGTAACAAAATATTAGTGAATTTAAGATGTTCAGATATAATAAATTTATTTTTGTGTCATTTTATGTGATAGTCAATATGACCATTATAGAATTCATTAAAAATTTAATGAGGTTCCTTTATAGAGGCTCTCTATTTTCTATTTCAAGTTAACTCTTCTATTCCAATGGTAAGTAACCTGAGTGAGTATTAAAGCTAATAATTTGAATGTATTAATCACAAATGTCTGTTTAATCCATTAAAATTTTCAATTATCTTTTTGTACACTTTAATTGAGATTAGAAAAAAAATACACCAAACAATAAATTTGAATTGTATATATTGCTTTAAAAAATGAGGTGGTCTTTCATGTTTTGTTCTGTGTGAAAGAAGACCTATAATATATTATTTTAGTTTTAAATGAGTAAAACAAAATATTTTTCCTAAGGACAAAGGGAAGATGTTCTGGCAATGTGAAAAAAACATTGATTTAGACAATGTTGAGTTAATTAATATGGACAATATAAATATTGATTCAACCATGATTTACTAGCTACTAAAGCCATCAAACATCCTATGTATTGTAAATTCTAGTTTGGGGTAGTTTTGGTTTTCTTTTCCAGTTGTTAAAAAGTAGTGAGGACTGCTTTGCGAATATATTACTTCATTTAGACAGCTAGTACAGAAAAAAAAAAAAAAAGTAGGAATATTCTGGATGGGGCTACTAAGTAAAAATTTTTATATTGTTATTGACCCACTTTATCTTAAATATCTAAAATTACAGTAAACTAGAATTAGCTAAGTTTGAAAAATTGCTAAAACTTAAGAACCTGATCTAAATATAAACCACAGCAAGAGCTGTGTTTGTAGAAGATACTACCATATAAACATTTGCTCTAATAAAATTAAATCAACTATAAAGGAAAATATTAAATAATAATAATATAGATAAATACTTTGGTAACAGCAGTTTATTTTGTCCCACAATATAATATAGCAAGTATTCAATTACTGTATGTAGTAGCAAAGTTTAAACAGGCATATTAAGAATTTTTGATGCTAAATAATTACCCTACAAATTAAAGACTTTTTCATATATTTTATTAATTCTACAATAGTTCCTTTTCAAAAATCAGGTTGCCTAATTTTTACTATTTATTCATCCAGATTAAACTCAGCATTCTCCATGACTGAAAACACTCATGAGAAAGTTGATTTGCTGAATACAACAAAAAAATGACAACTGATCAGTTTTCATTAAGCCAATGGACCATGTTTCCATGGAATATTTTATTTATCGCAAAATTCTAGACTGTAAGTAATTTTAATTGGGTTACCATTTCTGTTATATCTTTAACCCACTTCTGACTTAAATTTTTGTTTGCCTACTTCTCACTCTTATTTGAAGACAATGAGTACACAAATTTCTGGCCTAGCTCACTGGTATGGTCACAGGAGGCAGTTAATAAACATTCCTGTAATGAATAAATATTTGTTAAATTAATAAATATGAATATGAATTGTGTGGGCGTTTTGGGGATATATGAGAGAAAATTCAGAAAGCAATTTTGTTGTATGCAATGCAAGAAGATTATTTACATTTGGTTTAAATATAAAGGTGTAATATTAAAATATTTATGATATTTTAGATTTTTGCCAGAAAAATGCATAAATAAATAATAGTTGTACTAAATGATAGACTAAATGAGGATTTTTCAAATGCTGGAAGATGAGGGTAGATTCTTGTAATGTTATAGAGAATGAATTTTCGGTAGAATTTAATAATTCTAGTGAGTAAACCAAAGTGAAATAATTCATGTATATCAAGAAGCTTGTATCTGTTTTACATAAGACACTGAACTAGCATCTCTATTGTATCCACTATAGTTTATATTATAAAACATGCTTGGCAAGTATTTGTTGAATTGAAATTAATTAGGAATACATTTCCATTAATTTCCAATTACTCATCACGATAGAAGAAGAAAATAAAGTAGCTAAATCAGCATCAGCAAACATTCAAGAAACCTGACTTTGTCCAAAGAAGAATGAAGAACAGAAACAATTCACACAGTTCAAAGTGAATAGTCAATTTCTGTATACTTAGGAAAATATATGTTAAGATTGGAGTTACTGAACTAATTTACAGTAATTTATAGAGAAATATCATTAAATCACGTACAAAATATATTTGTGATTTTTAGAAAAATACAAATCCTTTGGAATTATTTTATAATTCTAAGTATTTGTTCAATATAGAATCAAACTCAAATACTCCTGAAATCCTCTGTGAATTATAACCTTACTGTAGTTTTCTTATTGCAGTTAAAACTATTTAAAATATACTAATGGCGCATCTAGTATAAAAAGAAAAAAAGTTAATGTTCAGATGCCCTGTCTTATGCTTGGAATGTTTAGATTTCTAACTTATTGATTTGAGAATATTTTACTTTTCTTTAGCAATATAAAGGAAAAGCTAACAATACCATACTTGTATATTGTAGATATTTTTGATGTGCGAATTACACCGAAATGAATATAACTTAATCATTTTTACATATCTATATTCTGCCCTTTTCAGAATATGATTTAAGTTAATCGTGTTTTTAGGCATGCCATTTATTCTATCGTATTTAGTATCATGTACAATACCAACTGCAATAATGGGCTTCTCTTTATAAATTGTTATATATATTAACAACTTAAACTAATTTTTTTCATGTCAGGTAATAAAGATTTAGATCCTATTAAACACCAATATATCATGAAGTGCTTAAAATATAAGTTAGATTGATTTAGTAGCAAATCAATATATGTATAAACACAATACCACTAAAAACCAAGGAGCTGTAGTGATACATTTTTCTCTCTCACACAAACACCAATGAAAAATATAAATAGTGAACAGATTTCAGAATTCAAAAGGCAATGCGAAGTGGAAGTAACTTGGTGAGAAGTTATTTTTCCTGAATACCTTACCCACTGCAAGTAAACAGTTCAACTCTTGCATTTCCTTCACAGTATGTTCTGACTTAATTATCACATGTATAGTCTGTTCAAGCATATAACTTTATTTTTGAAGTATGTTTACTAGAAACCTAGCCAACTTCTTAAAAACTCTGATTTATTCATTATTAAAGAGATTGGCCTTATATCAGATGAGTTTATATTTTTCAGCTCTCTGGAGATTCTTTTTTATTTCAAATAACAAATGTTAAATGACTCCTAATTTTAAGTTATGAGTCATTTAGTACGATTGATTTTATTCAATATACCTCAATACCAGTGACAACTTTTGAAAAAATTGAAAAGTAGTGTTTAAAATACACATACATACACACAAACACACACACTAACCAAACCTATTTACATTGACAATTAACAATCTTTAAGCTTCTAGGTTATATAATTCAAATGTAGGAAAAAGCATGGACTTTGGAATGAGGCAAATCTGAACTTTAATTCCTTCCTCACCACTTACTGGCTAGATGACTTCTGGTTTTTAATTAACCACTATGAGCCACTATTATTTGAAGTCAAATTATTAACATATCTCTTGTTTGGCTCTTGGGAGGCTGAATATAATGCAGTCAATGCACGTAGCACACTGGCCCATGGTAGTTTATACAGTATGATAGCTAATATATTTCTAAATAGTCATGTTTATTTGCAGGTGATTTATACGTGATGAAATTTAACGAAGGAAGGTACAAGTATGTTTACAAAGTGACTAGAATATCAAAGAGTCATTTACCCTTAAATGTTGATCGAATGGTCAATTCTAAAGGGGACCACCTAGAGAGGTACACACATATGAAAAGGCAGAGAACGGAGAGGAAAGTGTCAGGCTGAATTCTCATTTAGTTGGCACTTGATTCTGCAAATATTTTACAGATTTATTGCATGTTCTTGAATCCACAAAGCTCTGATCCAGACTTATGAACAGCACTCCAGGATCATTTTTCTCTAATGGTTCACATGGCAACTTCATTATGGTTGCCTGGATTTCCCCAGTTCTGTAGAGGCTTGTCTGGTTTTCCTGGCAAGACTCCTGCTTGTGAAGAATCATATTGTAACCATTGTATGACTTGAGACTAATATTGCTTTCCAGGTACTATTTCTGTCTTTGGTAAAGGAGATACAATAATAGCGATTTACCCACTCTATTTTCTTTATGGATTAAAATTTTCAAACTATTCATTATTGCTAGTTATTCTCCAACTCTTAATACTTGGCTAAACTTTGTAAAGAATCATCAAAGCCTATTAATATTTCTTCTGTAGTTTTCAAAGTTTAGCAAATGAATGCTTGTAGCAGGATGGTGGTGGGCTGGGGAGGGACGATTTTTTCAACAAGTTAATACGATAGCCCAGCGAGCATGGCTCAGTGGTTGAGCGTCAACCCATGAGCCAGGAGTTCACAGTTCGATTCCTGATCAGGGCACATGCTCGGGTTGCGGGCTCGATCCCTAGAAGGGGGGGCCTGCAGGAGGCAGCCCATCAATAACTTCCATCATTGATGTTTCTGTCTCTCTCTCCCTCTCCCTTCCTCCTTCTGAAATCAATAAAAACATATTTAAAACTCACACACACACACACACACACACACACACACACACACACACACAACACCAACAAACAAAAAAACAAGTAAATACTATAATATAATGAATGATCTCAGAAACCTCTAACACCCATAGGGTTCTATGAAAGAAGCTACTTAGGGATGGCAGCCTGCAGTGGAAAGGAATGAAATTGTAACTGTCTGAAGGTTTATACTTATGCTTTTGCTCTAAATCACAGCTTAGAAAATGAGAAATAATGGCTAATGAGAAATAATAGTCAAATTGCTATAAACATAACCCAAAATATTGATCCAGAAACTATTTTCACGATACTTTTCTGGTTTTGCAAGGTCAATAGAACTGAAATAAAACTTTACAATTTTATCTAATATGATTTATTCTGAAGATGTCAAAATAGATAAAACGATTTACATATTTGATTGAAATAAGTTGAGCCAGAGAAAGTGCAATTGATGCTTATTTTAAAACCTTTTACTGCTCGAGGTCTTTGGCTGAGGTTTTACCTCTCTTTATCCAAAAGGACCCAAGAGAGACATTATCCTTCAGTCAAGTACATACCCTTGCATGCTGCTGAGGTTTACTGCCACACTATTTGTTATAATAAACTGGAAACTTAAAAAGTAGTCAGCACGATTAACCACATACCCAACCTTTTTATAGATAAAATGACTTTTATACATATTTTCAATGAAATCCATGTTTAGGGTAGGAGAATTTTTCTTAGCAAAAGACTTAGATTATTACTGTGCAATGCAGAAAATGTTCTAAAATTTAGCTTCTGATCTTTAACAATATTCAGTTACTATAGTCCTTTTTTTTAAGATGTTAGAGGAAGGGATACTCAATATATTTGGGATTTGAATAATCAATTACATAATGATTTTAATATAAATATTTGTCTATTAAATATTTAAATGACAATGAAGAAAACAACTGGGTCTGAGCTATCAGAATTACCTGAATTTTGTTCTGACAGTAACTAACCTGAGAAGAATTATAAAAACTACAGGAAGAGCAGAGTGAGCATATTCCCAAAACTCTTGATCCTAATAAACCTGGGGATGCTGATTTTTCCTCCCATTAAGCTAAACAGGCCTCTACCGGATATGTACTCACTTTGGTTTAAGGGGACATTAGCTATGGCTGAACACTCTGTTTCCTCATTCCATCTGGACAATTTAATGTGCAGCCTCCCTCTTTCAAGACCAAATGAGATAATGTATGCAAAATCACTTTGAAAAGCATAAAGTACTTTATAAATGAAAAGTATTATTACTTTATGACAAGTAATTAGTGCTTTCAGTAATGTGGAAGTAGCCACTTGACAATATTAATATATAGATGATAGTTCTTTGGACATGACCTTCTAATCATTTGGGTACATACCTATGTAATAAGTGGTATAATTTCAGTTACATTATCTTACTTTCCTGATAAGAATTTAAGAATTTTATAAGAGTCAGATACATCAGGCTGTAAATATAGATATACTGCCTAGTACTTTACATTGAACAATATCTAGAACTCTAGAAAATATTATTTATTAAAAAATCATTCAAAGATATTTATTAGTATCTATTTAAAATGAAAATATGCAATGCTACTGAAATATAGCAGAAATAATATAAATTTTTTTAAAGAAAACTTTTCTGCTTAATTCAATTTACCTTTTATTTTAACTAAAAATGTCTCCTTAATTATTCATTTATTTGTGGCTTTGTGGAACAAAGTAAGCCCATTCTTTCTAAATGGGTATATTTACTTTTTAATATTACTCTCACTTATTTTAATCTAACTTATTTTACTGATATATAGATAGTTAAAGGGTCTATGTAGAAATGTTTTTTTAGCTCAAAAGATTACACTACTTCATGAGAATACATGAAAAACTTCATATGAAGACACTTTGATGCCCAACTTTTATATAAGAAATATTCAAATTGGAATTCTGATTTCCTTAACTATATAAGAAATAAGGTGCTTCACTAAGAAATGTTATCTTGGATATGCAGCTATTCTATTTATATTTAGCTGAGTTACCTTTCACAGGACAGTCAAAAGAAAGATCTAGAGGGAGATTGAATTAGGAATATTTTCAAGAAAATATCTAGTATGTTAGCACTGGATAAACAGTAGATTCCTCTAGCTTTTCCTTCACAGGATAAATTCTCCAGAAATGTAAAAATGTTATAAATTAAATCATATGCTTGAAAGTAATGAGTATATTATTTTATTTCAAATTTGAAAATAATATGAATAAAATAGTATTTTTGATAATGTTTATATACCAAAAAAAAAGCCTTTACTAATTTTAGTGATGTTGTCTAGTGGTATAAGTAACTTAATTATTTTATCAAGTTATTTTATTAGTTCACTGGCCAACTGAATATTTAAACTAAGATAATTGCCCATTCTTAAACCATAAATAACATTCAATTGGTTGATATTATCCTAAGAGTCTATCTCATAAACCAAGTACATTTGAAATAAAAATTGGATTTTCAATAAATGAAAAGTATTTTAGGAATCAAAATTCTCCTGATTATTACATTTCAACTTTAAGCTATCTTTTAAAACCATGTGCCTAGAGTAATTATTTTCTTCAAAGTATTTTTGTCATAAAGCCAGAACGCTCTCCGAAGTCAAAGCCTTATCATGTATTTCCTCAACAAGGAATGTCATTTCATGCTATAGGATAACCTCCTTTTTAATATTCTCTTATTTTTCAAGCACTGGACTTTTGTTGATGTTACACAGAGGTCATAATGTTAGGCTTACGGTGCTTAATAAAATTTTATTGCTGCTTTTCTGCCAATCTCAAGAGTACATTAAATCTACACATGTATAATGAAACACATAAATGCCCAGAAACTCATTCTTAAATAATAAAAGGGGTTCAATTCCAACACTTAGTTTACTATATACTCAAAATTTATGCTAATTCATCTAACTTTGATATTTTAATCACACATTTTTATGAGTAAATATTCTGATAACATTAAAATGATAATTTCAAAATAATAGGTATATCTTCACACAAACAAATCCTTTTTTGTTGTTACCAGGTATATTAGCAGGCTGAGCACATAAAGAGGATTTTGAAACAGCTTAAACTCAGATGGAAGCAGCCTGGTAACTCTGCCCCATTGAGAGTGCCAGGCCAAGCTCTATCAGGATGGATCCCCCAACCATTCATTTTGTTGTGTTAATTGCTTCCAAATTAAGAGCCATTAACCTAGTCTGATGAGACGGAATATGTTACTGATGTTGTTCTAATTAAATATTTTATGGACAATACTCATTATGTCAGAAGTTGAGATATAATAACACTGATACACATTTTTGTTAAAGTAATTTCTATGACCTTTACTAATCATTTTCATAAACTAAAATAAATGCATAATTCTATCACATATAGATCATTCCAAGAAATTACGTTTGTTCAAGTTTAAAAGGATGTATCATAGGAAGAAAGAGCATGTCACATATGTAAACCCAGAAGGAAAAAAAAGAAAACCACAATACTTTCCTTCCATTCACTTCCATGTATAACATGGAAGTAATGTGAACTTTTATCTAAAATATTTGTCATTGTAATGCACTTACATTTGATAGCAAAACCAATATCACATTTTATGAATGATAATAAATGAGAGACAGAAAAAGAAAAAAAGAAGAAATTCCTTATAAAATGGCATTGTGCAATTATCTCAGAAATCTCATTCATCCTACTTTCTCTGGAATATATTCTTTAAATAATTTAATTTATTAATGCTATAATCAAATCTTAAGGGAACTAATACTTTAATTTTTCAAGTAGATTTCCAGCTCATAAATTTCAATGTGCACTAATAACCTCCATGAATACAATTAATATTTAATAAAAAGACTTTCCTGACATTTGGATTATACTGTAAGAGCTGTCTTGTCGTTTGAAATAATTTTTGAATAGTTACTTATTTTAAATACTTTTAATATCTTTGAACAAATCAGCACATTTGTTAGAAAAATCACTGAGAAAAGAAAACAATTTCCTAATTCTACAAAAGCTATTTAAATAAAGATAAATACAAAATTTTTTTAATTAGAATTTTAAGAATAGATTAATTCATTCACCTCTTTAAATCTTTTTTTAAACATTAAGTCAGTTTATTGTATTTCATTTGATTTATATTTAATATTATATTGGATAAAAAAATGAAGTCCATTATATTTCTAAGATGAGAAATCTAAGTTCTAAAAGTTAAATTAGTCAAAGCAGTCTTTATTCCTGATTTTAATGTAATATTATTTTTCACAATTTCATTGACTCTTCAGTGTTAATAGATAAAATAGTCAAAATCATGTCTCCATGTATGTTTTCAAATAATTTTCCATCTGAGATAACATCCACTCCCAATAGCTATGTCAAAGCACATCACTGATGTTCAAGTATAAAGCCCCCAAATTTACTTATGTGCTAGTTCTGAATGGGACAACTACAAACAAAAGAATAGGAAAATATTTCCCCCTCAATACGCTTGGATCTAACCTGAAATAGATCTTAGATATTTGATCGTGACTCTCAGTGATAGAGTGCTCCAGCTCACTAATTTCTATCTTTGCACGGTTCAGCATTCAATCCCATGCTTAAGCCAAGTCTGTTTCTTTACTTACCCACAGGACACTAGTAGAAAAGCATACAGTACTTCATATGCAGGAATTCTGATTTTAACCTTCAGTTACTTACCTATGAGAGATAGAGAGAAGAAATAGATCATGGTTAGTATTAGAATACTTAATGTTTTATGTTATACTCAGCCTCATATTATAAAAGGGCCTTTGCTTATTGCCTTATATTCTGATATGTATATTGATGTGACAATTCTGCAAATAAAATTATATTTGAGGGTTTTATATTGTTAAGATTTTAGGAAGGTTTTTATTCTCTATGTAAACTTACTTGAAAAAGTATGTCTAACAGGCAATCAACTTAGCAACCTGAACAAAGTATCTTAATATACCAAGTACATTTCCTTAGGCATTTTTGAATTAAATTATTTCATTAAACAAATGTCCTAGTAAAGCATTCGGTCAGTCATTTGACCTTTTGATCTGCCTAGTTGACTTTTCCCTTTGAATCCTATCCTACATGCTAAGAGCTCCGGAGGAAAGACAGGTTATCTCCAGAGAAGCTGTAATTTCACATCTCTAACCTCCAGGAGCTGAGCCACCAGAGTTACTATCCTTCAGTGGTCTGAGACCACACTGTTTTCTTTCCAGAATACTTTCTATATCAATTTTTGGTCTCTGTCATAGATAAGCATTAAAAATGATGACAATGAGTTGGGCTGAAAAATACAAAATTTGACATAAAAAAATGACTTTTCTCACACAGAATCCACCAATATTTTGCAAGGCATCAATGGGAAGAGAAATAGCTAATGATGGTTTGCAGGGAAGACCCATTTGTAGTATAGCTTGTTATGTACATAAGGCTTCCATTCACAGGTCCCCAAATTATGTAAACTAGATAGAAATGATATTATTTAAAAACATTTAAGCCACAATCTTATCCTCCAATCAAGAGGATGTTAAAAGTTCATGCAAATGGTAAAGGCACCATTTATCTTTACATTTTGAAATTATTTTCACAAGTCTTCATATTCTTTAAAAGTAAACTTTAGAGAAATAGGTAAGTGAAATATTTTTTATATAAATTTGATACCAAAAAACCCTCTCCAGCAAAGATATTTACTTTAATATATATATGTTTTTATTGCTCTAAGAGAGAGGAATGAAGAGGGAGAGAGAGATAGAAACATCAGTGATGACAGAGAATCATCAATTGGCTGCCTCCTGCAGGCCCCCTACTGGGGACCAGCCCCAACACTC